>NC_092010.1:39062993-39405493 GCF_044704955.1 Pristiophorus japonicus
ACGAGAGCGAGAGAGAACGAGAGCGAGAGAGAACGAGAGCGAGAGAGAACGAGAGCGAGAGAGAACGAGAGCGAGAGAGAACGAGAGCGAGAGAGAACGAGAGCGAGAGAGAACGAGAGCGAGAGAGAACGAGAGCGAGAGAGAACGAGAGCGAGAGAGAACGAGAGCGAGAGAGAACGAGAGCGAGAGAGAACGAGAGCGAGAGAGAACGAGAGCGAGAGAGAACGAGAGCGAGAGAGAACGAGAGCGAGAGAGAGAGAGAGAGAGCGAGAGAGAGAGCGAGAGAGAGAGCGAGAACGAGAGAGAGAGAGAACGAGAGAGAGAGAGAACGAGAGAGAGAGAGAACGAGAGAGAGAACGAGAGAGAGAACGAGAGAGAGAGAGAGAGAGAGAGAGAGAGAGAGAGAGAAAGAAAGAAAGAAAGAAAGAAAGAAAGAAAGAAAGAAAGAGAGAAAGAGAGAAAGAGAGAAAGAGAGAAAGAGAGAAAGAGAGAAAAAAGGATGGAAAAAGAGAAAAAGAGTGAGAAAGGGAAAAGTGGAGACACAGAGAAAAGGGGAAAGAAAAAAAAAGAAGAGAATGGGGGAAAGAGAAAAAGAAAGCCGGGGAAGAGAGCGACAGAAAGAGAGAGGGAGAGAGAGACATTGACACCCCATCAGTCTATGTGGATTCAAACAACCACATCACTGCATTGAAGAAAATATGCTAAACCTCCATACAACTTTCAAGTTCACCCTCTAGTCTGAACTTGGAACTCCAATTTCTCAATGTACAATCTTCTATAGCATTAGGTAGATTGATACCATTAATGAGAGCTGGGATGAGACACTAAGAGACAGGACATTTAAAAATGTGTACAGTAAAAACTCCATTCAAGCAAACCTCTCATAAAAACTAAACAGTTAAACAACTAGGAATATTCTCTGTCCTTTTTAGAGATGTAGTGCGTGTAAGCTTGGTCACCAAGTCTTGTTCAACCTGAAAATTGAGTTCCCTTGAATAACCTTACGTAGGCCGAAGGATCAAATGCCTGTAGGCAGTTAACAGGTTATGTCAGGTTGTCAATTCCGCAGGCATGTGACGAATGCTCCTTTGCTGACAGCAATAGGGATGTGCTTCATGATCAGAGCCAACAGGTTGTTCTGCATCTATTTAACATTCCAGAGAGCAAATGTTTTTATTTTGCCAATTTTTAATAGTCCAGGCTAAGATCTTATCCAAGCCATTTCGGTAATTACTTGAGAATTGCAATTTCAGCAGACAAGATTAGATTGCATCGCATCAGCTGGCCTGCCAGTTCACAACACTTCCTCCCCCTCCAGTCAACCACAATGTCAATAAGGTTCCATTAAAAGCACTGAAAGCGTACGTATTTCTCAAACAGGTGTGCACCAACGTTAGCGTCCACGACCAGGCCAACATCCCCAGCATCGAAGCACTGATCACACTCGACCGGCTCCGTTGGGCAGGCCACATTGTCCGCATGCCAGACACGAGACTCCCAAAGCAAGCGCTCTACTCGGAACTCCTTCACGGCAAACGAGCCCCAGGTGGGCAGAGGAAACACTTCAAGGACACCCTCAAAGCCTCCTTGATAAAGTGCAACATCCCCACTGGCACCTGGGAATCCCTGGCCCAAAGACCAGTCCGCCCTAAGTGGAGGAAGTGCATCCGGGAGGGCGCTGAGCACCGAGTCTCATCGCCGAGAGCATGCAGAAATCAAGCGCAGGCAGCGGAAGGAGCGTGCGGCAAATCTGTCCCACCCTCCCCTTCCCTCAACGTCTATCTGTCCCACCTGTGACGGGGACAGTGGTTCCTGTATTGGACGGTACAGCCACCTGAGAACTCACTTTTAGAGTGGAAGCAAGTCTTCCTTGACTCTGATGGACTGCCTATGATGCTGATGTGCGGGGGGAGCTGTGCGGGGATCAACTGATGGATCAGCAGGTGCAGTACAACTCTGATAGGAGAATTCAGGAATGCCATCTGTGAAATTGTCGGGAATGGTTCTCGCAACACTTTAGCTCAGTCGAATAAAAACTGCAAGGCACGTGATCAGCAGTCAAACCACATAAGCAGTGCTCTCAAGATTAGTTAAAGAATGAATGTAACGATAATGAAACTCTTGCATCCAGTTGCCTGCTAACCAACTTTTGTGACGCTCCCTCCCTTCCCCCAAAAGTTTTGTTTAAAGGTTTACTTGCACTGGACCTGTGGCAATGTTCTAATGATGAGAATTACATGGTAAACCTACCTCAAGAATCAGCTTGAGCTCTTGGTAAACCAGCTCAGTCTCAAAACTAATAATATGGAGCTCCTCAGTCACGATGAGCGAAGCCTGGGGGGGGGGGGGGGGGGGGGGAAAAAGAGGCGCAGGGAGAAAGAGAAAAATATTAACAAAGGATGAACAATGCAGGCAGAGAGACATTACACTCATGGTAGCTACAATTCAGTGTTAATCAATCTTAAAATTTGCACAAGAAACACACCACAGGTATTTCTATAGGAGGTGTATGAAACAAGTTAACTGGGTTTCAAATCTTTACTGATATGAAACAAAATTAATAACTCCATTGATGTCCCAGAAAACAAATGGTTAAAACATCTTGCCAGTTTACAAAATAGCTTTGTTCTGCCTACAGGTAGAGACTAGGAGTACCAAACAAGCCCAGTGTGAAAACAGTGAAACCCACACAACTTTGTAACAAAAACCAGAAAAGGCTGGCGACACACAGCGGGTCGGGCAGCATCTGCCAGGAGAACACAGGTCAGTCGATGTTTCCGGTGTCGAACCCTTCCTCACAACTGAAGGATATTACACCACCCAAATAGTCGACCGATGGTGTTCTCCCTCGACAGATGCTGCCTGACCTGCTGGAAATCTCCGCGTTTTCCGTTTTTGTTTCAGATTTCCTGCATCCACAGAATTTTGCTTTTTGCTCCCTAACTTGGTTTCCTATTTTCTCCTCTTCCGAGGTCACGTCAACACCCTATTCAACATCTCGTCTTTCTATATTTTAAAATCAATGCTATGATCCTGGAACAGGACACTTGCTGTACCTCTGCGAAACAACGTCGGCATCTTGGGATACCATCCATTTTGGGTTAAATACAGGGGCTAATTTCAGGGTCTATACTAATGAGCAACAGAGTATAAATCATGTTCAATCTCTAATCGGAAGTGTATTACCTCATTACTTCCTTTGCCTCCAATTCCTGACTTCTGCTCCTTTAGTTGCTGCAGTCAGAAAAATAGAATTATTGTGCTAAAGTAGTTCGATCAGTGTGGAATCTTCAATAAATCAGAAACCCACCAGAAAAATTACACAATATAACAAGCGCAACAGTATCAGGTACAGAATACAGCCATGCTCTTACCAAGTGTCTGAAATCAACACACAAGCCCCCAATTCTGGATTCGATCATGTTCATTGCCTTACTGAATGTGCCAAGTATATTGAATTTGCGATACCTGGTGAGTGAAGTATTAAGGACATAATAACTGTGTTGGTAATAATGAATTGAAAAAGTACATTTACAATGCAAAGCTGCTCTCCCAGTCAATGGCTTGTTCATTTGCAATTGATTACAGGTTACTGCTTTAGCGGCTTCCCTTTCTGCTGTTATTTGACTGTTTGTCACATCTGAAGATGCTACCTGTAGGAATGGTGAAATGTCAAATGTTGCCTTTTTCCACCCATTTTTTCAAACAATGTGCACTTATACAACCACTTTAATGAAGCAAATACAGCTCCAAATAAGACAAGAACAGACACACAGCAGGAGTTAGAATAGATGACTGAAAGCAAAGCTGAAACAGTAGGTTCTGAGGAATCTTTGGAAAGTGTGGAAAAGTTGTAATGGAGGGGTTACGAACAGGATTCCAGGACGCAGGGCTGTGATGGCTGAAGGCAATGTCACTGAGTGAAGGAGCAAGGCCTGGGGAAGGGGGAAGAATGAGAGTGAGCTGTGACATAGGTCTGGAGAAGATTGCAGAGGCCTGGTGAGGCAAGGCCATGGAAAGGTTTATAAATGAGGAAGTCCTTTTTGAATTCAATGCATTGGAGGAGGCAATCCAATGAAGGTTAGTGAACACAGGAGTGATAGGTGAATGGGGCTTAGTACAGAATAGGATGTGGCTAAGGGAGTTTTGGATAATTGGGAGTTTAGATAGGGTGCAGTTTGGGAGGCCAGTGAGCAGAGCACTAAAAAGAAATAAATTCTGGAGATGACTTAGGTTGTGAATGAGGGTTTCAGCAGTGTGGGGAGGGGGTGGATAGAGTTGGGCAATGTTGTAGAGGTGGATATAGATGGTTTAATGATGGGTTAGAATCTCAGCTCCAGATTACACAGGACACTGTGTTTTCACACCCATAATAACTGTTCTTGATATCTCTTTTAAAAGAGAAGATTATAGAGTCTACACCATCACTCTGGACCTATACTAACAATTAATTCCTCTCCCAAACCTATATCTCTCTACTCCCTCCTTAACTAGAAGTTGATCAGCTCGGTCTTGAATCCTTCAACCAGATCAGTATTTACTGCACCAGGTGAAGGTCTATTCCATAGATCGATACCTAAATGTGAAGCAAATATTCTTTGTTTAGCTTTGTTTGGCTTATCATAGGAATCACAGGGACATAGGAACAGGAGGGGCAAGGCCATGGAGCCTGGTCGGCTATTCAATGTGATCACAGCTGATCTGCGACCTAACTCCATATACCCGCCTTTGCCCCATATCCCATAATAACTTTGGTCATCAGATATCTATCAAGCTCCAATTTAAAATTAACACTTGACCCCAAGCATCAATTCCCGTTTGCGGAAGAGAGTTCCAAACTTCTACCACCCTTTGTGTGTAGCAGTGTTCCCCAACATCATTCCTGAAAGGTCTGGCTCTAATGTTTAGACTATGCCCCCTCGTCCTAGACTCCCCAACCAGCGGGAACAGTCTCTATCTACAATATCTGCTCCCCTTAATATCTTCTGCAGCTTATAATCAGATCCTTTGGTTCACCACCTTGGTTCTGAAAAAAACCTCTACATTCACTTTTTCCAATCCCCTTTGTTTAAAAAAAAAAAATCTCGGATCATATTCCTACCATCCTACCTCCTCCCCTTCCAGTATAGTTTTGGTCATCTCAAGGAGGACAGCAACTTTATTTGTTCAAGGTGGACCAACTGGTCTTTTCCTGCCCGTCATTTTCATACGATCGTAGGCAAGAAAACACACAACTATGAAAAATATTTCTATGAATAGACAGGTTATAAAAATTTATTTTCTGTTCTGAAGAAAATCTCCTTACCCTTTCCCATTCGGTGGATTCCTGCAAGTTTAAAAAAAAAACAGAATTGACAAATGTTTTAAGGCTTTCTCAGTCTGGCTTGTCAAGACTTGTGGTGCCCAATCGAGTGGGCCTCCTGAGCTTCTGCCCAGTTAGCACTGAGGATGAGTGTGGAATGCCACTTTTTAAATGATGCTCTCTCATCTTTGGGAGTTAAAATTGAATTTTGCAATTTGAGGAGGCACCTAACGCCCGCCGCTAAAATCAGCACTCAGGCAGTGACAACGCCTCAAAAACGGCCATAACCAATTTCGACCCCATAATCTCTGAAATCACAGTTTAAAAATGAAAAGTCCCACTGTTGGGCTCAGCCCTTTCCTGGATATCGGGTTAATCTAAACAAAAATATTTAAACCTTGATAGAAGCAGGGAAACAAACGCACTTCTATTTTCTCCCCTACGCAGTACAAGAGCAGAGAGGACTGTGCTACTCGATCAGCCACCACAAGCTACACAAAAGCAGCTCAACCTGTACTTTGACCTGCTCTTTTTAAACTGAGCGCAATGGCCTCCACCCCATCTCTGTACATTCAGTCCATGTGTAGGAAATTGCAGCACTGCTAGCATCAACTGTGAACAGGACTGATTTTTCAGCGTTTTTTGACTGTAATGCTGAACTAGAAGCACAAACAGGGAGCACAGCAACATTTTGATCTCAGTGAGGAAGTGGTAGCAGGGCCAACTAGTTTTGTCCCAACAGCAGGGGACTCCCACTTTCAGGGAGATATAAACCCAAACCAATTAACCTTTACTCATACTCAAACATTCTCGCAAAGTTCTTTTGGCTCCCTGGAGTGCTTCGAGTCAGCTCAGTGCTTCACTCCCATGGTGTAGGAGAGGAAGGAACAGATGGGATTGGGTTTTTCCTTGCAGGCGCATAGCACTTGCGAGTCATGAAAGGTCAAGTACAGAATCAACTGTCTGGACAGTCCCGCTTGCTTACCCAAAGGGAAGGAGCAGGCAGAAATGACCCAAGAGAAGATCAGGACACATTTTTACATTATGCAAGTATCGCTGTGATCACTTACCCATCGATGGAAGCCTTCACTTTCATTAAATGATTTCCCACCTCTGGCAGTTTCACCAAAAGTCTGAAAGAGGACACAGGATTACATCGGATATACGCACAGAAACAGGCCATTCGGCCCAACCAGTCCATGCCGGCGTTTATGCTCCACTCGAGCCTCGTCCCGTTTTTAGAATTAATAGAATTTAAGATCGCGTATTTCAAGAACGATAATTCAAATGAAAATCTTAAACGTTCTCGCCCCCAAAATTGTATACTTTTTGTTAAAGGGCCACCACGAATGTTCCCACTAAGATGCGCGGCTGCGCACCAATCAGGAGGGCCCTTGCAGACCGCTCACCAAACAGGAGGGCCCTTGCAGGCCGCTCACCAGCTGCTGCTGGAAGAGATACCGCGCAGCAAATTTAAAGGGGGCCCACGCAGGGAACAGTGGCCACCAGTAAACCCGTTGGACGGTGGGGTAAAGTGTTTTGTGAATTTTTTTCCACTTGCTCGCCTCGTAAAATTGCATATACGATTACAAAAATGATTCACCTCTGAACCAGCAGGAGAGTGCAAGTGTGTAAACCCATGTGCCCGCATAAGCTACGCTACCGTCTGAATATCCAGACTGTGTTCTACCCAGTAATGCATTTCTGGACATCTTATTCTACAAGTATTGTGGGTACTGTCAGTCTTACAAATGAATATTTCATACCAGTAAGAATAACGGTAATATTAATTATGAAATTGTGCTGAACAGTTCACTTAAATAGTTTGAAAACCCAGCCAACGCTGGTTACATAACCATTCTTTCTTCTGAAAGTATACTTTGTAACTTAATTCACCAGTGCCATTCGGAAACAGAGACTTTCCTATTGCAGAAATTATTATTAATGTACCGTTACTGCAAAAGCCTGAATTTGTACACAATTATTATTCCTGCTTTCCCTCATAACAGTGTAGCACTGACCCTAAAATGGAATGCTAGCCAGAAGGTGTTGTTTGCAAGTAGCAGCATGTACTGAACACTGTACAAACTGGTAACTTGATGTCTGATTTTAAAAGGTGAGAGATTTTATCAGATGCTGTAAATTTTCAGGTCAAAAGCACAGTCAGCAGTAATAGCCCCTCCTCACCAAGTCACCCAGACTCTGCACTGACAATTTGTCAACTTGAAACTATCTTTTGTTACCTCTAGACTTGACTACTCCAACGCACACCTGGCTGGCCTCCCACATGCTACCCTAAGTAAACTCGAGGTGATCCAAAACTCAGTAGCCCGTGTCCTAACTCGCACCAAGTCACAATCACCCATCACCCCCGGTGCTTTCTGACAGACATTGGCTCCCGGTTAAACAACGCCTTGATTTAAAAATTCCCATCCTTGTTGACAAAACACTCCATGGCCTTGCCCCTCCCTATCTCAATTTTTTTCAGCCTCACAACCCCACAAGATCTCTGCGCTCCTCAAATTCTGGCCTCTTGAGCATCCCTGATTATAACTGCTCCACCATCGGTGGCCGTGCCTTCTGTTGCCTGGGCCCAAGCTCTGCAACTCAACTCCCTGCCTAAACCTCTCCGCCTCTTTTTCCTCCTTTAAGACGCTCCTTAAAACCTCCCTCTTTAACCAAGCTTTTGGTCAC
This sequence comes from Pristiophorus japonicus, assembly GCF_044704955.1. NCBI lineage: Eukaryota > Metazoa > Chordata > Chondrichthyes > Pristiophoridae > Pristiophorus > Pristiophorus japonicus. The sequence continues at coordinate 39,070,990 of NC_092010.1, forward strand.
CTGCCTTAATTTCTTCTTTTGTGGCTCGGTGTCAAATTTATCTATCCGTTTTGTCTTGTAACGCTCCTGTGAAGCGCCTTGGGACGTTTTACTACGTTAAAGGCTCTATATAAATAAACGTTATTGTTGTTTAAATATTATGCTTAATAAGCTAATGCAAAGAGCCCAGGAGAAAGTTACTAGGCACTAATCCAATCCCGTTGCTCCGGTGATGTTCGCCGGTGAAAGTAGACAACAGTTGAAGTAAAGAGGAGATGCGGAGTGTCTGCGAGGTCCCGCGCAGGCCCCTCACTGGCACTTGCACTGTAAAAACCGCGCCTGCGTAAAATTTGAATGGGCCACGCAGCAATTTAAAGGGACCGCGCACAAAACATTTAAAAGGGAACACTGCACTGAAGTACCCCACTCAATTACTGACTCATCATTTTCTCCTGTGCATTTCTTGTTCCACACACAAAAACTCATTGTGAATCATTATGAAACAGTCAAGTATTTTAAACATTATTCTGCTACTTCACTGAAGAGCAAGGTGACATCTGTACTTACCGGGGCTTAACAGAGAACTGCGAGCCTGTTCTCAACACCAGAGGCATCTTACTCTGAAGAGGCATATAAGGCTGATTCTCCACGATAAATGCACTACATTGGAAAAAAACAACTTAATTTCTTTCAATTAAAGGAAACAATCTAATATTGTGAAAAATCTTGCCATTAAACAGCAGTCTAAAGGGTTATAGGATTTCCCTTATCTCGGGAGCCTCCTAGCAACAAGAGCAGGCAGTGACGATGAGATCCAACACTGCCTCAAGTGCGCCAATGCAGCCTTCGGCCGCCTGACGAAAAGAGTGTTTGAAGACCAGGCCCTCAGATCTGTCACCAAGCTCATGGTCTACAGGACTGCAGTGATACCCGCCCTCCTGTATGGCTCAGAGACATGGACCATGTACAGTAGACACCTCAAGTCGCTGGAGTAATACCACCAACGATGCCTCCGCAAGATCCTACAAATCCCCTGGGAGGACAGACGCACCAACGTTAGCGTCCTCGACCAGGCCAACATCCCCAGCATTGAAGCACTGACCACACTTGACCAGCTCCACTGGGCGGGCCACATTGTTCGCATGCCAGACACGAGACTCCCAAAGCAAGCGCTCTACTCGGAACTCGTCCACGGCAAACGAGCCAAAGGCAGGCAGAGGAAACGTTACAGGGACCACCCTCAAAGCCTCCCTGATAAAGTGCAACATCCCCACCGACACCTGGGAGTCCCTGGCCCAAAGACCAGTCCGCCCTAAGTGGAGGAAGTGCATCCGGGAGGGCGCTGAGCACCTCGAGTCTCATCATAGAGAGCGTGCAGAAACCAAGCGCAGGCAGCGGAAGGAGTGTGTGGCAAACCTGTCCCACCCTCCCCTTCCCTCAACGACTATCTGTCCCACCTGTGACAGGGACTGTGGTTCCCGTATTGGACTGTTCAGCCACCTGAGAGTGGAAGCAAGTCTTCCTCGATTCCGAGGGACTGCCTATGATGATGATGATTACGATGAAGAAAAGGTTATAAGTCGCCTGGGTAGTGGGTTTTCTTGAAATTAAGCATTTTATGCTACCACCGTCCTAGATACTTGATATTTATGTACTCATACTTCCACCTCACCCCTCTCCAGAATTTTACCTGCAAAATTAGTCATGAAAAACTTATTCCTGATTGATCCAATTCCTGACTTGTATGTGGTATGGGAAAGGATGAAATGCGAAAACAATACATAGTATTTGCAGCACAGAAACAGGCCATTCGGCTCAACTGGTCTGTGCTGGTGTTTATGCTCCACACGGGTGTCCTTCCACCCTACTTCATCTAACCCCGTCTGCATATCCTTCTATTCCTTAATTATTTGCTGACTTTGGTTGAAGGCACATTGTTGTTCTGGTGAAGTGTCTTGTGGGTCATTTAATTACAAGCAGCAATAATCCATACAGTGATAGGAGGATGCAATCACATCTTTGGCTTAAACTGTTGGATAAAAGTTTACCAAAAAAAGCACAACTGCATTCCAACAGTTTGTGCTGTAGAACAACAGCTGCTACACGTCAAGCTTGCAGACAAAATATATTAGGTACTAAGAACATATCCTAAATGATGTCAAAATGTGTCCATCTCCAACCAAACAAAGCCCTGTCCAGCACCTTTTTATGAGGCAGGTTAGCAGTGCTATAGCTTGCTTCTCCAAAGTAGGTCTTTGTGTTTTAAAGGGATCCTTATCGTAGGTCAATTTAATTCCCAGCTCCTCCAGTTTCTTCAGCAACCTTTTCACTTGAAACAAGCACGTTGCACTTGCAGTAAACCTGTAAGATAAGAATTTAACAGGAGTCGTGAGGCAGTGGCGATAATCAGTACCAGGGTTCAGTCCAGGCAAAACCCTCTCATTTTACCTGAATGTAAAACTCTCTCCTGGACAGTTAGCCACATGAAACTCTGTCCCTTGCATATACACGTTCAAAATAGTTTATATATAAATATCACCAAAAAGCAGTAACCATTAGCATTAACGTCAATTTCAAAGTTGCCGGTTATAACATCTTAAATGCTCCGTTTATTTCGGGCAGAAACTCCTGTGCTTACTCACTAGTTCGCACCTCATTAAGGCGCCCTGAATGTTAAAATAGAAATACCCACCCCCATACTGTATTAGTAATACTAATTACAAAGTTGTATCTGCAGAGATGCCCTCAAAGAAAAGCAAAAAGCAATTATTTCATCAAGTAAGTGCAGCCTTTGTTAATTTACACCATGCTCTGCTAATTGTAGCTGCCATTTTCTGCATCATTAGCACAATGCTAAATTAACTGTTTATTTAATTATGTTGTCTGCTATAGGCACTTAACAGTGGTTTTCAAGTCAAAGTAGAAACACTTGGCAGCTGTGGCAACAGCCAGTTAGACGTTAAACGTCCTTCGGTATCCTAATTAACTGTTGCTTATGCGCGTTCATGATACTCTGTGCTGGCCCACAGAGATTGGCAATATTCCTTACACTTGCAATAATGTCTTATTAAAAGTAGTGGCACTGACATTATTTTGGATGCTCAAAGTTGTCAAACGTTATACTGGCCATTGTGTATAGCGGGCAAATCGCTTTGCACAAACGTGCCTACTACAAGGGGCGGGGACTGGACTGTTGAGCCTTTATGTCCTCTGCAGCCACCAGAGTAATTTCATCAGTCTTCGGTTCTCCTTTGGTGAGCCTTCAATTTACCACCTATGCTACAATTGAGCGCAGCACCCCTGGGCTAAGGATGGAGGAAACAAAAGCACAAAGAAAATAGATCAAATCAAATCAGCCAGGGTTCCTACTTCTGATTGCTATCCAGTGGCCCATGCTGGAAATTGTGCATGTGTTGGACAAGGTTTGGATCAGAGTGAACAACAAGGCCTCCCTCAAACCAGCACAAGCTATCATTCTGCGCACCAGTTCTCCAGTTGATCCAAGCAAACATCCAAAGGAGCACCAATGCAGGCCTTCTGTTGCCGCCTCTTCCAGTCTGCCAGCTCTTCCTTCACCAATGTGTCCAGTAGCTCCTCAGCTTCCTTTAGAAGCTGACTGAATTTATCAATGACTTTCTGCCAAAGACAAAATAAAAAACTCTCAAAATATCATATTAAACAGGATGGATTAGACACTGGCCTTTCATTTCTGGGACCACGCCTCAAATTCAGGTCACTAGGCCAAACTTCTTCTCTCCCTGCTGACTAGAAAGGATCCCATTTTAAATGAGTTTGGGTGGTCTTAATCTAGCACTTGATGGGCGTAGGCCCACAGCACAAACCGGACCAGAATTTACTCAGGTCGGCTGGTTTAGGAAATGGACAAATACCAACACTGGTGCAGTTAGGGGCTGCTCTTCTCATGAGGGGAGCCATGGCACATTATTGGGCCAGAAACTTCCCCCAGAGGGAAGGAGGGGGAGAAGACAAAAGAAAATAACGGAGCTGATCTTATGCATGTCTGAGTGGCTGGTTAGCACGTATTTGGCAAAGACTTGGACAGGTTCTGTGCCTGCCCTCAGACAAAACCTAGCCAAGGGAGACCCAAGAGGGAGAACAAAATATCAATTAATGGTCTAATTAGCATTAACCTAAATTCCACGTGTAACTGAAATGAGAGTCTCACCAATAGGACTTGCGTTTTTTTTTAAATCAATTACAAAGAATGAACAAACGCAATTTTGTTTTTTCGTTGCAACTGTGCTGATGACACAAAGGCACAGAGCCTGACTGTGTGAGAAATGTGAATTACCAGCAAAGATGCTAATCAACACAAGGGTTTAAACAGGAGAGAGATAAATTTCACAGTTGGAATGACCCAAGAAATTTGCGGGGTTTGAGTGGATGCAAAACATACTTCAGTGAATGTTGCGTGTGGCACATTTACATACTTCAGATCACACAATAACATTGAGAGATTTAAAGGCAATTCATTGTCTCAATACAAGATTTCAGTGATTCCATGTAGAAACAGAAAAATCGTCATGAATTAAACAATGCAATTAAGTTTTAGACCCCCTGAAGAAACATGAAGCCTCTATATTCCAGAAACATGAATAGTACTAGTGATGAGTTACAACATGCATTGAGAATTATAAATAATAAATTGGAGATCCCCAAAAGTGTCAGTTAGTTTATCTATTAAGTAGACAAGATCCCAGGATCAAACCCCAATCTGCGCCACACTAGTCGACCTTAGTGGCGACAGCAGGGATGCTACAAATACCTTCAGTGCCCCTGGTAAGGCTCAGTAACACATTTCCCAAACCAGACTGCCGTGTAAAGAGAATGACTTACTTTCCTGTTGCTGTCCAGGATATTTAGCATATTCTGCAGCACTTTCATCTCTTCCTCAATCTGCTTTTTGGAATTGTTGGATTCTAAAAGATAATGGAATTGGGCTGAAACACATTGTACACATTTGATTTATAGCAATTCCTAGAGAGAATTTTCTGCAGGGTGCAATAGAATTTCATAGCCAGTGCGTTCCATCAACGCTGGGGAAGGTCCCACTTCAGGAAAAGACAACCATTTCTATCCAGCTTGTCTTGCGGTGGGTGGGGGAGGGAGGGGTAACAATACTAACTAGTCAATTGATAAATGCTAGATATTTTGAAAAGCAATATGCCTTTGGTTGTCAACTACCCCCATCTTCAAAAATCCTTTACTTCCTGCTCTGGGTCCACCTCTCCTTCGTTGGCGATGTTTTTTTATACGAGAGCGTGATATAAATGCAAGCTGTGTATGAATACCAGTGATATTGTTACTTTAACGCTTATATTTGGCTCTGCCAATGATCTAATAGGGGCTCTACAATTGGGCTCAGCTCCCCTGGATTGGGGAGACAGTGCTGGTGAGAAGAGCCAGAGTCCCTGCACCAGATTAATACCTTGCAACTCTTGCAGGAAGGAATAAGTGAGTGAGTTTACATATACACAATTTGTAGCTCAACTCCGATAACCCCGCCGTCCCAGTCAGATAGTCTGCCAACACCCACTGTCTAGGCTGAGACAAGAGGAATAGCTACTTGGGCAACATACTGGAGGGGTGCTAGCCTCTGTGCAACTCCAGCTAAAGCAAGAGTCAGTGCCTTCAGAAGCAGAGAAGACGAGAAACAATTGCGTTAAAAATGTTTATTTGGTTTATGCAAGAGCAAGATTGATTATTAAAGGGGTTATCTGGCTATTGTGAAGGCCCTGAGCTGGCTAAACAAGAGGTATGCTTAAAACCACACGTACACATAAAACACAACAGAGCCACGAGATGACCACTCGTTGACCTCGGGCTCAAAGGAGCAATAAAGAAAATCCAAAGAGGAACTAATATAACCATATAAGGCGAGTGACACTGTGGAAATATCAGAAAGAATTCACGATTAATAAGAATTTAGCTCAGGTTTGAGGTTAAACTGGTACACTCAGTGTCTCTTGCACTGTAAACAGCAGGCACTGACCTCGGGGGGAAGGAGATAAGGGTAAAAGCTGCAGAATAGTAAATAAAGCCAAATTCAAAAGGAGTCACCATGTGTAAGAGATAGTGTGTGAATAATGGATGTCAGTTAACAGGGTCCCTATAAATGCTAGTGAACGAACAAAAGGTCAGTTGCAGGAATAACAGATGTGGCCAAATGGGAGGGCATACCTTAGCAGAAACACGTTGTAGGAACAGCAGGGGTCGGAAGGGATGGAAAAGACCTAACTGATCAAGATATGGGGCGCACACACACCCATAACGAAGGCACTGACATTAGTAATAACTCATGGAGGCAAGACAGGGTTACGATAACGGAAGAATGTTGAAATGTCAGCAGAATCTGTCGAAACCGACACATGTTTAACTGAGAGCAGAAAGGGTATAACTAGCCACAAGATTTGGAGGAAGTTAGCGAGAACCTAGGAAACAAAAACATAGAAAATAGGTGCAGGAGTAGGTCATTCGAGCCTGCACCACCATTCAATAAGATCATGGCTGATCATTCACCTCAGTACCCCTTTCCTGCTTTCTCTCCATACCCCTCGATCCCTTTAGCCGTAAGGGCCATATCTAACTCCCTCTTGAATATATCCAATGAACTGGCATCAACAACTCTCTGCGGTAGGGAACTCCACAGGTTAACAACTCAGTGAAGAAGTTTCTCCTCATCTCAGTCCTAAATGGCTTACCCCTCATCCTTAGACTATGTCCCCTGGTCCTGGACTTCCCCAACATCGGGAACATTCTTCCTGCATCTAACCTGTCCAATCCCGTCAGAATTTTATATGTTTCTATGAGATCCCCTCTCATCCTTCTGAACTCCAGTGTATAAAGGCCTAGTTGATCCAGTCTCTCCTCATATGTCAGCCCTGTCCTCCTGGGAATCAGTCTGGTGAACCTTTGCTGCACTCCCTCAATAGCAAGAACATCCTTCCTCAGATTAAGAGACCAAAACTGAACATAATATTCCAGGTGTGGTCTCACTAAGGCCCTGTACAACTGCAGTAAGACCTCCCTGCTCCTATACTCAAATCCTCTCTCTATGAAGGCCAACATACCATTTGCCTTCCTCACCGCCTGCTGTACCTGCATGCCAACTTTCAATGACTGATGTACCATGACACCCAGGTCTCATTACACCTCCCCTTTTTCCTAATCTGCCACCATTCAGATAATATTCTGCCTTTGTGTTTTTGCCACCAAAGTGGATAACCTCACATTTATCCACATTATACTGCATCTGCCATGCATTTGCCCACTCACCTAACCGGTCAAAGTCACCCTGCAGCTTTTTAGCATCCTCCTCGCAGTTCACACCGCCACTCAGCTTAGTGTCATCTGTCTAGGAGCAACACTCGACAGCAGGAATCCCTAAGCTGAAGTCGGACGGAGATTGATCACCTCGGACCGAATCGGGTAATAGCTATATAGGTTGAGAGTCCTATATTCTGTAGTAACTAATGAGAAGTGTTTGTAAAGCATTTATTAAAGAGAAGTTGGCTTGTGAATCTAGTGTCATGGTCTTTTGTTCAAGTTAATCTTACTGTGGGAACCCTAAAAGGAAAAGTGCGAACCTATTTGTTCGATCTTTCGAGCATCTAGCGAATTTGGCGCAACAGACACCTGGAAGAAGGGAACAAATGGCTATTTGATCATGCGTTGGTACAACCAATCACGTCACTGTTAAGGTCTGTCCACGAGGACACTCAGGTCACAAAACCTAAATAATTAAGGTGCAATTTGAACAGCTCGTTGGAGATCTTCTCTCAGGCGGCTGAGAAGTGAGATGCTCCCCCGGCATGTGTTGGAATAAAGGTCGTTGAAACTTATCCAAGGTATCAGTCTGTTGAATCCGGGCTTGTTAAGAGAGGAGAAGAGAGATTCTCCCCATCAGGTTAAGACAATACAGCTACCAGAAATACCAATGATTGACAATCTTTCGATGCTCAACAAGCACAATGCACCCTGCCCAGTTGGTGAGCCACTTCAGCATTGACTTTTACATACTATGGAAAGTACTACAATGCCTTCCCACTTGTCTATTGTAGGATTTGTGGAGACAAAGGGGGGGAAATTGCCCTGCAGAAAAAGGCCCGTTACACGGCTGTAACGGAGCGGTAAGGCCTTTCCGACCGGGGGCAAGCAGCCGGGCCGATCCATTACCGCCCGCGGCGACCCCCTCCCCCCCCCCACCGTGGGGGAAATTGTCCCATGGGAGCGTGGCTGCTGCTGAACCCCTCCCTGGTGGCCCAATGTGCTCCACGGAGGCCTCGGGCCTTCCTTTAAGTGAAGGGGAGGGACGTTGCAACGCGTTAGCAAAATGCGGCACACCCTCACCACCGCGCTGACCACGATACCGCCCCGCTCCTGACCCGACACCGCCTCCAACAGCGCCCCAAAGCACTGGGAGGCTGTTTAGAGTTAAAAAAGAACCAAATTTTCCGGTTCTTCCCTCCGACTCCCGCCAGGCGGTAAATTTCCGCCTAATTCAAAGTGCCTTCCCCAATTTCGGCCCCAAAATCCAGAGAACCGGGCTCCCGATACCACAAAAAGCTGCTCACCTTGGAACTTGAAAGTCTTGAATTTGAAATCAAATTCATCTTGTTGCTCCTCTAGAAATTTCAGCTCCTGCTCACACGCCTGTATACAACAGTTTCAAATAGAATTAGCAAAGACTGGAGACAGATTTTATATTAATTGATATTCAGACTGCCAACGTGTCCATGGAAATTCCTGTCTCCCTGGGTTGACAGGTTTGGTTTGTTTCCACTTCACACAACTGACCAAAGCACTGATGTTATAGTGATAAAACCACACAAATATCAAGCACAGCTTTATTACTGTATTCATTTTAAATTAAAATATACTTGAAACATAAGGAGTTGGATTTTCGTTCTGATTGCGTCTTTTAGCGCCCTAGAGGGGTGGTAATGGGTCTGGAAATGATTACCCCAAATGATTGGCCGTCCGGAAGCATCGCACCGGTGTGCAATGCCCCTTGTATCGTCCCGATCTCAGAGTGTTTCGTGCTGACCCAGTAGCGAACCCACCAGAGAAAGCTGGCGGTCAGAGTTGTATCGGCGGCAGTGAGGGAAGGAATGATTGCATGAAATGAGATAAGTGTCATTGGTTTTCTTTTTGTGATTTATCTTTACTGGGGTGAGCAATATATTGGGAATGTTTTTTGTACCGATTTTTTTCCCCCCAAGGAAGCCTCTCTTACAGCACTCCGAAGCCGGCTCTTTAGCAACGGATTTTCAGTTGCTCACCTGGCCTAGCGCCCAAAAGGTAGTGTGGAATGCCTCCCTTAGTGCTCCGCCCCACACTCAGGTCGCAGCAGCCGAATTTATTGGCTGTCGTCGCAAACTTTACCGCCCCACCATTAGCCTCCAACTGAAAACCCAGTCCAACGTGTCCCATCATCACAATTTCCATCCTCTATCTGTCCGGTTTTTAAAAAATATATAATAAACTTGAATGTTTCTGCCTAGCCTACCTTTACTATTTTGTTTTAAGGGGGCAAAAAATGGCAAGTCAAAACTATGTTCAATTGTGGAAAAAGTCAAAGCTGTGCCGTCTATTAAAATAGTAGTAAGATAAATCTTCCACTACAGTTTATACAAAGTATGAAAGAAACTGCACAAGAGGGAAAGTTACTGATGGCTCAAGGCAAGTGTGCGAAAGGCTGTGGGGAACCAGCACTCGACTACATGCAACACGCACCTGCACGCCATTTTTCAGGCCAGTAATTTTTTGTTCGATGTCCTGGTGCCTTTCAAAGTCCACAGGCTGAGTTTGCCCCAAGACAGCCTAGAATGAAGAAAGAAACTGTCTCAATAATGAACAACATTCTGATCAGTGTGTTATGTTACAAACAGTCCGTCAAGTAAACCAATCCCTTGAGGGGTGGTACAGTAGCCCATCGCACTGCAGCACCAAGGCACTGTGATTGCCTTTTGAATATATACATTTTACAAATTTAATTGGCAAGCGTTACTTTTCTTCCAAACACGTCCCTGGACAAAATTATTCAATTCTACCTTTTGTTGTCCCTCCCCCAGAACATTTCTAAATTTCTACTCATCTTGCATTTTCTCTCTCTTCAATAGGTAACACGTCATAGGCTATTTTACAATGTAAATTCATATCCAATTTAATCTAGGTTACGACTACCAAAACTCACGCCATCTAGAATTTGTAACAGCCAGTGAGAAGAAAATGTAGAGACCATTGAGCTCAGACAGTCTTCTAACCCACTGTACCCACCCTAGGATAACACGTGCCCTCAGATTGTACTGCCATCACCTTGGGACGGATAACGCGATGTTCAGTGCTGCACATCCAACAGTCCATGCCTGTGGCATCAAGAACCTGAGTTTGTGATTCTGGAAAAATTGAGTGTTGCAAATGGCCATTGTGCAGGCCACACCAAATTTTGAGATCACTAGCACGGGAAGCTTGCCCAGACAGTTTGGCATATGGCTTGGCTGGAAGGTACAAAATCTAGCAATGCAGTAAGTTCATCGTGAAAGGAGAAAACGGTGTTGGTGGCAGAAAAGTAGATAACTTGGTGCAGGTCCACAAAACAGGGTGGCCCTGTTTGGCACAGAAGGCTACCCTCCAGCCAAAGCACGGGTGACAACTGCATGGAGGATGGTTGCCAACCAAGCAAGTGCAGTCACCCAGAAACTTTGTATTTGGCTGTAAATGAGGAAGCAGCACACTGGTATCAGAGCGCTCCTCACTTTTTCATTGCACCCAAGCTGCACGGCACATTTTCCAAGGTACAGTAAACAGACGCCAAGGCGTTCAGGCCAAGCGGTTCCTCTTTCCCATGGGAATCAGCAGCCATGGACGGAGAGGATTGCTCTGGTATCCGTAAAAACCATAAACTAAGCGTTTGTCAAATAAAACCACCGTGGAATGCCACACAGTAAAGGCTGCTTCCTAGATATTACCTGAACATTCATTTAGTGCAACCCTTTCTTTTCAACTAAGGCCGTGGGGTTGACATGAAGAGGCCTGATCCCACATGGGTACCATGCGTGACTCTGCAATGGAGGGAACCTCATCACCTGGTGAAAGCTGTGTGCCCTGTCCAGCTTATGCCTCTTTTCCAGAAGTGATGAAGGTGTTGCTCTTACAAACATAGCAGTTGTCACTTCGCTCCATCCACTACTCCACTGCAGACTGGCTCACCTGACAAGACGTTACACCTGAGGTGGCTCGGAAGCATCAGACAGCACAAAGGGTGCATGCTGCGGTAACCTTCACTGCCATGGGAAACGGTCCCTGTCCCAGATGTCGTGTGCAGGTCATCATGCAGCAGATTACACAACTCTGATTACCACCTCCACTTCACAAGGTAGACAGGCTAAGAAAGTCTCCTCTGACATGTCCAGATCGGATTGGAGCGGTCTGGATACAAAAGGTCCTGGGGCAGCAGCATGTGCACTCATAGCGCCAGAGATGCCTTTGCACGTACATGTGATGTTCCATCACAAAGTGGCACTCCCTTGTCCAGAGTTTACACCAGAATCCCATCCACCTAAGCTTGCTGGGTGACATTTGCAGTGCTGCAGCTATTGATACTTTAGATACAAGTGCAGCACACAAAGAGGAATGACTATGCAAAAAAGGCAGCCAAAAAATCTTTGCAAAACGATCAATGCAGAATTCTCCCAGGCAAAGAGAGACTAAATTTAAAATGCGTGGTGCTGGTTTATAGAAATCTCTGCAGGCCAGCGAGGCCAGTGGCGTGGCATCACAAAAATGCTTGTTGGAAAAATCTGGCATGTTGAGATTCAGCCTACATGGTAAGACATCCTAGTGCGTAATGCTACAGTGTATGCTTGTATGCGCGGGAACACACCTGTACCGCACGCTATAGGGTAAATAAAATTTAGCCTATTACTGTAAACAGGTGTGAAATTTAAAGTGCCGGTGAGGACCAAGGTGGTGGTGAAGAACTGTTGCTGCAATGCTGGGTCCTGATGCAAGGCTGTGGGCAATGATGATGGTGGTCTGTTTTCCCCGGGTAATGGGCATCAACATGCAAGACCAGCTGCAAATTCATGAAGTGAAACCCTTTTTTGTTCCTGAAAGCAGTGATACTGGGGAGAGAGACCTTTATGGTGACATGCAAGTCATCAATAATGCTGTGCTTTGGAGAAATGCAGCCAGATGGTAAAAGTGGAAGGCTCTTGTGATTCTGCTCATTTTCGATGGGCCGGGCAAACATGTCTATGACCTGCACAATGCCACTGCGTGCGGCAGGTTGAGATACTTCCTGATCTGAAGAACCCAGGAGCATAAAAAATGCACGCCAGCAGTGACCTTGAAAGCCATTGAATGAGTAGTCCCTGTCCTGGAAATGTTTCTAAGTCTGGCTGAGGTTCTGTCATGGCCTCCTTGGGGAATAATGCTGTCTGCATGCAGGTTTTTTTTGGAACTATATCCAGCAATGATTGCCTTGGGCTGCATACAGGAGTGGCGGCAGAACAGGACGTCTTACTAGATGGCCCAAGGTGCAGATGCATCTGTCTTGCATTCCTTCTCCAGAACCTCCAAGTGGAGGTAGATGGCCAGAGGGATACTGAAAACACCTGTATAGACTGCTTAGGGAAACAGTCTCAAATAGCAACTTTATGAATCAGAGCAAGTTATAACCAGACGGATAATGACGAACAGGAAAAGACCTATTGCCTTGTGCATCACAACATTCCCCCACCTCACCCAGAGCCACGTGATCTCCGGAGACGAAAAAGCAGATAAACACAAGATAATCTGGGAAATTCCTCTCCAACCCCCTTGGGCGATCAAAACTAGTCCAGGAGAGCACTCTGGCCCTGATTAATGTTACATTATCACTTTAGGAATGCAGCAATGTAAATCAGTGTAAACAAACCAAGCAGGTATTGGTAACCAGTATAAAAATATAGGGCCCAAGTTTTCACACGAGCTTGGTGCCCGTTTTTCGCGCCTATAACGGCGCCGGAAAAAAAACTCGCGATTGTGGAGCGCCCTGCAGCTCCTTGTCTGCCTGGCGCGGCGCCCAGGGGGGCGGAGCCTACACTCGCGCCGGTTTTGTAAGTGGGAGGGGGCGGGTACTATTTAAATTAGTTTTTTTCCTGCCGGCAACGCTGCGCGTTGGAGCGTTCGCGCACGCTCAGTGTGAAGGAAACATTGGCACTCGGCCATTTTTGTAGTTCTTTGTAGCTGTTTAATTTTTGAACATTTTTTAATAAAAGCACATTGCCATCAGCACATCAGCACTGAGGCTTCCCTTCTCACTGTCTCCTTCCCCCCCGCCGTCTGGAACGTCTTCCTCCTCCTCCCCCTCCCCCCCGCCGCAGGAACGAACGAACGAACTTGTGTGGCTGGCTGAAGCACTTTCACACAGGTAGGAAGATGGTTTATTTAATCTTTTCTTTGCTTATAAATGTTTATTCAGGTTAGATTTATTTGTCTAATATTTGTAGAAGTATAAATAAAATAAGGATTTATTGTAGAATTTAATGACTCCCCCCCTCGTTCCGGACGCCTAATTTGTAACCTGCGCCTGATTTTTTAATGTGTAGAACAGGTTTTTTCAGTTCTACAAAAATCTTCATTTGCTTCCATTCTAAGTTAGTTTGGAGTACGTTTTCACTGTGGAAACTTTCAAATCAGGCGTCAGTGGCCAGACACGCCCCCTTGTGAAGAAAAAATTCTGTTCCAAAGTAGAACTGTTCTACCTGACTAGAACTGCAGAAAAAAAATGTGGAGAATTGCGATTTCTAGGATAGTCCGTTGTCCACCAGTTGCTCCTAAAAATCAGGCGCAAATCATGTGGAAACTTGGGCCCATAGAGTCTACCTCGAGAGGCACTAACAGGGAAGCCAAGCGTTCCATGCAGGACCCATTTGAAATGGGCACATGAGCTATGGAGCGCTGTTCAGCATTATGACTCCATTATGGGGATATGCTCTCAACATTTATTTTTAGGACTCAACGAGCCTTGCACATAAACAGGGCTGAAAGTCCCCAATCCCCTCTATTGCTTCCACACCCCGAATCTCCGGGGCCCTCTCCTCACCAAGAGGCAAGGGTCTTGGTTTCGGTAATCCAGCACACCCTCCCTCCCCTCCCCGGCTTCCCTTACATTACTGCTCGTTATGTACAGGCTTCTGTTGCAAGCAGATAGAAATGGGACATGGGTTGGAAAGAGAAATCAGGCGTGTGCACTCAGCAACAAAACATATGCGAGTCTGTGAACATGCAGCGTGCAGGTATATTACATGTTGGCAGTTTGCTTGGTGTTTGTTCTTGCAGCAGGGCAAACAAACTGCAATGGCAGCAATACCCAATTCCCTGGTAAAATAGAAGCATGCTTGTACATTTGGAAAGTGCATTAAACAGTTGCTAGAGTGCTGTTTATTCTCCTTGTGATGCTGGTCCAAACAAATTGCAGTGCCGCTAAGGCGCCTTGCATGGCGACATTTTAAAATGAAGCAACAGGTGAGCAGGACTTACCTTGGTAACCGTCCCAAGACCAGCAAATCATTTCTTCACCTTCTCCCAAGTGAGACAGCATTCACTCTTTCAGTCACCTCCATCCAGACTGTTCATCACTGGAAAGTGGCCCTCCCCTCCAAAATGGCCCGTCCTTCTTCACAAAACCTCTTCCAGCATCACTTCCAGAGATGCCTCATGAAGTGGAGTTGCTCTAGCATTTGCGCTTGCTGCAGCCATTCCTTCCCCGCTTCTAGAGCAGGACAATTTCACGGCAAACAGCAGCTCTTGAAGAACTGCTGGCACCGGATAACCTACCCTTGGCTACTGGATGCACCCAGCATTGTATGCGCTGTTAACCAGGAGCAAAGGAAATCGATTTAAATGAGCTGGCCTCAAGGCACTGCACCAAAGGCACCAAGAAAAAACAGCCCTGGTGCCTTTGCACAGGGACTAGATTATCGGCCCCATATCACCACTGAACAGCCTCACATCGTGAATGATCAGTAAACTGGAGAGCTCCAGATAGGTCTGTCAGTCTGGGTTTCTGAAGAATTATCGTAAGAAAAGATCAGTGAATCAATAAATAAATAAACCCTTGACTTTCGATCCTGATTTGCGTTCCTCCTACCTGCTGATCCTCTACAACATCGTTTAGTATCTTCTTCTCCTGCTTCAGGTAAGCAGCGACAACCTTTGCCAATAGGACAGGGTCCTCTCCATAACAAGCCTAATGAAAGAGAAGCCAAAGCATTAACGTACTACCTGCAATACAGGGAGAAGTTCTACTGTGAGGATTGGACGTTTCGCGTCGTCATCATAGAATTATACAGCACAGGAGGCCATTTGGCCCATCGTGCCTGTGCTGGCTCTTTGCAAGAGCTATTACATTAGCCCTACTCCCCCGCTCCTTCCCTATTGCCCTGCAAATTTTTCCCTTCCAATATTTACCCAATTCCCCGTTTGAAAGTTACTGTTCAATCTGCTTCCACCGCCCTTTCAGGCAGCGCGTTCCAGATCACAACAACTGGTCAGGCCATTAACATGTTAATAATATTTCTATATCCTTTCATTTAAATTGTAGCTAGGCCACAACATTGGATTTTAGTTGAATTATTTTTTTTAAATAGAAGCCATGGCTGCTGTTTCTGTTAAGTTTCCTTTTGTCCCTTTTAGCATGAGGGCCAAAGTGAAAAGGCACAGGAATTCTCTCTGGTCTGTAACATTTGATGACTTGTTGATGGATAATGTTTTGTGGGGGTTGGTGGTTGGAGATGGAGAGGAGAGCTTTACACTTTCCAACCAGCGGGAGTTATAAAAATAATTGATGTTGTTTCCAGGGCTGTTGAGAGAGAGTTTGGGCTTGCCTCAAAGGCACTTGCCTATTGCGATAGACCTGCCGTTCTTGGACATCAGAAGTCGCCTGGACCTGGTATAATTCCTGCAGCTTTGCGCTATATATTTAGCTCATTTAGCCAAACCAGAGTTACTACAGGAATGTGGAACTCCAGGATACTGAAGCACCCATGTTCTTTAATCCAAGATCCAATTAAAGGACGAGGAATTTAGAAAATCTTGATTTCAGAAAATGATTGATGAGTCACGTTATGGTATTGCTAGTTTATCTGATTTGCTTCAATGTCTTATTTCTTTCTCGCAATAAACAATTTGGAATTTAGCCTCAAATATAGGATCGATCATAGCAGCACTTTCCTACCTATCGGAATGGTCAGGAGAGTATGACGGGAATTCCAAACTGCAGCCGCATTTCCCCACCAAATAAAGCACTGGCAGCCCAATCCTTGCGTTCATACAGCTTACTCGCTGCTTTGTCCGGTTTGAATTGCACAGGCTCGAAGCTATGAAAAGAGCTGTTCTTTGCGCTGCTGCCTCATACTTAAATCCAAAATGAGAACAGCAAGATCTGCTAGAGTGTAAATAACCGCATATGCACCAAAAATGGGACGGACCGCGCAGCCAGTTAAAGGGCCCATGCACCGAAAAAAAATGACAGGGAACATTGTACAGGGGTATAAACTTTATATGTGGCTCCTGAAGCTGTGACCACCACTAGAGTGTTGAGACAGACTGGATTTACAATGTGGGCCATGCAGTTTTTGATGCATTTTATATTTAAGATTAGACGGTGGATGAGAGAGTATGGATGTCGCATACTGTGCCACAGATCGGTAGGATATGAATTCATGCCTATAATTCCCAACACAGTTTGGTTGGGGGGGGGGGGGGGGGCGGGGGGGAAAAGAGAAAGGATTAGAAGAGACAGCCCATCTTAAATCAAACACAATGCCCTCCCATCAAGTCAGGCTCCAGGCCAGCAGGTCTAGCTCCTCATTTATTCCACAGAAGACAAGAGATATATAATTCCAGAACATCATTTCAAAGTAAAGCAGTTCATTTATTTTTCACTAACTTAAATGTATAAGATATTACAAAGAATTTACTCGAAAGGGTTAATTGTTTGGAAACAGTAGGCACAAAGATATTCAGGCTTTGAAAATGCAGCTGGATCCTTGAGAAAGAAAGCTTCGTTACACATAATCTCTTTAACAGAGTGCTCATGCAGTTACTTTGAAATGCAGTGACTTATGTAGGCAAACGCCGCAGTCATTTTGCGCACAGCAAGATTCAAACAGCGATTAGCAACTAATATGTTTTTGATGGCCTTTGACTGAAAGAGAAATGATGGCTGGGACAAGTCCCTGTTCTTCAAATAGTGCCACGGGATCCTTAGCATGCACCTGATGGGGGTCTCAATTTAACACTTCATTCAAAAGGCAGTAACTTGGAACAATGCAACACTCCCTCAATACTGCACTTGGAATACCAGCTCTGATTACATGCTCAAGTACTGAAGTGAGGCTTTCAGAAAAAAAATAGTTCTCTTTTGCGCTTCATTCACTTAGACGGTGACCCAGAGATGCGTTCTCTGTGACCTTACAACTGTGGCTTCGACAACCACTGCGGTCAGAGCTGAAAACACCAGCAATCTGTCCAAACTGGAACTACCAACAGCCAGTTTGAAAGTAACTTGCAAATCTAAATCAGATCTTTTATTTTCCTTCTCATGTAGCCAACAATGCCAGACATGTGGTATTTCAGTGTAGTCTTTGTTAGAGAGGTGAACCAGTAACAGTAATTAAAATAGGTGGCAAAATACAGCGCAGGAAGCACAAACAAATACAACTCACATTTATACAGCACCGTTAACGTGGTAAAATGTCCCGAGGCGCTTCACAGGAGCATTATCAAACTAAATTTAACAGAGTCCCATTAGGAGATATTAGGGAAGGTGACAAAAAACTTGGTCAGAGGTAGGTTTTAATGAGCGTATTAAAGGAGAAAAGAGGTAGAAGAGGCCAGAATTAAGGGAGGGGTGTAGGGGCCGGAGGCGGTTACAGAGATAGGGAGGGGTGTAGGAGGTTACAGAGATAGGGAGGGGCAGGGTCATGGTCACAGAGGGATTTGAAAACAAGGGGAAGAATTTTAAAATCAAGGTGTTGCTTTGAGGATGTAACGAACAGGGTGGATAACGAGGAACCAGTGGATGTGGTGTATTTGGATTTCCAGAAGGCATTTGACAAGGTGCCACATAAAAGGTTACTGCACAAGATAAAAGTTCACAGGGTTGGGGGTAATATATTAGCATGGATAGAGGATTGGCTAACTAACAGAACAGAGAGTCGGGATAAATGGTTCATTCTCTGGTAAGCAACCAATAATTAGTGGGGTGCCGCAGGGATCAGTGCTGGGACCCCAACTATTTACAATCTGTATTAACGACTTGGAAGAAGGGACTGAGTGTAACGTAGCCAAGTTTGCTGATGATACAAAGATGGGAGGAAAAGCAATGTGTGAGGAGGACATAAAAAACCTGCAAAAGGACATAGACAGGCTAAGTGAGTGGGCAAAAATTTGGCAGATGGAATATAATGTCGGAAAGTGTGAGGTCATGCACTTTGGCAGAAAATATCAACGAGCAAGTTATTATTTAAATGGAGAAAGATTGCAAAGTGCCGCAGTACAGCGGGACCTGGGGGTACTTGTGCATGAAACACAAAAGGATAGTATGCAGGTACAGCAAATGATCAGGAAGGCCAATGGTATCTTGGCCTTTATTGCAAAGGGGATGGAGTATAAAAGCAGGGAAATCTTGCTACAGTTATACAGGGTATTGGTGAGGCAACACCTGGGATACTGCATGCAGTTTTGGTCTCCGTAATTGAGGAAGGATATACTTGCTTTGGAGGCTGTTCAGAGAAGGTTCACTCAGTTGATTCCGGGGATGAGGAGGTTGACTTATGAGGAAAGGTTGAGTAGGTTGGGCCTGTGCTCATTGGAATTCAGAAGAATGAGAGGTGATCTTATCGAAATGTATAAGATTATGAGGGGGCTCGACAAGGTGGATGCAGAGAGGATGTTTCCACTGATAGGGGAGACTAGAACTATAGGGCGTGATCTTAGAATAAGGGGCCGCCCATTTAAAACTGAGATGAGGAGAAATTTCTTCTGAGGGTTGTAAATCCGTGGAATTCGCTGCCTCAGAGAGCTGTGGAAGCTGGGACATTGAATATATTTAAGACAGAAATAGACAGTTTCTTAAATGATAGGGTATAAGAGGTTATGGAAAGCGGGCAGGGAAGTGGAGCTGAGTCTATGATCAGATCAGCCATGACCTTATTGAATGGGGGAGCAGGCTCGAGGGGCCGTGTGGCCTACTCCTGTTCCTATTTCTTATGTTCTTAACCAATGTAGGTCGGCGAGCACAGGGGGTGATGGGTGAGCGGGACGGTGCGAGTTAGGACACGGGGCAGCCGAGTTTGGGGGAACGTGGGAGGCCAGCGAGGAGTGTGTTGGAATAGTCAAGTCTAGAGGTAACAAATATTTGAATGAGGGTTTCAGCAGCGGATGAGCTGAGGCAAGGGCTGAGTTGAGCGATGTTCCTGAGGTGGTAATAGGTGGTCTTGGTGATGGTGCGGAAATGTGGTTGTAAGCTCATTTACAATAAGTCTTTGTTTGAAGGGACTACCCGTGTACAAAGACAAATTATAAAATTGGCAAACCAGCCTCCTGCTCCATTTCCTGATGCAAAGCAATCCATCAGAGCAGATTTTGCACAAGGTCATGGAAGAATTTTTTAAAAAACATTTGGTTCCTGGTATGTGGATGTTGCTGCCAAGGCCGGCATTTATTGCCCATCCCTCATTGACCTGGAGAAGGTGGTGGTGAGCCGCCTTCTTGAACCACAGAGGGCAGTTAAAAGTCAACCACAGTGCTGTGGGTCTGGAGTCACATTTGGCCAGACCAGGTAAGGACGGCAGATTTCCTTCCTTAAAAGGACATTAGTGAACCAGATGAGTTTTTACGACAATCATGGTCACCATTACCGATACTCGCAGAATACAGATGGGCTGGGTGCTCTTTGCCTTTCCGTCATTGTTTATAGGTTTATATGCGTCCAGGAGTGGAAATCATGCTGTGAAATTAATCCATCTCCTCTTCCCCCTCTGTGGCAGGGTGCAGCCGGCGAACAAGGGGATCCCCTCGACCATTAGCTCCCAAGGAGAGCATTACCTGCGAGAGAATAGCTCCGCAGGTCGGGCTATAAAAGAGATGGAGCAGCGTACCACTCCAGCGCGAGCTGCTCCAAGTGTCTGCCAATTTTCAGATAGGCGACTGGGTGATGTCATCAAAACCCTGGTCGCCGTTTTGGAGTGTGGACAGGAACATCGGCAGGACCCAGGCACAGAGGAGTGGGAAGGTCGGGGCGGATGAGCGGCAAGAGATCGTGGCGAAGGTGCGACAGATGAGGGTACGGGGCACAGGAGAGCCGAGGGCCCAGGGGCAGCACGGGCCAGCCCACACTGCGATATGTGTGCGCACTAGGTCCGTGCAGCAGAGCTGGTCTCCAATCGTCCTGGTTCAACCCTTGCCACTGGATAAAGACCTAGCTCTGTCAAGCCCGTGTGGTGGCTGGTGTGCAATGGTCACCACACGTTAAAAAAATCCACGCACAGGCATCTTCCACCCCCTCAATTGGAGTTCAGTATTGGAACATCGGGTCCTTCATCGAAACACCTGTGAACTCTTGGAAACAAGTCATCCTCGTTCGAGGGACTGCCTATGACATGATGATGAATACAGTGTAGAAAGCAAGGGATGGCAGATACATGTTTAATGTATTTTTTTTTTAAATCACGAGTCCCTGGACATGCCATTTCAATATTCAATTACACAAGCATGGCCTTTCTAACACAGCCTATACTTCATGCAAACTACAGGGTATAATAGCAGCTCAGATGAGGTTATGTGATTAAATCACATTAGAATGCTTGCTTCCAAGAAGACACTTGCATTGCTGAAATTAGAATGCAAACATCCTTTCCTTTCCCACAAAGATTCACCAACATACACAACAGTCTGCAATACATTTCACAAATATAGCATATCTAAGGGCGTGATAATGATGGGCTACTCAAGCTTGCTCTCAGTCCCCAACATCATCTCGACACATTACTGCTTTTTAACAGTCCACACTAAGGTCGTCTCACACATTATAAATCACATACGCAGGGCGGAGTGGCACTAATGTTTAGTTCCTGACCTGAGCTGCAGTGGGCTGGTGGGGGGAATCATGTGAGTGCATCATATTCCGAGCAGTCTTTTGTATCTCCCATAGGCCAGCTTCCATGCAACCTGAAGCCACGGTGATGGCATCAGTCACAGTGGAGTCAAGCAAAACCCAGAAAGCCACAATCTAGGAGGTATCCCATCAAGTGAGGACCTGCCGAATACATAGCAATAACCAGCTAGCATGGATTACTCCTGGCTTGGCCATCTTCACACACACACACACGCACGTATACAGATCTCCTGTTAATCATCAGTACAAAATTCTTCCCCTTTAAGAGCAGGTCTCTGTGGGTAGATGTGCCATCCTGTGTGGTAGTGAGGCAGTGTGACCAGGAGGGTCTCCGGTGCTCTCCATCATGTGTGCCGTTTCTGATCGCTATACAGTCACCCCTGCTGAAACATACTTGTGTGGGGCTGTCATGCGAGGGCAGGTTTGGCTTCGCTTGGATTACTGCCCCCACATGGTTATATGGGGGTTGGGGAATTCAGAGGTCGAGAAAAAAAACGACAGTTTAAACAAAATAACCCACATTAAAATCCATGACGTTTCTTTTGTTCTTAATCAAAAATGTTTCAAAATTCACAATACTCACTTCCCATTTCTGTCGATGTCACTTCCTGTTTCAACAGCAATGAAATTGATCGAAAATGCTCCGTTTCCCCAAAGAAGTGTGTTTTACCCAGGACACAGATCAGACAATTTGATTTTTTTCTTTAAACATTTAGTTCATTCTGTACTGTTTGGTTCTCACAACCAGATCCACGACCATCATATTGTCGGATTCTGTTACGAGTGTTGTTACTGGTCACTCCAACTTTTCTTTAATTGCGATCTCATCATGCACCTCTCAATCAACATAACAAAAACAGACTATCTGGTCATTATCACATTACTGTGTGTGGGAGTTGCTTGTGTGCAAATTGGCTGCTGCGTTTCCCAAAATAGCAGCTTAGAGGTCACAAGAATGGCTACGAGAAAAACAAAAGTGGTTTCTTTAACTGTGTCTCTGTGCGTGTACTTTTTTTGCTCATCAACCAGAAGGATACTAGTGCCGGGGAATGAATGCTTTCACGTGTCAACTTCAAGCAATCCAAGATCATGTACAGCAGAACTCCCTCTACTCCACCATGCAATGTGCCACAGCCCCAACTTTTTAAAAAGTGCTCTTTAATGCACCAATACAACATTTACCATTCCCCACATTAGCCATCCTGTAGCCTCAGAGTCTGGTGGAACATTTGAGGTAATTTTGTGCTGCAAACCCACTACCCATGCCCACTAGGAACTGGGTTAAAACTGCCAAATGTTTCATGTAGAACCATTATAGCCAGTTGACAGAGGAGACTTTCACCCCATCAGTCTGGGCTGGGTTTGAACCCAGAAGATAAAGATCAGTATCTAACCCACCGCACCATCCAGTCTCTGGGGGACTCTCTTCGAGGTGGCATTGATGCATATTATTGAGGTAGATGGAGCTCCATTCTGCAGCATGTTAGGAAGAGAAAGTTAACCGAGACTCCTCTAGTGCATCTTCTGGTGGCTGATCAGAGCAACACTGCCAGAGGCCTGGGATCAGAATTGGTGCATAGCAAGAAAATAAGGCTGAGGATGTAAGTTTAAAACAAAACTGTGCAAGTTTTCTGGAGTTTCCAGCATCCAACTGCTAACAAAGACTGGCAAGTTAGCTCAGGACCCACTACTGTAGCTGCACTTAATTCTCTCCTCCCATTTTCACCCCTTCCCTCCTGGGGTGTAGTTCCATGTCTGGTACAATGTTTAAGTGGCCCACTCTTCATAGTCAAGTGTAGACAAGTATTGGCAGGCTATTTGATATCAGAGCTGAGCCCAACCTGGTTCTTGCTGGACCTCCAACAAGGGCCAGGAATGTAGCATTCGAAAGCACTAATCCTGGCTGAATTATCCAATCCATTGCCCAGGAGCACTGCAGCCGATTAGAGCACCCCTAACAAAACAGAGGCAGGTTGTAGCACCCCTAAATCAATAACAGCAGAGATCAGCTAACAACACAGACCAGAAATCAAACCTGCAACCTTGCTGATCTGTACAGTGTAGTTACATGTTAGACATTGAGCAATCAGATGGGCTCTATGGCACTTCGAGTGGTTGTATAATCAGAAGCAACAAACGTAATGAACACAGCGATCTTTTCATTCCGCCCTTACAGACATGTATACTCATCTTTGCAGATGCAAGAAAACTATTTGCAAGACCACGCGATACCTTAAAGGATGCCATCAATAATGTACATCTTGCTGAAGAGTGCAGAATTGTGTGGAGGTGTAGAGTTGGGACTCCAGTGAGAGTGAGGGAACCAATTAGATGCGAAGAGGCTGTTTCTCCTGGGCTGGAGTGTCTAGAACGAAGGGGCACAGTCTCAGAATAAGGGGTCGGCCATTTAAGACCGAGGTGAAGAGGAATTTCTTCACTCAGAGGGTTGTGAATCTTTGGAATTCTCTGCCCCACAGAGCTGTGGACGCTGAGTCTTTGAGTATATTCAAGGCTGAGATCGATAGATTTTTGGACTCTAGGGGCCGGATTTTCAGCTTTCGGGGATTTTCGGCGAAAATGGTAGCGATACATGAAACTTACCGTTTTCAGGCTGAACGTTTGGCCTTTACATCATCGGTAACGGGGGCGCTGCACAAGCATTTGCGACGCAAAACCCGAGTTTTGGCAACTTTAGTCCGGGGCCGGGAGCACTGCGAGAGAGGCCTTGGGGCAGGGTGGGGGGGGGTGAATTCCAAAAAACATTTACAAGACGCTTAACTATCTAATTGCGGCAAAAAAAAACTTTAACTTGCCTTTTTTTGCAAGTTTTCTAACGTACCGCTGCTGGCAGGGCTGCACCGACAGGTTTGACCTGTCGCTATTCTGGGCGCGAAGTACGGGTCGGGAGAGCATCGAAACTCGGACGCAAACACAATCCGAGTTGTTGCACGTCAGCGCACCTCTCCCCGGCGGTACGTGGAAGCGCCGCCGCAAATAGGTACCCGAGGATCCCGCCCGAGCTTTCGCCGCAGAGGGTCAAATCGCGGCGAAAACCCGGTCACAAACCTCTCGAAAATCCGGCCCTAGGGGAATAAAGGGATATGAGAATCGGGTGGGAAAGCGGAGTTGAGGGAGAAGTTCAGCCATGATCTCATCGAATGGTGCAGCAGGTTCGAGAGGCCGCGTGGCCTACTCCTATTTCTTATGTTCTTATCAACGGGGAGAATCATATCTGGGCCATCTCTGGCGCCTTCCCTTAACCAGCGACAGGGCTGCAGGCAAAGGCCTAGCATTCCATTCACTTGGCTGGAGGAGTCGGCCAAACAAAACAAATAAAAATACAAAAATAACACAGAGTGTGGGACAAGTTGACCCAAACATGTCGGTGAAAGAAGAGTTTCACCTCCCCAGATACCCCAGTTGGAACAGCCATACAGACCAGACAATGCCAGGTTTGATTCCTGTTGTATGTGGAGTTAGCTGACTGCTGCCCTGGTGACAATTAGGGCACGACAATTGGTCTAGGAATAGGAAGGGAGAGAAACAAATCAACAATGCTCCTGCTCTTGGTTACCATCCAGCGGCCACAGCTGGAAGACTGCATGGGTTTTGGGCTGGGGGACGTTCAGTCTCAGCTGTGATGTGCTCTCCCTGCAACCTCCCCCCCCCTGCTCCTCCCTGGTCAAATAGCCCATCAATATGCACTGCCTGAGTAACCATTCTTGGATGTGAGCATAGAGCAAATGTATATGAGGACAACAAAGGTGAGTGGAAGTACACCACAGTGGAAATCAACACCTTCAGGAGAAGAGGGAGAGGGAAAATGGTGAATAAATTGGAGAAAAAGAAACACCACACAGGAATGGAAGAAAATCTACCTGCAGAAGCTAAAAATTCACAGCTTCTTTCCCAGCACTGTAGCTCAAAACTAATTCTCAGTATTACTCTGTTCCAGACGACAAGCAATGAGACAGCAGCCAGTTTGAATTACACAGTAAATAGAAGCCGTTGCAGAATTTAGGCTGTACAGTACCTGCATGTTTTGCCTGTATCTCTTGAAATTGTGCTGACATACAAACTTCTTCTCCTGCATAAAGCGGCTGTACTGGTTGTTGATTTGGTCCAGCAGATTTTGGTAGTGGATGGTGGCCAGTGAATAATTTGTTATAGCCTTATCCCTAGAAATAGAATAAAGGACATGTTTTGCTCCATTTTAACATTGCATGCACCAATCGCCCATGCGACTTCACTTACCCCTCCGATCTTTGGTTCCCTTCTTGTCATCCACCATCCCTCCTGTAAGAACATGGGCAGGTGGGCAAACGGCCACCTCTGCCAACGTTGCCCCTTCTGCTGTTTGTGAGCAGCTGGAAGCTATTTGCCCATTATGCCAAGATCTTGAACCGAAGCCCCATCACTTCGTAGCGCAACAGGTTGGAGTTTGACCAGACTCTTTTGGACCAGGTTAATAAAGATCATTGACTTGAGAATTTTCCCCCCCACAATTGTCTTTGCTTCTCTTCACCCATCTACTGTAGGTGGTAACTGGCAGCCTATCAATACCTCACCCAAGACCCCATTCTTCACGGGAACCCAGAGAGCGACTGATCGCTGCAACGACAACATGCAACTCGGTTGAATCCCCTGCTGCTGCAGCATGAATTCAAATGAGGAATGGCCCACTTGGGTAAAAGGCCTGTGGCATCCACAGACCTGTACCCCAGCATGTGTCAGCAGATGGGGGAAGTCAGTCGTTCTACAGTTCTTCGCAGTGCAGTCAGCCAGGCATGTTCAGGATAATAACCACTTTTAATTACAGTGTCAACAGATGCAGGGTTAGCATAGCACATGCAAACCATGATTCATTTACTATTTTTAGTAAATGACTGAAGTATTTCCTCATATTTATTGCCCATAGATCTCCCAGGACGATAGGCGGTACTCTGACGGGCAACTGCATTCCAGATCTGGCTGCTACCAACAGCAGCCTCGGGCCACTCATCCTCCCTGGGCTCAATTCTTCCCTAGAGGCCCAGCCAAACACAAAAACACAATGTGGGGGGAAATTGCCAAGCTAGTGCCACCTGGTACCAATGTGCAGGCTCATAGAAACATAGAAAATAGGAGCAGGAGTAGGCCATTCGGCCCTTCGAGCCTGCACCACCATTCAATATGATCATGGCTGATCCTCTATCTCAACACCGTATTCCTGCTTTCTCCCCATACCCCCTGGTGCCTTTTGTGTTTATAAATCTATCTATCTCCCTCTTAAATATATTCAGTGACTTGGCTTCCACAGCCTTCGGTGGTAGAGAATTCCACAGGTTCACCACCCTCGGAGTGAAAACATTTCTCCTCATCTCGCTCCTAAATTTCCTCC
The DNA here is from genome assembly GCF_044704955.1 of Pristiophorus japonicus. Taxonomy (NCBI): domain Eukaryota; kingdom Metazoa; phylum Chordata; class Chondrichthyes; family Pristiophoridae; genus Pristiophorus; species Pristiophorus japonicus. The sequence continues at coordinate 39,097,536 of NC_092010.1, forward strand.
CCCGTATCCTGAGACTGTGACCCCTTGTTCCAGACTTCCCAGCCAGGTTCTATAAAACTGCAGACAGAAAATGTCAGAACATATCTAGATATCATCTCAGTAGTTCTTGGCCTCTTGTAACACAGACATATGCATCGGTTGCAGGCATGGCACCAGAGTAGTGGCATGCAGGTTTGGAGCCATACTCTCCCTAGAGTTCCTCATTCCTGCCAAGCTTTGAAAGGTCTGGTGTCGGACTGGAAAGGAGGGGGTGGTGGGGGCAGAAATCACTCTCTAACGTCTGCATCTCTCCTGAAGGCTGAATTCAGTCACTAGGACCAAGTGGTCTGTGCACTCTGCAACAGACATATTTAGCTGTTGAGGGGTTTGGGGTTAATGTCTGTTGTAGACCAGTATTGAAAGGAAAAGGATGCAGAATCTGGACTCCAGACTCACAGCCAGAGATTCATCCCATAGCTCTCAGCTTTATTCCAATTGTGCTTTCTATAGAAGTATCTGGTCTACATCAGCTGTCTGAATCATTTGCTTTGGCTAAGCAATGCCTCAGTCATTTGAATGTGATGTACATGCCAATGATGTAACGAAGTTCCTGTAGCACATTGTGCCAAATGAGTCACAATAATTATCCATTTACAGGGTCCAGGGTTGTCTTTTTGAGTTTGTTTGTGTCAATACAACTTCCATCTGAACCGCCAAACATTATCTAGGCTAAAGTGCAAAGAGAACAACTTGTTCCCATACATCTGCCAAATCTATGCTGCCCTGTAACCAAATGTCAGAAAATGGACAAGAGCTCCACAATTTATTTCCTTCTCTCCGGGGAATTGCCCAAAGCAGACTGACCAGCGAAGACCATGAATTCCCAGGGCACTGGCTGCATTCGACCACCTTGCCCACTGCTAAAAGTCATCTTCTACACTGCACTTCAGATAGCGGCACATGCAAATCATCTTATGCAATTTATTCCAATGCACTCTTGGCCGACCTCCTATGTTCTACCCGCTGTAAACTTGAGGTCATCCAAAACTCGGCAGCCCGCGTCCTAAATCGCACTGAGTCCCGTTCACCCATCACCCCCTGCGCTCGCTATCCTACATTGGCTCCTGGTTAAGCAATGCCTTGATTTTAAAATTTTTATCCTTGTTTTCAAATCCCTCCATGGTCCCGTGTCTCTCCTCTCCTCTCCTCCCACACTGAGATATCTCCAATTCTGGGCTCTTGAGCATCCCTGATTTTAATTGCTCAAGCATTGATGGCCGTGCCTTCTACTGCCAAGTCTTTAAGCTCTGGAATTCCCTTCCTAAACCTCTCCATCTCTCTCTTCTCATTTAAGACACTCCTTAAAATCTACCTCTTTGACCAAGCTTTTGGTCACCTGCCCTAATATTTCCTTATGAGGCTCGGTGTGAAATTTTGTTCCATAACACTCCTGTGAAGCACCTTGGGACGTTTTACTATGTTAGACGATGAGATAGGAATACAAGTTGTTGTATTAGAATTCAACAGTTCAGATCAAACCACAACCTTCCAGAGGGCCAATTCCACTGCCTTCCCGATGCAGCTTTTTGATGCCCACCTGAACAGGCAGGCAAAAAGTCAGTTTGTGCAGTTCAACTTAGAACAGCACCTCTGACAATGCAGCAATTCTTCAATACAGCACTGGAGTAGCAGCCTAGAATCGGAGCTCAAATCAGAGTGTGGAACTCCTCACCACGACATTCTGAGCTGAGTGTGCAACCTAACAATTGGGCCACTTTAAAAAGAAAATTCTCCCTTTTGGCAAATTGGACCCCTCCATGTCATTCCTAGACAAGAGTTCCCTATCGCAAGTGTGCCAGAGCACAGGCCAGGCACATCGACACAAGAGTCAAAGGAAGAAATAAATCAAAGGTGTAGTCACCCTCCCCAGCCAGCTTTCTAAAAGCATTGAAGAGGCGTGGAGGAGGTGCATACAACACAGGGAAAGCAGCGTAGTGTTTACTTAAATAGCGTTTACTTAATGATTTAACATACCAGTCCTGAGTTTCAATCCAGTGGGAAAGATATTCCCGGACATCCATAGGAAAGTTTTCATCCTGGTACAGAATATCCAGCTGCTCCAAGTACTTCGTATCCAGTTGCTTTAGGTTCTCCCACTGACTCATACTGCTGGAAAAAAAAATGTTTGCATCAACCAAGGATCACCTTCATTGAATCACATACACTAGAGAGCTTGGCAGCACCATTACAATGCCTTCTATTGGTTGGGAAAGTTGAGATGGGGGGTAACTAATTACAATGTATATTAATGACTTGGATGAAGGGACCGAGTGTATTGTAGCCAAATTTGCTGATGATACAAAGATAGGTGGGAAAGCAAGTTGTGAGGAGGACACAAGAAATCTGTAAAGGGATATAAATAGGTTAAGTGAGTGGGCAAACATTTGGCAGATGGGAGTACAATGTGGGGAAAATGTGAGGTATCCACTTTGGTAGGAAGAATAGAAAAGCAGAATATTATTTAAATGGAGAGTGACTATAGAATGCTGCAGTATAGAAGAGAATCCTCGTACATGAAACCCAAACAGTTAGTAAGCAGGTACAGCAAGTAATGAGGAAGGCAAATGGAATGTTGACCTTTATTGCAAGGGTGATAGCGTATAAAAGCAGGGAAGTCCTGCTACAACTGTACAGGGTATTGGTGAGGCCACACCCGGAGTACTGCGTACAGTTTTGGTCTCCTTATTTAAGGCGGGATTGTGTTTGCATTGGAGGAAGTTCAGAGAAGGTTCACTGGGTTGATTCCTGAGGTAAAAGGGTTGTCTTATGAGGAAGTTGAGCAAGTTGGGCCTATACTCATCGGTTTTTAGAAGAATGAGAGGTGATCTTATTGAATCATAAGAGACTGAGGGCACATGACAGGGTAAGAACATAAGAAATAGGAGCAGGAGTCAGCCATTTGGCCCTTCGAGCCTGCTCCGCCATTTAATAAGATCATGGCTGATCTTATCATGGACTCAGCTCCACTTCCCTGCCCGCTCTCCATAACCCTAAAAGAACATAAGTATACGCAGAGAGGATGTTTCTCCTCTTGGGGGAATCTAGAACTATGGGGCAGTTTCAGAATAAGGGGTCGCCCATTTAAGACAGAGATGAGGAGGAATTTCTTCACTCAGAGGGTTGTGAATCTTTGGAATTCTCTACCAAAGAGATCTGTGGAGGCTGGGTCATTGAATATATTCAAGGTGGAGATAGACAGATTTTTGAACTACAGGAGAGGAATGGGGAATGAGGAACAGGCAGGGAAGTGGAGTTGAGGCCAAGATCAGATCAGCCATGATCTTATTGAATGGCGGAGCAGGCTCGAGGGGTCAAATGGCCTATTCCTGCTCCTAGTTTGTATGTTCTTAAGTTAGCCTGCTTTGGTATGTACTATATGATACACTGCAATGAACATCAGAAGCTCTTAATTTAAAACTCAAATTTCTCACGTTTGTTATCTAATGTATACATACAATGTACCTTTTTAAAAAAAAAAATATTCTTGGGATGTGGGCATCGCTGGCAAAGCCGGCAGTTATTGCCAGTTTCCTAGTTAACCCTTGATAAGGTGGTGGTGAGCAGTAGCAGGATATTTGAAAAGCATAATTCAATCAAGCAGAGTCAGCATGGATTTATGAAGGGGAAGTCATGTTTGACAAATTTGCTGGAGTTCTTTGAGGATGTAACGAACAGGATGAATAAGGGGGAACCAGTGGATGTGGTGGATTTGGATTTCCAGAAGCCATTCGATAAGGTGCCACATAAAAGGTTACTGCACAAGATAAAAGTTCATGGGGTTGGGGGTAATATATTAGCATGGATAGAGGATTGGCTAACTAACAGAAAACAGAGAGTCGGGATAAATGGGTCATTTTCCAGTTGGCAAAAGGTGACTCAGGGATGGGTGCTGGGGCCTCAACTATTTACAATCTATATATAAATGACTTGGAGGAGGTGGATAAGGTAGTTAAGAAGGCATACGGAATGCTTGCCTTTATTAGCCAAGGCAGAGAATAGAAGAGCAGGAGGAGTTATGCTTGAACTGTATAAAACACTGGTTAGGCCACAGCTGGAGTACTGCGTGCAGTTCTGGTCACCGCATTACAGGAAGGATGTGATTGCACTGGAGAGGGTACAGAGGAGATTTACGAGGATGTTGCCAGGAGTGGAGAATCTTAGCCATGAGGACAGATTGGATAGGCTGGGTTTGTTTTCCTTGAAATAGAGGCGGCTGAGGGGAGACCTCATTGAGGGGCCCAGATATAGTGGATAGAAAGGGCCTATTTCCCTTAACAGAGGGGTCAACAACCAGGGGGCAGAAATTTAAAGTAATTGGGAGAAGGTTTAGAGGGGATTTGAGGGGAAATTTCTTCACCCAGAGGGTGGTGGGGGTCTGGAACCCACTACCTGAAAGGGTGGTAGAGGCAGAAACCCTCACCACATTTAAAAAGTACTTGGATGTGCGCTTGAAGGGACGTAACCTACAGGGCTACGGACCGAGAGATGGAAAGTGGGATTGGGCTAGATAGCTCTTGTTGGCCGGCATGGACACAATGGGCCGAAATGGCCTCCTTCCGTGCTGTAAATGATTCTATGAAGGGACCGAGTGTAATGTAGCCAAGTTTGCTGCTGATACAAAGATGAGTGGGAGAGCAAATTGTGAGGAGGACACAAAAAATGTGCAAAGGGATATAGACAGGCTAAGTGAGTGGGCAAAAATTTGGCAGATGGAGTATAATGTGGGAAAATGTGAGGTTATCCACTTTGGCAGAAATAATAGAAAAGCAAATTATAAATTAAATAGAGAAAAATAGCAAAGTGCTGCAGTACAGAGGGACCTGGGGGTCCTTGACGTGAAACACAAAAAGTTAGTTTGCAGGTGCAGCAAGTAATCAGGAAGGCAAAAGGAATGTTGGCCTTTATTGCAAGGGTGATAGAGTATAAAAGCAGAGAAGTCCTGCTACAACTGTACAGGGTATTGGTGAGGCCACACCTGGAGTACTGCGTACAGTTTTGGTCTCCGTATTTAAGGAAGGATATACTTGCATTGGAGGCTGTTCAGAGAAGGTTCACTAGGTTGATTCCGGAGATGAGGGAGTTGACTTATGAAGATAGGTTGAGTAAGTTGGGCCTATACTTATTGGCGTTTAGAAGAATGAGAGGTGATCTTATCAAAACATATAAAATAATGAGGGGGCTCGACAAGGTGGATGCAGAGAGGATATTTCCACTCATAGGGGAAACTAAAACTAGGGGACATAGTCTCAGAATAATGGGCTGCCCATTTAAAACTGAGATGAGGAGGAATTTATTCTGAGGGTTGTAAATCTGTGGAATTTTATGCCCCAGAGATCTGTGGAGGCTGGGTCATTGAATATATTTAAAACAGAGATAGACAGATTTTTGAGCAATAAGGGAATAAAGGGTTATGGGGAGCGGGCAGGGAAGTGGAGCTGAGTCCATGATCAGATCAGCCATGATCTTATTGAATGGTTGAGCAGGCTTGAGGGGCTGTATGGCCTACTCCTGCTCCTATTTCTTATGTTCTTTAATATAGTTCTTGTTAATTAACTAGTACAAGAGTACAGTGATCTTTTGGAATAAACAAGGAGTTGTTGATAAAGGCAGCTAATCATGAGGTCAGGAGGGAACTCATCATAAGGAAGTTAGAAGGAGTTAGCAGTCCAAAGGTCGGTCGATAAAATATGACGTACGTTACTTTTGCAGTTAACAACTAGGGTTGTAGGGCTAGGTAGATAGCTGGAGGGAGAGAGGAATCCAATACTACCCTTGTACTGTATAGATTGATCACCGATGCTGTATAAATAAAGTTGGTTCCGTGCACTCAAGTCCCGTAAACGTCTCACTCGAAGCGTGTTTCCAGAACCAGAGAGGGAAGGAGGTTGTCTAACAATAACACTACAGCTTCACCTGGACTACGCAGTTCCCTTCCTGAAGGCACATTCTGTCAGCCCTCAGGACTCGAGCAGTAGCACAGATGGAGAGGGTCAGAATTCTACTCAATCATAGAGCACCCCCACTTCGAGTTTTAAAATATCCTCACTAGACACCCACACACAGGAGCTTTCCAGACAGATCAATGCAATAACAGCTAGAAGCACAAATTCTCACTGATTTCTCCTGTCATTGGCACAGGCGAAACAGAACAATTGTCTCATGCCCTACCATCGTCAGTCATGGCTCAGTAGGTCGCACTCTCGCCTCGGAGTCAGAAGGTTGTGGATTCAAGTCCCACTCAAGGGACTTGAGCACATAATCTAGGCTGACACACCTGGTGCCAGTACTGAAGGAGCGCCGCACTGTCGGAGGGGGGCAGTGCTGAGGGAGCGCCGCACTGTCGGAGGGAGTGCTGAGGGAGTACCGCACTGTCGGAGGGGGGGGGAGGGGGGAGTACCGCACTGTCGGAGGGGGGGAGTGCTGAGGGAGCGCTGCACTGTCGGGGGGTGGGGGGAGGGGGGAGTGCTGAGGGAGCACCGCACTGTCGGAAGGGGGGGGGGGGGGGGTGGAGTGCTGAGGGAGCACCGCACTGTCGGGGGGGGGGGCAGTGCTGAGGGAGCACCGCACTGTCGGAGGGGGGGGGGCAGTGCTGAGGGAGCACCGCACTGTCGGAGGGGGGGGGTGCAGTGCTGAGGGAGCACCGCAGTGTCGGGGGGGGGGGGGCAGTGCTGAGGGAGCACCGCAATGTTCGGAGGGGGGAGGGGGGGGGGGGGAGTGCTGAGGGAGCGCTGCACTGTCGGAGGGGGGAGGGGGGGGGGTGCTGAGGGAGCACCGCAGTGTCGGGGGGGGGGGGGCAGTGCTGAGGGAGCACCGCAATGTTCGGAGGGGGGAGGGGGGGGGGGGGAGTGCTGAGGGAGCGCTGCACTGTCGGAGGGGGGAGGGGGGGGGGTGCTGAGGGAGCGCTGCACTGTCGGAGGTGCCGTCATTCAGAGGAGACATCAAACCGAGGACCCGTCTGCCCCCTCAAGTGGAAGTAAAATATCCCAACAGCCCTATTTCAAAGAAGAGCAGGGGAGTTCTCCTCAGTGTCCTGGCCAATCAACATTAAAATACATATTATCTGGTCATTATCACATTCTGTTTGTGGGAGCTTGCTGTGTGCAAATTGGCTGCTGCGCTTCCCACATTACAACAGTGACTGCACTTTAAAAAGTACTTTGGCTGTGAAGCGCTTTGGGACATCCTGAGGTTGTGAAAGGCGCTACAGTAATGCAAGTCTTTCTTTTATCAGCTGAGTCGTCACAGACTAGGAATTGAGCCCTGGATCTGTCTGTTCTGTATTGCTCAGTTACACACTGCCTTTATAGCAGAGCCGCAGTATTTTGCTACTTTATCATAAGAGGTCGGAATTCAAACACCATCTTGGTCACAAGTGCAGCTTCATTTTTGGAGATGGCATTCACAGTCCCTCGGTTACAGCTCAACGCACAGTAACCGGCAGCGTTCCATTTCCACCGATTGCATTCCTTGGCTCCTGAAATGTTGGGCGAGGCCAGTGCTCCCAGACACACAGAGCGGCATTAGCTGTCCATGCTACCACAGAGCAGGATCGGACTGGTTGCATTCTACACCACATCCAGCAGCTATCTCAATGACGCATTGCTCCAAGGTTCAGTTAGCCTAGATCCCAGCCAAACCACAGGTAGTGTGGGAGCACAAGATATCAGCCAAGCTAATGCAGTAATTAAAAAAAAAAACAAGAAGTGGTCGGGGTTCTTGCATCTGCTCGCTGATCGAATAGGCAAATTCACGGAGTCTCTGTTCAGTGGGGAGGCACAGTCGAAGGGTGTGCAGGTCGGGAGAATTAACACTATCGTTTTGTAGCCCTGCATCCAACCTGCGCACCCTACGAGCAAGGCATCAATTAATTTAACTGTATACACGCTAAAGGGGCAATACTGTGATGCTAAGAAGCTTTTGGGTAGGCCTATTTTTGAGGTGGACCAGTAGAGCGGCAGTGGGCTTGCCCAATGCCACCAGGACACAGATGTCACTACAAGTACCCCATGAGGAGGAGGGCACCACTATTGCACAGACGGCCCACTCAAACTGCTATCCATAGGGCTATTTTGGAGTGGACCAATAGAGCGACAGGGTGCTCCAAGTCAAAAGCACTGCTGCATGAGCTGTCCAGGAAGTCATTTTCTGATAACCGTCAAAACACACCCAGTTCGAAATCTCATGTTCAGCGACCAGTACGGGCCTGTGCTCAGAAGAACATAAGAACATAAGAATTAGGAACACGAGTAGGCCATCTAGCCCCTCGAGCCTGCTCCGCCATTCAACAAGATCATGGCTGATCTGGCCGTGGACTCAGCTCCACTTACCCGCCCGCTCCCCGTAACCCTTAATTCCCTTATTGGTTAAAAATCTATCTATCTGTGACTTGAATACATTCAATGAGCTAGCCTCAACTGCTTCCTTGGGCAGAGAATTCCACAGATTCACAACCCTCATGAAACAATCCAGTCAAAAGTCACCACGTTGTAGTGTGTAGAATGTTGAAGACTAACTGCATACGCTGCACTACACAACACAGCACAGTATTAACACCATGGTGAGTTAGAGACAGAGTGAAATGACTCAATTCTGGGCTGACTTGGGTAAACACCTAATGGAACAAACAGTAGTCTGAGATTGAGTGTCTCAGGACTCCAACCCACTGGTTACAGAACAAATACTGTATTCTGACTGATTTTTTTGGTTTCCTGTTGTTTTCTTTGGAACAGGAGGCTGAGGGGAGACTTAATTGAGGTGTAAAAAATTATGAGAGCCGAGATAGAGTGGATAGGAAGGATCTATTTCCCTCAGCAGAGGGGTCAACAACCAGGGGGGCATTGATTGAAAGTAATTGGGGGGAGGTTTAGAGGGGAAATGTCTTTACCCAGAGGGTGGTGGGGGTCTGGAACTCACTGCCTGAAAGGGTGGTAGAGGCAGAAACCCTTGCCACATTTAAAAAGTACTTGGATGTGCACTTGAAGTGCCGTAACCTACAGGGCTACGGACCCAGAGCTGGAAAGTGGGATTGGCTGGGTAGCTCTTTATCAGCCGGCACGGACACAATGGGCCGAATGGCCTCCTTCTGTGCCATAAATTTCTATGATGCACCATGTACAGTGCGAGGGATTGCAACATTTTCCCCACTTTTGACACCTAGGCTCACCATCAAGCATTCCCAAGCCCAGTACAGCATAGACCAAACACAGGGCGAATCTCCCTCCACTCAGTCTCAACAGGATTGTGGAACTTCAGCCTCAGAAAAGCAGCTCCCATAAAAGACTCCTTCCATTCATTTTTCCTTCCCCTCTTCTGAAGGCCTTGCTTCCTTACTGGGGTACAGCTCCACGAATACTCAAGAGCCTCAATTCTCAGGAAGGGAACAGCAGCAATTGGAAAACAAATCAGAGCTTCCACCTCAAGGGTATGGAATATTAAAGATTAACAAGACGACTACAATCACTTTGCAGCATACCCATCAACATCATGAAATACCTAATAATGTAATCGTGTTTTGAACACTAGAGCGCATTAAATCCCATGGGTCTTAAGTTGAGACGCTGCATTTGTGCTTTCTCAACACCTTGCTCTTAATACTGGGAGCAACAAGAAATGAATGGTAGTTGGGAGGGGATGAGGGGTTCTGGCCCTGGACTTGCAGCCCAGAGGTCGCAGGTTCAAATCGCACCATGGAAAGTTGTGAAATTGATTTCGAAAATCGGGGAATTTGTGGGCTGACACTGGGTATAATGACCACAAAAGCTGCCAGATTGTCCTAAAAACCCAACTGGTTCACTAATGTTCTTCAGGGAGGGGAGTCTGCCACCCCGACCCAGTCTGGGCCTACACGTGACTCCAGTCCCACACTATGTGCTTGACTCTCAATGCCCTCAGGTTCACTAGGGATAGACAATCAATGTGACCTTACCAGTCTGACCCACCTCCAAAGATCAATTTGTTTTTTTTTAAATGGGTCGGACGTTAAGACTTGCACACAGAGCCCAGCAGCATTTTGGATAAATGGAATCCTGAACAGGAATTTGCTTTTTAATAAAATAAAGTTAACTGAATGGAGAGGATTATACAATTTATTTTAGTTTTTTTGGTGGTGGTGGAAGAAGAGACAGAAGAGAGCAAAATGAGCTGAATTCCTAAATTACAACACTGACTACACGTCAAAAAGTACTTCATTGGCTGTAAAGCGTTTTGGGACGTGCAGTGGTCGTGACAGGCGCTATAGAAATGCAAGTCTTTCTTTCAGAATGCTGGTCTGGTCAAATGCACAGATCATACTAAACAGCCAAAGAATTACACAGGGACCTAGACAATATTTGGAAGTGAACTATGGAATTCAATACAGATAAATAAATACAAGGTCTTGCACACTGGGATTGAAAAAAGTTTAGAGAACAAATGGGAGTTAAACTAGCTGGGAGAAGAGGCTGAAAGAGATCGGGGAGTGATATGGACTCTGCACTGACCGTGTGCAATCACAGCAACAGAAAGCAAAGCTATGTTGCCAAATCAATAAAGTACAAGGCATGCACACAATAATGTGTGCTGCTCAACAAGGCACAAGGGAAACATCTAAGCCTGGGAAGTGGTGCAGAAAAGTGCCACGAAGCTGATCAAAGCTTAGAGTCTGAACGATCATTCTAGGGTTAATCACCATCAACCCAGAGCCAACAGGTCTGCAGAGGGGTCCAGACACATACACGCAGTCAGTGAGGACAGGATTGTTTGTGCTCAGCTATTATTCCCTTCCCTTCCTATCGGCCTCCATAGCTGGGCTGCCTGCCAACGCTCACAGTTTAGGTTTCCACGTGAAGAATGTGCATTTGGACAAAGCACTGGGGGGTAGAGCCAAAGGTCAGCAGAAAGGAGACAAGTCGTTTCATTTTCTCCCCTCGCGCTGATTTATGCTGAACTTCTACCCTCCAGGGCCTTGTCCAAATGCACATTACAAACTTCCATCAGTGCATATAAAAAAAATCTAGATGTTGCAAAGAAGAAATGTACTTCTGTTGACATATACTTTGTTGAAATCCCAGAGACATCAATAATTCTGAATATAATGTACACTGCTCAGATCAATCTCAATAAGCTACTTCCAGCACAAGGTATAATAACAAAAAACATCTCGTGTCCTTGCCAAGGTCTGTCCAATATAAATTGTAAGGTTTTTTTAAGCAAATTGAAAAACCTACAAAAAAGTTGTTATTTCATATTTCCGCATTGTTTCCTGGGGGGGAGGGGGACGACAATGTGAAGTAATGGGAAGCTTCACTGGCTGATTAACAGTCTGACAGGCCACAACATAAATGCTCCTTCCAAGGCCATAACCATCTTTATACCAGCCCGTAGAGTGGTTGGCTAGTCCTATATGGCAGGAGGATTTTATGGGCACCCACCGGGCACGAGTACCCCGCTAGATGTCAACCCAGAATTTAGTGGCAGAGCTCCACTCACCAGGACTGTCTGGAGTGAGGTTCGAACTCTGCACCTTCTGACTCAGGAGCAGGAATGCTAAACAACTAATGCAAAAGCTCACTCTACCTACCAAAGTAAATATTTTTTTTTAATAATTACCTATATATACACACACACACACACAGTGACATTTAACATTTCATAGAATCATAGAATGGTACAGCACGGAAGGTCGTCATTTGGCCCATCGAGCCTGCACCGGTTCTTTCAAAGACCAATCCAGTTAGTCCCACTCTTTTCCCAACAATTTTTTCTCCTTCAAGGAGATAGAGTATAAAAGCAGGGAAGTCTTGCTACAGTTATACAGGGTATTGGTAAGGCCACACCTGGAGTACTGCGTGCAGTTTTGGTTTCCGTATTTACGAAAGGATATACTTGCTTTGGAGGCAGTTCAGAGAAGGTTCACTCGGTTGATTCCGGGGATGAGGGGGTTGACTTATGAGGAAAGGTTGAGTAGGTTGGGCCTCTACTCATTGGAATTCAGAAGAATGAGAGGTGATCTTATCGAAACGTATAAGATTATGAGGGGGCTCGACAAGGTGGATGCAGAGAGGATGTTTCCACTGATGGGGGAGATTAGAACTAGGGGGCATAGAAACATAGAAAATAGGTGCAGGAGTAGGCCATTCAGCCCTTGGAGCCGACACCACCATTCAATGAGTTCATGGCTGAACATGCAACTTCAGTACCCCATTCCTGCTTTCTCGCCATACCCCTTGATTCCCCCTAGTAGTAAGGACTACATCGAACTCCTTTTTGAATATATTTAGTGAATTGGCCTCAACAACTTTCTGTGGTAGAGAATTCCACAGGTTCACCAATCTCTGGGTGAAAAAGTTTCTCCTCATGACCTTAGAATAAGGAGCCGCCCATTTAAAACAGAGATGAGGAGACATTTCTTCTCTCAGAGGGTTATCAATCTGTGGAATTTGCTGCCTCAGAGAGCTGTGGAAGCTGGGACATTGAATACATTTAAGGCAGAAATAGACAGTTTCTTGAGCGATAAAAGGTTATGGGGAGCGGGCAGGGAAGTGGAGCTGAGTCCATGATCGGATCAGCCACGACTGTATTAAATGGCGGAGCAGGCTCGAGGGGCCGTATAGAAACATAGAAAATAGGTGCAGGAGTAGGCCATTCGGCCCTTCGAGCCAGCACCGCCATTTAATAAGATCATGGCTGATCATTCCTTCAGTACCCCTTTCCTGCTTTCTCTCTATACCCCTTGATCCCCTTAACCGTAAGGGCCATATCTAACTCCCTCTTGAATATATCCAATGAACTGGCATCAACAACTCTCTGCGGCAGGGAATTCCACAGGTTAACAACTCTGAGTGAAGAAGTTTCTCCTCATCTCAGTCCTAAATGGCCTGCCCCTTATCCTTAGACTGTGTCCCCTGTATGGTCTACTCCTGTTCCTAGTTCCTAGTTCCTCAGTACATCCCAAAGTGCTTTACCACCAATGAAGTACTTTTTGAAGTGTAGTCACAAGGAATACAATTCAAGACATCCTTTTGATTCACATTTTGTTCAAATTTGAAGCATCAATTCCCATGATACATGCTTTGTATCTTAAAGACTTTCATTTAAATCATGATTTTCACATCCCAAAGCACTTTACAAGAACATTTTTGGAGTGTTGTCGCTGTTGTATTATGGGAAACACGGCAGCCCACTTGCGCACAGCAAACTCCCACAAACAGCAATGTGATAATGACCAGATCATTTGTTTTTGTTATGTTGATTGAGGGATAAATATTGGCCAGAACACCAGGGATAACTCCCCTGCTCTTCTTCAAAATAGTGCCGTGGGATCGTTTACTTCCACCCGAAAGACAGCACCTCCGACATTGCAGCGCTCCCTCAGCACTGCATTAGGAGTGTCAGCCTAGATTTATGTGCTCAATTCCCTGGAGTGGGACTTGAACCCACAACTCCTGACAGAAGTGAGTGTACTGCCCACTGAGCCACTGGCTGACACGATCGTTTATCCAATTCCATGTTGAAAGTTATTATTGAATCTGCATCCGCCATTCTATCAGGCCATGAACTCCAGACCACAACAACTCGTTGCATAAAGAACTTTTTCCACATGTCGCCTCTCGCTCTTTTGCCAATTATCTTAAATCTGATCTCAGTAAATTTAGTGAAAAGGAGAGAAATGTTTAAATGATTGTTGGAGATCAGTTATCAGTAAAATTCTCTGAGCGATGCAAACTATTATTTAGAAAATGTCCATTAAGCTGCTGCCTTACCTGAACTCCTCTGTTCAAACTTAGAATTTCAAATCATGTAAAAGCTATATTCTGTTATCGCAGATAGTGCTGTGCCGGCTGTTCTTGTTGATGTTTCACTTTTAATTAATTACATTGTATCTTTATTTGTTGTATCCAACTGACAATAACTGGACACACTGGAATACCACAAACACACCAGGCCCTTCCAGCAACTCGACAAACTCCAACCTCGGGGCTGTCCGCAAGCCCAGAACGTGTCCCGCCCCGCCGCGCACTTACTGGCGCTTGTCACCCAGCGTTCTCAGCCTATTGGTGCACCTTTACATCAATCATCCCGCTCTCGTCCCACCTCCCGCGATGTCTGGCCGCCCAACGGGCCACGCTGCCCTCGCCGGCTGATTGGTCACCGCGCCTATCGCTCCGGGACGAATGGCGCGGTGTGGTTGGCTGAGAGCGGGTGAAGCGCGGGGCGCGCGGCGGGAGGGAGTCCGCGCGGGAAGAGCGGCTGTGCCGCAGCTCGAACACGAACAGCTGATTTCGAAGAAATTGCGTCAGGCGCAGGCCGTGCGTGCGACGTCAGACGCAGAGGTTTTCACTTGTGGTGACGTAAAGACGTCTGCACTCTCCCTTACTTTGGCGGGGACTCTGCTTTACAAGAGCAGAGGGGAGTTACCCTGGTGACTGCGACCAATATTTATCCCTCAACCAACATAACAAAAACAGGTCATTATCACACTGCTGTGTGTGGGAGCTTGCTGTGCGCAAATTCATTGCCGCGTTTCCCATGTTACAAGTGACTACACTCCAAAAAGTACTTTAAAAGTAATACACTGAGGTTTGAAAGGCGCTATATAAATGCAAGCCATTTATTAAAATTTCACGGCATTAATTGCCTCCATGGCCTCCTCGCTCTTCCCTATCTCTAATCTCCCACAACCCTCCGAGATCTCCGCTCCTCTAATTCTGCCCTCTTGAGCATCCCCCAATTGCCATCGCTCCACCATGGGTGGCCGTGCCTTCAGCTGCTTGGGCCCCAAGCTCTGGAATTCCCTCCCTAAACCTCTCCACCTCTCTCCTCCTTTAAGACACCCTTTAAAACATATCTCCGTGACCAGTCACCTGTCCTAATATCTCCTTATGTGGCTCAGTGTCAATTTTGTTCGCTAACACTCCTGTGAAGCGCCTTGGGACATATTATGTTAAAGGTGCGATATAAATGCAAGTTGTTATTATCACACTTATTTCCTGTTACTTTTCCTGTCACCAATGTACCCATTAAGCTGCACAGTTGCTCTAGTCAGGAACAGTAGCATAGTGGTTAAGTTTCTGAACCAGTAATCTAGAGTCCTGCACTGATCATCTTGAGACATAAGTTCAAATCCCACCATGGCAGCTGGCAAATGTAGTTAATTAAATAAATCTGGAATAATAAAAGCTAGTGTCAGTAATAGTAACCATAAAACTACCAGATTGTTCTTAAAAACCCATCTGGTTCACCACTGCCCTTTAGGGAAGGAAATCTGCTGTCTTTACCCGGTCTGGCCGATATGTGACTGCAGACCCAATGGCCTAGCAAGCAACTGAGTTGTAAAGAAAAAAACCATTAACAATAATAAAAATAAAACCAGACGGATCGATCTTGGCACCGGCTACGAACCTCCTCACTAACATCTTGGGACTTGTGTCAAAATTGGGAGAGCTGTTCCACAGACTAGTCAAGCAACAGCCTGACATAGTCATAGTCACACTCACAGGATCATAGCTTTCAGCCAATGTCCCAGACTCCTCCATCACCATCTCTGCCCTGCCGGTGGGACAGGACAGACCCACCTGAGGTAGCGGTATACAGTCAGGCAGGAGTGACCCTGGGACTCCTCAACACTGACTCTGGATCCCATGAAATCTCATGGCTTCAGGTAAAGCATGGGCAAGGAAACCTCCTGCTGATTACCATCCACCGCCCTCCCTTAGCTGATGAATCAGTACACCTCCATGTTGAACACTACTTGGAAGAAGCACTGAGAGTAGCAAGGGCACAGAATGTAATCTGGGTGGGGGAACTTCAATGTCCATCACCAAGAGTGGCTCGGTAGCACCACTACTGACCGAGCTGGCTGCGTCCTGAAGGACATAGCTGTCAGACTGGGCCTGCAGCTGGTGGTGAGAGAACCAACACGAGGGGAAAACCTACTTGCCCTCGTCCTCACCAATCTACCTGTCGCAGATGCATCTGTCCATGACAGTATTGGTAGCAGTAACCACCGCACAGTAATTGTGGAGACGAAGTCCCGTCTTCACACCGAGGACACCCTCCATCGTGTTGCGTGGCACTACCACCGTGCTAAATGGGATAGATTCAGAACAGATCTAGCAGCTCAAAACTGGGCATCCATGAGGTGCTGTGGGCCTTCAGCAACAGCAGAATTGTATTCCACCACAACCTGTACCCTCATGTCTACCGGCATATCCCTCACTCTACCATTACTATCAAACCAGGGGACCAACCCTGGTTCAATGAGGAGTGTAGAAGAGCATGCCAGGAACAGCATCAGGCATACCTAAAAATGAGGTGTCAATCTGGGGAAGCTGCAACTCAAGATTACATGCATGTTAAACAGTGGATTCAGCATGTTATAGACAGGATTAAACAATCCCACAATCAACAGATCAGATCAAAGTTCTGCCACATCCAGTCGTGAATGGTGGTGGACCATTAAACAGCGATTGGGAGGAGGAAGCTCCATGACTATCCCCATCCTCAATGATGGCGGAGCCCAGCACGAGTGCAAAAGACAATGTGTTTGCAACCATCTTCAACCAGAAGTGCCTACTCCTGAGGTTCCCAACATCACAGAAGCCAGTCTTCAGCCAATTCGATTCACTCCACGTGATATCAAGAAACGGCTGAGCGCACTGATACAGCAAAGGCTATGGGCCCCGACAACATCCCGATTGTCGTGCTGAAGACTTGTGCTCCAGAACTAGCCGTGCCTCTAGCCAAGCTGTTCCAGTACAGCTACAACACTGGCATCTATCCGACAATGTGGAAAACCGCCCAGGTATGTCCTGTCCACAAAAAGCAAGACAAATCCAATCCGGCCAATTACCGCCCCATCAGTCTACTCTCAATCATCAGCAAAGTGATGGACGGTGTTGTCGACAGTGCTATGAAGCGGCACTTACTCACCAATAACCTGCTCACTGATGCCCAGTTTGGGTACCGCCAGGACCCCTCGACTCCAGACCGCATTATAGTCTCGGTCAAACATGGACAAAAGAGCTGAATTCCAGAGGTGAGGTGAGAGTGACTGCCCTGGACATCAAGGCAGCATTTGACAGAGTGTGGCATCAAGGAGCCCCAGTAAAACTGAAATCAATGGTAATCAGGGGGAAAACTCTCCACTGGCTGGAGTCATACCCAGCACAAAGGAAGATGGTTGTGGTGGTTGGAGGTCAATACTGACAGCCCTAGGACATCGCTGCAGGTGTTCCTCAGGGCAGTGTCCTAGGCCCAACCATCTTCAGCTGCTTCATCAATGACCTTCCCTCCATCATAAGGTCAGAAGTGGGGATGTTCGCTGATGACTGCACAGTGTTCAGTTCCAATCGCAACTCCTCAGATAATGGAGCAGTCCGTGCCCGCATGCAGCAAGACCTGGACAACATTCAGGTTTGGGCTGATAAGTGGCAAGTAACATTCACACCATACAAGTGCCAGGCAATGACCGTCTCCAACAAGCGAGAGTCTAACCACCATCCCTTGACATTCAATGACATTACCATCGCCGAATCCCCCACCATCAACATCCTGAGGGTCACCATTGACCAGAAACTTAACTGGGCCAGCCACATAAATACTGTGGCAACAAGAGCAGGTCAGAAGCTGGGTATTCTGCAGTGAGTGTCTCGCCTCCTGACTCCCCAAAGCCTTTCCACCATCTACAAGGCACAAGTCAGGAGTGTGATGGAATACTCTCCACTTGCCTGGATGAGTTGCAGCTCCAACAACATTCAAGAAGCTCGACACCATCCAGGACAAAGCAGCCCGCTCGATGGGCCACGCTACCCACCACCTTCAACACTCACTCCCTCCACCACCGGCGCACCGTGGCTGCAGTGTGTACCGTCTACAAGATGCACTGCAGCAACTCGCCAAGGCTTCTTCGGCAGCACCTCCCAAACCCGCAACCTCTATCACCTATTCCGCAGCTCCGCCCATACCGATTCCATATTATCCAAGCTAATGTCCTTCCTTACTATTGCGTTAATTTCTTCTTTAACCAGCAACGCTACCCACCTCCTTTTCCTTTCTGTCTATCCTTCCTGAATGTTGAATACCCCTGGATGTTGAGTTCCCAGCCTTGGTCACCCTGCAGCCATGTTTCCGAGATGCCAATTATATCATATTCCTTAATAGCTGCCTGTGCAGTTAATTTGTCCATTTTATTATGAATACATCTCGCATTGAGGCACAGAGCCTTCAGGCTTGTCTTTTTAACACACTTTGCCCTTTTAGAATTTTGCTGCAATGTGGCCCTTTTTGCTTTTTGCCTTGGGTTTCTCTGCCCTCCACTTTTACTTTTCTTCTTTCTACCTTTTGCTTCTGCCCCCATTCTACTTCCCTCTGTCTCCCTGCATAGGTTCCCATCTCCCTGCCATATTAGTTTAACCCCTCCCCAACAGCACTAGCAAACACTCCCCCCTAGGACATTGGTTCCAGTCCTGTCCAGGTGCAGACCGTCCGGTTTGTACTGGTCCCACCTCCCCCAGAACCGGTTCCAATGTCGCAGGAATTTGAATCCCTCCCTTCTGCACCACTCCTCAAGCCTGTCACACTTTGTCAATAACACTCCTATAGTTATAAAATAGTTCGGACAATTTTAACCATGCCCACCCAGCAGCCGGATACTTACCAGGTGGACAGCCGCCAGGAACCCACTCTTCCCATATTAACCCAAAGTTACAATAGCTCAGGTTAGAGTTACTTGCTGGCACGAGCTTCTCGGCCTTTTGGCTAAGATCAAGTGTAGTATCTGTTCTTATCAGTTTAATATCCCCTATGGGGACATGATATTGAATTGATTTTTGGACAGGGAGCTGGATCAGGGGCTTGCCCCGTCCACTCCAGGCACCGACCTGGTATTGCAATATTTCCAGGAACGGTGCAACTTCGCCTCTCGGCCTTTTGGCCTAAGATCAAACACATTGGCGCAAAGTGATCTTTGGCGTTAGAGTTGATCTGGAACGAAATTGGATTAAAAAAAAATACTTGCTGGCACAAGCATTGCTAAAGGAGTCAAGCCTTACAGGAGAAAAGAGTGCTGAACTGTCGGAGGGGCAGTACTGAGGGAGTCCTGCACTGTCGGAGGGGCAGTACTGAGGGAGTGCCGCACTGTCGGAGGGGCAGTACTGAGGGAGTGCTGAACTGTCGGAGGGGCAGTACTGAGGGAGTGCTGAACTGTCGGAGGGGCAGTACTGAGGGAGTGCTGAACTGTCGGAGGGGCAGTACTGAGTGAGCGCCGCACTGTCGGAGGGGCAGTACTGAGGGAGCGCCGCACTGTCGGAGGGGCAGTACTGAGGGAGTGCCGCACTGTCGGAGGGGCAGTACTGAGGGAGCGCCGCACTGTCGGAGGGGCAGTACTGAGGGAGTGCTGAACTGTCGGAGGGGCAGTGCTGAGGGAGCGCAGCACTGTCGGAGGGGCAGTACTGAGGGAGCGCCGCACTGTCGGAGGGGCGGTACTGAGGGAGTGCCGCACTGTCGGAGGGGCAGTACTGAGGGAGCGCCGCACTGTCGGAGGGGTGGTACTGAGGGAGTGCTGAACTGTCAGAGGGGCAGTGCTGAGGGAGCGCCGCACTGTCGGAGGGGCAGTACTGAGGAAGCGCCGCACTGTCGGAGGGGCAGTACTGAGGGAGCGCCGCACTGTCGGAGGGGCAGTACTGAGGGAGCGCCGCACTGTTGGAGGGGCAGTACTGAGGGAATGCCGCACTGTCGGTACTGAGGGAGCGCTGCATGTTGGAGGAGAAGTACTGAGGGAGTGCCACACTGTCGGAGGGGCAGTACTGAGGAAGTGCTGCACTGTCAGAGGGGCAGTACTGAGGGAGTGCCACACTGTCAGAGGGGCAGTACTGAGGGAGCGCTGCACTGTTGGAGGGGAAGTACTGAGGGAGTGCCGCACTGTCGGAGGGGCAGTACTGAGGGAGTGCTGCACTGTCGGAGGGGCAGTACTGAGGGAGTGCCACACTGTCAGAGGGGCAGTACTGAGGGAGCGCTGCACTGTTGGAGGGGCAGTAGTGAGGGAGCGCCGCACTGTCGGAGAGGCAGTACTGAGGGAGTCCTGCACTGTCGGAGGGGCAGTACTGAGGGAGTGCCGCACTGTCGGAGGGGCAGTACTGAGGGAGTGCTGCACTGTGGGAGGCGCCATTTTTCAGTTGAGACTTTAAATCGAGGCCTGTCTTCCCTCTCAGGTGGATGTAAAAGATCCTGTGGCACTATTTCAAAGAAGAGCAGGGGAGTTCTCCCCTGGCCAATATTTATCCCTCAATCAACATAACATAAACAGATTATCTGGTCATTATCACACTGCTGTGGAAGGTCATGAAAGGCGCTATATAAATGCAAGTCTTTCTTTTTGCTTCCATCAATCTTATGGCAGACAAGTGGGGGAACTCGACGCGAAAAGTCATGCCCCCATCATCATCATAGGTCGTCCCTCGGAATCGAGGAAGACTTGCTTCCACTCTTAACTTGAGTTCTTTGGTGGCTGAACACTCCAATACGAGAGCCACAGTCCCTGTCACAGGTGGGACAGACAGTGGTTGAGGGAAGGGGAGGGTGGGACTGGTTTGCCGCACGCTCCTTCCGCTGCCTGCGCTTGGTTTCTGCACGCTCTCGGCGACGAGACTCGAGGTGCTCAGCGCCCTCCCGGATGCACTTCCTCCACTTAGGGCGGACTGGTCTTTGGGCCCAGGGACTCCCAGGTGTCGGTGTGGATGTTGCACTTTATCAGGGAGGCTTTGAGGGTGGTCCCCGAAACGTTTCCTCTGCCCACCTTTGGCTCGTTTGCCGTGAAGGAGTTCCGAGTAGAGCGTTTGCTTTGGGAGTCTCGTGTCTGGGACATGCGGACAATGTGGCCCTGCCCAGCGGAGTTGATCAAGTGTGGTCAGTGCTTCGATGCTGAGGATGTTGGCCTGGTCGAGGACGCGAATTGTCATGTATGTACATGCTGTTTGTAACCACCAGATGGTGTCATTGTTGGAGGCCATTGAGCAGCACACACATGGTGCTGCTCTGGTATAAAAGGCCAGCCATGCTGTGAGTCAGGCACTTTGGGCCAAAATAAAACAAAAGCAAGGTTGTACCTTGCTTAGTTAAACAGTACTCAGTTTGAACCTTTATTGCATACATAACATTTGGCGACGAGAATACAAGAACCTTTGTTTGCAAAATGAGCACGATTGGATTTTTAGAGCGATTTGTGGAGGGAGAAGACTGGGCAGACTTTGTGAGCCGTTTGAACCAGTACTTCGTGGCCAACAAAATGGAGGGGGTCGACGATGCAGATCAGTGCTGGGCCGTGTTCCTCACTGTGTGCGGTTCAAAGATCTACGGTCTGATAAAGAATCTACTCATGCCTAGTGATCCAACAGAGAAAACGTACAGGAGTTGTGTACATTGGTACGGGAGCACTTCAAGCCAGATGACGGCATCATCATCTCGAGATACAGGTTTGATACACACGTTCGATCGGAGGGTCAGAGCGCGGCAGAATTCGTTGCCGACCTGAGACGCCTAGCGGAACCGTGCAAGTTCGGGACGGTATTGACAGACATGCTGCGGGACTTCTTTGTTATCGGTATCAACCACGAGGTGATCCTGCACAAACTTCTGGCGGTGGAGGAGTTGGATTTAAAAAGGGCCATCCAGATCACTCAATCATGTGTGACGACGGACAGGAGTCTAAAGCAAATATCGGTGAAGAACCGAACCTCGGCAAGTACTGTAAATGCGATTGATTCGGCGTTCGGCAGAGCGGCACGTGGCAGGGCCTATCCGGCTGTGTTTGCGAAACCTGTGGCTGCCCAAAGTCCGTCAGCGGGAATGTATCCGACTTCTCCGTGTTGGCGTTGTGGGGGAAATCATCGGCACCAGCAGTGCCGATTTAAACAATATAGGTGCAAAGGCTGTCTGAGGGTGGGGCATCTCCAGCGCAAGTGTCCGCAGATGAGCAAGCGTGCTGCGACACACCACGTGGAGGATGAGCATCAGACTAGCGTGGATCTGGATAGGCAATCCGAGGTGCCAGAGGAAGAAATGTGTGGACTGTACTCTTTCATAATCAAGAGTAAACCAATTTTGATTAACGTGAAGTTTAACGGGATACCAGTATCGATAGAACTGGACACGGGGGCGAGTCAATCGATCATGAATGAGAGGGCATTTAATAAGCTGTGGGATACTAAGACTGTGAGGCCCAGGCTGAGCCCTGTTAACGTCAAGCTGCGCACGTACACCAAAGAACTGATAAAGATGATTGGCAGTGCACAGATTAATGTGTCGTATAACGGTGCGATTCACGAGTTACTGCTGTGGATTGTTCCAGGCAATGGCCCAATGGCAGGAGCTGGTTGGAGAAAGTCAGATGCGACTGGAACGATATAAAGGCGTTGTCATCGGAAGAAGATACTTGTGCCCAAGTATTGAGCAAGTTCCCCTTACTGTTCGAACCGGGTATCAGCAACTTCACGGGAGCCAAGGTGCAGATCCACGTGGACTCAGATGCAATACCCGTCCATCATAAAGTTCGGGCAGTCCCATACATGATGAGGGAGAAGGCCAAAATTGAACTTGACAGACTCCAGCGTGAAGGGATCATATCACCGGTCG
This sequence comes from Pristiophorus japonicus, assembly GCF_044704955.1. Taxonomy (NCBI): domain Eukaryota; kingdom Metazoa; phylum Chordata; class Chondrichthyes; family Pristiophoridae; genus Pristiophorus; species Pristiophorus japonicus. The sequence goes on from NC_092010.1 coordinate 39,120,180, forward strand.
AATTTAATGAATGGGCCAGCCCCATTGTTCCTGTGCTGAAAAGTGATGGCACAGTCAGAATCTGTGGAGACTACAAGGCTACGATCAACAGGGTTTTGAAACAAGATCAGTATCCATTACCGAAGGCTGATGACTTGTTTGCAATGCTAGCCGGAGGGAAGTCATTCACAAAGCTGTACTTGACGTCGGCCTATATGACGCAGGAGTTGGTTGAGACGTCGAAGAGACTTAGGTGCATTAACACGCACAAAGGATTGTTTATTTACCACAGGTGCCCATTTAGAAGTCGCTCGGCTGCAGCAATATTCCAGAGGAATATGGAAAGTCTACTGAAGTCCATTCCCAGAACCGTCGTGTTCCAAGGTGACATCCTGATCACAGGTCGTGACTCCAAGGAACATCTGAACAACCTGGAAGAGGTTCTACTGCGATTGGACAGAGTGGGACTCAGACTTAAATGCTCGAAGTGCGTCTTCATGGCACTGGAAGTAGAATTCCTCGGGAGGAAAATCGCCGCTGATGGCATCAGACCGACTGACGTGAAAACCAAAGCCATGAAGAATGCACCCAAGCCGCAGAACGTGACGGAGCTGCGTTCGTTCCTGGGTCTACTCAACTACTTTGGTAACTTCCTACCTAAATTGAACACCTTACTTGAACCACTGCACATGCTATTGAGAAAAGGCAACAACTGGGTATGGGGTGTACTGTAAGAGAGAGTCTTTGAGAAAGCCACTAATCTGCTTTGCTCGAACAAGCTGCTGGTATATTATGCCCCATGTAAACGTTTAGTTTTGGCCTGTGACGCATCGTCATATGAAATTGGTTGCGTGTTACAACAAGCCAATGAGTCGGGGAAACTTCAACCTGTCGCGTATGCATCCAAAAGTTTGTCTAAAGCAGAAAGAGCCTACAGTATGGTAGAAAAAGCAGCTTTAGCGTGTGTGTACGGTGTTAAGAAGATGCATCAATACCTGTTCGGTCTGAGGTTCGAATTAGAGACCGATCACAAGTCGCCCATTTCGTTGTTTTCCGAGAGCAAAGGTATCAATACCAACGCTTCATCCCGCATCCAAAGGTGGACGCTGACATTATCTGCCTATGATTATGTCATTCGCCACAAACCTGGCACAGAGAATTGTGCCGATGCTTTGAGCCGGTTGCCGTTGCCCACACCGGAGATGGAAACGCCACAACCGGCAGATTTAATGTTAATCATGGATGCTTTTGAGAGTGAAGGTACCCCTGTCACGGCTCAACAAGTTAAGACCTGGACCAGCCAGGACCCGATATTATCGGTGGTAAAGGGTTGCATCCTCAAAGGGGATTGGTCTGCCATACCTAAGCAAATGTGCGAGGAGGCCAAACCGTACATTCGTCGCAAGGACGAACTGTCTATTCGAGCAGATTGCATATTGTGGGGCAATCGAGTTGTAACGCCTAAGAAAGAGAGAGAGAAGCTTGTGCGTGAGTTACACATCACACATCCTGGAATAGTGATGAAGGCCATCGCCAGGTCCCACGTATGGTGGCCAGGAATTGATTCTGAGCTGGAAGCATGCGTGCATCAGTGCAACACCTGCATGCAGCTCAGCAAAGCACCAGCGGAATCGCTGCTGAGTCTGTGATCATGGCCATCTAAACCTTGGTCCAGGATCCATGTAGATTTTGCAGGTCCCTTCCTGGGCAAAATGTTTTTAGTGGTGGTGGATGCTTATTTGAAGTGGATAGAATGCATAATCATGTCATCTAGTACGTCCACGGCAACCATAGAGAATCTCAATGTCATGTTCGCGACACATGGTCTGCCTGACATAGTGGTGAGCGACAATGGGTCGTGCTTCACCAGTCAGGAGTTTCAGGAGTTTGTAAAACTTAACGGCATAAAACATGTAAGGTCAGCACCGTTCAAGCCTGCGTCCAACGGGCAAGCAGAACATGCAGTACAAATTATCAAGCAAAGCATGAGGAGAGTAACCCAAGGGTCACTGCAGACCCGCTTGTCCTGCATACTGCTGAGTTACAGGACAAGACCCCACACACTCAGGGGTCTCGCCTGCTGAACTCATGATGAAAAGAGGTCTTAAGACCAAGTTATCTCTGGTACACCCAGATTTAAGTAATCATGTTGAATACAGAAGACAGAGTCAACAAGGGTACCACAATCACGTAACTGTGTCATGCGAGATTTCTGTTAATGATCCTGTATATGTGTTGAATTCTGGTCAGGGTCCCAGATGAATCGCTGGTACGGTCATGGCCAAGGAGGGCAACAGAGTATTTGTTATTAAGTTCAAGAATGGGCAAACTTGCAGGAAACACATGGATCAGACAAAGCTGAGGCACACAGACGAGCCAGAGCAGTCGGACGAAGAAACCGTCGACGACCAACCAACCTACCAGCAGCCTTCAGTGGGTTCAAGGGTCATCAGTGAATCCGGAATTTCCATCACAGACATGTTCAATAAAAATGGACTTGCAATTCCTGACATGGCCACTGCCACCCCCAACAAGTCAGTCATCCAGCCACCAGCCACAACAGACCCCGCACATTCACCCAAGGCCGGAATCGAACTGAGACGGTCAACCCGGGAGTGTAAAGCCCCGGACCATCCCAACCTGTGAAAGACTGGGATAAGATCTCAGAGGAGGGTATTGTCATGTATGTACATGCTGTTTGTAGCCTCCAGATGGTGTCATTGTTGGAAGCCATTGAGCAGCACGCACATGGTGCTGCTCTGGTATAAAAGGCCAGCCATTTTGTGAGTCAGGCACTTTGGGCCAAAATAAAGCAGAGGCAAGATTGTACCTTGCTTAGTTAAACAGTACTCAGTTTGAACCTTTATTGCGTACATAACACTAATGTCGGTGCATCTGTCCTCCCAGGGGATTTGCAGGATCTTGCAGAGGCATTGTTGGTGGTATTTCTCCAGTGACTTGAGGTGTCTACTGTACATGGTCCGTGTCTCTGAGCCATACAGGAGGGCGGGTATCACTACAGCCCTGTAGACCATGAGCTTCGTGGCAGTTTTGAGGGCCTGGTCTTCGAACACTCTTTTCCTCAGGCGGCCGAAGGCTGCACTGGCGCACTGGAGTCGGTGTTGGATCTCGTTGTCAATGTCTGCTCTTGTTGATAGGAGGCTCCCGAGATATGGGAAGTCGTCCACGTTGTCCAGGGCCACGTCGTGGATCTTGATGACTGGGGGACAGTGCTGTGTGGTGAGGACAGGCTGGTGGAGGACCTTTGTCTTGCTGATGTTTAGCGTAAGGCCCGTGCTTTTGTATGCCTCAGTAAACACGTCGACGATATGTCGCCATGCAGAGTACCCCCGAATCCCACAGGGAAAAAATGGTTATGTCTACAATACGCACCAGAGGGCGCTATTGTATGACAATTCTGGAATTGAGATTTGCAAGTTCTGCACTGAAGTGAATTGCAGAAAAATATTTACACAAGGAAATGTGTAGAACCCTTCAATTTTGTGTTTTAAGAATTTATTCAATTTCTACTTAGTTACTTTTTTAAATGTTAAAAGGTGCGGCCCAGCACCTCCCCACATCAGCAACAATGGCGGCATACATTTCCATAACGCTCTCTGCGTACAGAGAGAAGTCTCAGAGTGGTCTGCAGGGTGGTGGAAAGTGAGTAAATGCCGAGCTGGGAGGTGCTGCCCTCTGGATGTGTTGCTAAACTGAGGACCCTCCTCTGCCTGTTCAGGTGGGCCTATTTCAATTGGACCAATAGGGATGGCCCTGAGTTGCCCCAGTGTCACCTGACGGGAAACAACATCACCAGTGCCCCTTTTGAAGGGCACTACTAATACAATAGTTTAACACGTGGTCCAATTAAACAAAGAAGCTGCGACCAAAATGAAATCAGGATATTGTCAATATATTCAGGAAAGGATGAACAGGCTGGGTCTCTTTTCTCTTGAAAAAAGAAGGCTGAGGGAGTGACCTAATAGAGGTCTTTAAAATGATGAAAGGTTTTGATCGAGTGGGTACAGAGAGAATGTTTCCACTTGTGGGGAAGAGCATAACTAGAGGCCATCAAAATAAGATCGTCACCAAGAAATCCAATAGGGAATTCAGGAGAAACTTCTTTACCCAGAGAGTGGTGAGAATGTGGAACTTGCTGCCACAGGGAGGGGTTGAAGCGAATAGTATCGATGCATTTAAGGGGAGGCTGGATAAACACATGAGGGAGAAGGGAATAGAGAGTTATGCTGATAGATTTAGATGAGGAAAGACGGGAGGAGGCTCGAGTGGAGCATAAACGCCGGCATGGACTGGTTGGGCCCAATGGCCTGTTTATGTGCCGTATATCCTGTGTCATCCTATGTAGCTACACATTGTATGCCTTTTTAATTGATCCATAAAAGATCTATAAAAGAACAAAGAACGCATAAAACTGAATAATAAGGTTTTTCCTCGTGCCCACCTGTCGTGGAAGGCCTCAGCATATCAGTGGGTACTGCCTGCTCCCTCGCCAGGGCCACCGGGCACAGACAAGACCACGGAAGCGAGCGGGCAGCCAGTCCACTCAGGTGGCTATTATAGATCCCATGGCACTATTTGAAAAAGAGCAGGGGCAACATTATCCCACAAGCAGCATCACCAAAAACACATTAACTGTTTATTTCTGATCTAGGCACAAATTGCCTGCAGTGATTACACTTCAAAGTTAATTTGTTAGCTGTAATGTCCTGGGAGATGTTCCAGTGCTGTATAAATGCAAGTCTTTTCTTTCTAAATGGGATTGGCTTTGACCAAGCTATTGGTAACCTGTCCGAATATCTCCTGATGTGGCTCGGTGTTAAATTTTGACTGGTAACGCTCCTGTGCATCATCCTGGGATCTTTTACTATGCTAAAGGCGCTATATAAATGAAAGTTGTTGCTATAAGTCTGGAGTATGGAAAGAGGATAGGTTCAAACTGGTGAACAGTGAATTTAGGACAGAGGTCGGGAAGAATTTCTTCCCAAAGTGTATTCAACACATCCTGCATTACAACAGTGACTACACTTCAAAAGTACTTCATTGGCTGTAAAGCGCTTTGGGACGTCCAGTGGTCATGAAAGGCGCTATATAAATGCAAGTCTTTTTTCACATGAAATAGATTTCTAGGTAGTGGAGATTTTAAAAATCTTGTGTCATTCAAGAGCAAGTTTGTTGGGCGGGTGGCGGGGGGGGGAATAGAATGGTAAGTCTTTCTGTCCAGGCAAGCAAGCCCAATCACCTTCTCTGTCTGTATTTAACTCATGATGTCGACTGGAAGGAAGAATAAAGACTTGCATTTATACAGAGCCTTTCACAAACTCAGGACGTCCGAAAGCGTAATGAACTATTTTGGAGTGTAGTCACTGTTGTAATGTGGGGAACGCGGCAGCCCAATTTGCGCACAGCAAGCTCCCACACACAGCAATGTGACAATGACCAGATAATCTGTTTTTGTTATGTTGATTGAGGGATAAATATTGGCCAGGACACCGGGGATATCTCTCTCCCCTGCTCTTCTTCCAATAGTGGCTAATGAAATAGTACTAGGTAAAATAATGGGACTAAAGGCGGACAAGTCCCCTGGTCCTGATGGCTTACATCCTAGGGTTTTAAGGGAAATGGCTGCAGAGATAGTGGATGCACTGGTTGCTCCACAGGTCGGCTACAATAGAGCTGGAGCGGTGTATCACTACTACATCCAGTGCGAGCTGCTCCAGATGTGCGACGGCTTCGAGGTGGGCGACTGAGTGATGTCATCAGGACCCAGGTCGCTGTTTGGAGCGTGGGCAGGAGCATCGGCGGGGCCCAGGTACAACAGAGGAGCGGGAAGGTCGGGGCGGAGGTGCGGCGAGTGATCGAGGCGGAGGTGCGGCAAATGAGGGTGCGGGGCCCAGAAGAGCCGAGGGCCCACGGGCAGCACGGGTCCAGCCCACACTGTGCGATATGTGTGCACACTAGGTCCGTGCAGCAGAGCAGGTCTCCAGTCGTCCTTGCCCCTGGACCAAGGCCTAGCTCTGTCAAGCCCGTGTGGTGGCTGGTGTGCAACGGTCACCCCACGTTAAAAAAATCCACCCACAGGCATCTTCCACCCTTCAGCATGTCGTTCAGGACTGGAACATTGGGTCCTTCATTGAAACATAGAAACATAGAAATTTACAGCGCAGAAGAAGGTCTGTTCAGCCCATTGTGTCCGCACCGGAATGTTTCAATGTAAGGGGTGTCGCAGTTGTGTGGGGCGGACAATCACCCACCGAATCTCAGCCACGATCCCTCAACACTCCACCACCTTGATCACTCACCATACCTCTGCCACGACCTTCCCGCTCCTCTGCTTTACCAGGGTCCCACCGCTGCTCTTGCAGGCCAGCAGCCCTGAAGGTTACATATAAACCCATGAACAATGACAGAAAGGCAAAGAGCACCCAGCCCAACCAGTCCGCCTCACACAACTGTAACACCCCTTACACCGAAACATTCTACACTCCACCCCAACCGGAGCCATGTGATCTCCTGGGAGAGGCAAAAACCAGATAAACACCCAGGCCAATTTAGGGGAAAAAATCTTGGAAAATCCCTCTCCGACCCATCCAGGCGATCGACACTAGTCCAGGAGATCACCCTGGCCGTATTCGATTCCCTGCTGTACTTACCATTATATCTGCGCTGTCCAACAAAAGGTCATCCAGTCTAATCCCAATGACCAGCTCTAGGTCTGTAACCCTGCAGGTTACTGCACTTTAAGTGCCCATCCAACCATCGCTTAAAAGTGGTGAGGGTTTCTGCATCCACCACTCTTCCAGGCAGCGAGTTCCAGATCCCCACAACCCTCTGCGTAAAGAAGCCCCCCCTCAAATCCCCTCTAAACCTTCCACCAACCACCTTAAAACTATGCCCCCTCGTAATAGACCCCTCCACCAATGGAAATAGACCCTTACTATCCACTATGTCCAGGCCCCCCAATATTTTGCACACCTCAATGAGGTCTCCTCTCAACCTCCTCTGTTCCAATAAGAACAAACCCAGCCTATCCAATCTGTCCTCATAACTAAGATTCTCCAGTTGAGACAGCATCCTAGTAAATCTCCTCTGCACCCTCTCTAGTGCAATCACGTCCTTCCTATAATAGGGCGACCAGAACTGCACGCAGTACTCCAACTGTGGCCTAACCAAAGTATTATACAATTTAAGCATAACCTTCCTGCTCTTATATTCTATGCCTCGGCCAATAAAGGCAAGCATTCCGTATGCCTTCTTAACCACCTTATCCACCTGGCCTGCTACTTTCAGGGATCTGTGGTCAAGCACTCCAAGGTCCCTTTGTTCAAGTACACTATTAAGTGGCCTACTGCTTAATGCTTATACCCTTTCCTTATTAGCCCTCCCAAAGTGCATCACGTCACACTTCTCTGAATTAAATTCCATTTGCCACTGCTCTGCCCACCTGACCAGTAGATTGATATCCTCCTGCAGCCCATGACTTTCCTCTTCATTATCAACCACACAGCCAATTTTAGTGTCATCTGCAAACTTCTTAATCATACTCCCTATATTCAAATCTAAATCGTTGATAAATACCACAAAAAACAAGGGACCCAGTACTGAGCCCTGCGGAACCCCACTGGAAACATCCTTCCAGTCACAAAAACATCCATCAACCATTACCCTTTGCTTCCTACCTCGAAGCCAATTTTGGATCCAACTTGCCATTTTGCCCTGGATCCCATGGGCTTTAACCTTCATGACCAGTCTACCATGTGGGACCTTATCAAAAGCTTTGCTAAAGTCCATATATACCACATCATACGCACTACTCTCATCGACCCGCTTGGTTACCTCCTCAAAAAATTAAATCAGGTTAGTCAAATACGATCTTCTCTTAACAAATCCGTGCTGACTGTCCCTAATTAACCCTTGCCTTTCCAAATGTAGATTTATGCTGTCTTTCAGGATTTTTTCCCAATCATTTTCCCACCACTGAGGTTAGTCTGACAGGCCTGTAATTACTCGGCCTATCCCTTTCTCCCTTCTTAAACAAGGGTACTACATTAGCAGTCCTCCAATCCTCTGACACCATGACCAGGTCCAAAGAGGACTGAAAAATGATGGTCTAGGCCTCTGCTATTTCCTCTTTTACTTCACTCAACAGCCTGGGATGCATTTCATCTGGGCCTGGGGACTTATCCACTTTCAAAGCTGCTAAACCCCTTAATACCTCCTCTCTCACTATATTTCATCCAGAATATCACAGTCCTCCTCAATAGCAGTATCTGCATTGCCCCTTTCCTTTGTGAAAACAGACTCAAAGTATTCATTAAGAACTTTACCAACATCTTCCGCTTCCACACAAAGATTACCCTCATGGTCTCAAATAGGCCCTACCCTTTCTTTAGTTACCCTCTTACTCTTAATATATTTTTAGAACATCTTTGGGTTCTCCTTAATTTTACTAGCCAAATATATTTCGTGCTCTCTTTTAGCTTTCCTAATATCCTTTTTAATTTTGCCTCTTAACTTTCTATATTGATCTAAAGATTCTATAGCATTTAGCTGTTGGTATATGATATACCTGCCCTCCTGTATGGCTCAGAGACATGGACCATGTACAGCAGACACCTCAAGTTGCTGGAGAAATATCACCAACAATGTCTCCGCAAGATCCTGCAAATCCCCTGGGAGGACAGACGCACCAACGTTAGCGTCCTCGACCAGGCCAACATCCCCAGCATCGAAGCACTGACCACACTTGATCAGCTCCGCTGGGCAGGCCACATTGTCCGCATGCCAGACACGAGACTCCCAAAGCAAGTGCTCTACTCGGAGCTCCTTCACGGCAAACGAGCCAAAGGTGGACAGAGGAAACGTTACAGGGACCACCCTCAAAGCCTCCCTGATAAAGTGCAACATCCCCACCGACACCTGGGAGTCCCTGGCCAAAGACCAGTCCGCCCTAAGTGGGGGAAGTGCATCCGGGAGGGCGCTGAGCACCTCGAGTCTCAACGGCGAGAGCATGCAGAAACCAAGTGCAGGCAGCGGAAGGAGCGTGCGGCAAATCAGTTCCACCCATCCTTTCCTTCAATGACTATCTGTCCCACCTGTGACAGAGTCTGTGGCTCTCGTATTGGACAGTTCAGTCACCTAAGAACTCACTTCAGGAGTGGAAGCAAGTCTTCCTCGATTCCGAGGGACTGCCTATGATGAAGGTGTTGATGATATGACATAAGCTTCCCTTTTTTTCTTTATCCTCCCCTGTAAGTCCCTAGACATCCAGGGGGCTCTAGAATTATTATTCCCAGCCTTTTTCTTTAAGGGCACATGTTTGGCCTGAGCCTTCCGGATCTCCTCCTTGAATGCCTTCCATTGTTCCGACACTGATTTACCTACAAGTAGCTGTTTCCAGTCCACTGTGGCCAAATCACTCCTTAACTTAGCAAAATTAGCTTTTCCCCCAATTTGGGACTTTTATTTCAGGCCTATCCTTCTCCTTATCCATAACTAACTTGAATCTGACTGAATTATGGTCACTGGCACCCAAGTGACCATAATTCAGTCAGATTCAAGTTAGTTATGGAGAGCGAGAGGCGGGAGTTCTGGCGGCAGCGTTGGTGAGGCCTACAAAAGGCCAGCTTCTGCAGCTGCAGGGAGAAGGCAAAAAAGAAATAGAAAGAAATAGAAAGGTGACGTCACAGCCAAGGGGGTAAGTGATTGGCTGGTGATTGGTAAGTAGCTTTTCTTTTTCTTTTCTATATCAGTAAGTAACATTTAGCATTGTTGTTGTCAAATTAAGTTAATCTAAGGGTTAAGTCATGGCAGGACAGCTGGGGCACGTGTTATGTTCCTCCTGCACTATGTGGGAACTCAGGGACGCTTCCGGTGTCCCTGATGACTACGTGTGTGAGAAGTGTATCTGCCTCCAGCTCCTGACGGACTGCATTGCGGAACTGGAGCTGCGGGTGGATTTACTCAGCACGATGCTGAGAATGACGTGAATAGCACGTTTAGTGAGTTGGTCTTACCGCAGATAAAGGGTACACAGCCAGACAGGGAATGGAAGACCAACAGGAAGAGCAGTGCAAGGAAGGTAGTGCAGGGGTCCCCTGCGGTCATCCCCCTGCAAAACAGATACACTGCTTTGAGTACTGTTGAGGGGAATGACTCATCAGGGGAGGGCAGCAGCAGCCAAGTTCATGGCACCGTGGCTGGCTCTGCTGCACAGGAGGGCAGGAAAAAGAGTAGGAGAGCGATAGTGATAGGGGATTCAATTGTAAGGGGAATAGATAGGCGTTTCTGCGGCCGCAACCGAGACTCCAAGATGGTAAGTTGCCTCCCTGGTGCAAGGGTCAAGGATGTCTCAGAGCGGGTGCAGGACATTCTAAAAAGGGAGGGTGAACAGCCAGTTGTCGTGGTACACATAGGTACCAACGATATAGGTAAAAAACGGGATGAGGTCCTACGAGACGAATTTAGGGAGCTAGGAGTTAAATTAAAAAGTAAGACCTCAAAAGTAGTAATCTCAGGATTGCTACCAGTGCCACATTCTAGTCAGAGTAGGAATCGCAGGATAGCTCAGATGAATACGTGGCTTGAGCAGTGGTGCAGCAGGGAGGGATTCAAATTCCTGGGGATTGAAACTGGTTCTGGGGGAGGTGGGACTAGTACAAACTGGATGGTCTGCACCTGGGCAGGACCAGAACCAATGTCCTAGGGGGAGTGTTTGCTAGTGCTGTTTGGGAGGAGTTAAACTAATATGGCAGGAGGATGGGAACCAATGCAGGGAGACAGAGGGAAACAAAATGAAGACAGAGCAAAAGATAGAAAGGAGAAGAGTAAAAGTGGAGGGCAGAGAAACCCAAGGCAAAAAACAAAAAGGGCCACTTTACAGCAAAATTCTAAAGGGTCAAAGTGTGTTAAAAAGGCAAGCCTGAAGGCTCTGTGCCTCAATGCGAGGAGTATTCGGAATAAGGTGGTCGAATTAACTGTGCAGATAGCAGTTAACGGATACGATGTGATTGGCATCACAGAGACATGGCTCCAGGGTGACCAAGGCTGGGAACTTAACATCCAAGGGTATTCAACATTTAGGAAGGATAGACAGAAAGGAAAAGGAGGTGGGGTGGCGTTGCTGGTTAAAGAGGAAATTAATGCAATTGTAAGGAAAGACATTAGCTAGGATGATGTGGAATCAGTATGGGTGGAGCTACAGAATACCAAAGGGCAGAAAACGCTAGTGGGAGTTGTGTACAGGCCACCAAATAGTAGTAGTGAGGTTGGGGACAGCATCAAACAAGAAATAAGGGATGTGTGCAATAGAGGTACAGCAGTAATCATGGACGACTTTAATCTACATATTGATTCGGCTAACCTAACTGGTAGCAATGCGGTGGAGGAGGATTTCCTGGAGTGGATTAGGGATGGTTTTCTCGACCAATATGTTGAGCAACCAACCAGAGAGCGGGCCATCCTAGACTGGGTGATGTGTAATGAGAAAGGACTAATTAGCAATCTTGTTATGCGAGGCCCCTTGAGGAAGAGTGACCATAATGTGGTAGAATTCTTCATTAAGATGGAGAGTGACAAAGTTAATACAGAAATTAGGTCCTGAACTTAAGGAAAGGTAATGAGGCGCGAATTGGCTAAATTAGACTGGCAAATGATACTTAAAGGGTTGATGGTGGATAGGCAATGGCAAACCTTTAAAGATCATATGGACGAACTTCTACAATTGTACATCCCTGTCTGGAGTAAAAATAAAATGGGAAAGATGGCTCAACTGTGGCTAACAAAGGAAATTAAGGATAGTGTTAAATCCAAGGAAGAGGCATACAAATTAGCCGGAAAAAGCAGCAAACCGGAGGACTGGGAGAAATTTAGAATTCAGCAGAGGAGGACAAAGGGTTTAATTAGGAGTGGGTAAATAGAGTACGAGAGGAAGCTTGCCAGAAACATAAAAACTGACTGCAAAAGCTATAGGTAAGTGAAGAGAAAAAGATTAGTGAAGACAAACGTAGGTCCCTTGCAGTCGGATTCGGGTGAATTTATAATGGGGAACAAAGAAATGGCAGACCAATTGAACAAATACTTTGGTTCTGTCTTCACAAAGGAAGACACAAATAACCTTCCGAACGTACTAGGGGACCGAGGGTCTAGTGAGAAGGAGGAACTGAAGGACATCCTTATTAGGTGGGAAATTGTGTTAGGGAAATTAACGGGATTGAAGGCCGATAAATCCCCAGGGCCTGATAGTCTACATCCCAGGATACTTAAGGAAGTGGCCCTAGAAATAGTGGATGCATTGGTGATCATTTTCCAACAGTCTATCAACTCAGGATCAGTTCCCATAGACTGGAGGGTAGCTAATGTAACACCACTTTTTAAAAAGGAGGGAGAGAGAAAACGGGAAATTATAGACCAGTTAGCCTGACATCAGTCGTGGGGAAAATGTTGGAATCAATCATTAAGGATGAAATAGCAGCGCATTTGGAAAGCAGTGATGGGATTGGTCCAAGTCAGCATGGATTTATGAAAGGGAAATCATGCTTGACAAATCTTCTGGAATTTTGTGAGGATGTAACTAGCAGAGTGAACAAGGGAGAACCAGTGGATGTGGTGTATTTGGACTTTCAAAAGGCTTTTGACAAGGTCCCACACAAGAGATTGGTGTGCAAAATCAAAGCACATGGTATTGGGGCTAATGTATTGACGTGGATAGAGAACTGGTTGGCAGACAGGAAGCAGAGAGTCGGGATAAACGGGTCCTTTTCAGAATGGCAGGCAGTGACTAGTGGAGTGCCGCAGGGCTCAGTGCTGGGACCCCAGCTATTTACAATATATATTAATGATTTGGATGATGGAATTGAGTGTAATATCTCCAAGTTTGCAGATGACACTAAACTAGGTGGCGGTGTGAGCTGTGAGGAGGATGCTAAGAGGCTGCAAGGTGACTCGGACAGGTTAGGTGAGTTGGCAAATGCATGGCAGATGCAGTATAATGTGGATAAATGTGAGGTGATCCACTTTGGTGGCAAAAACACGAAGGCAGAATATTATCTGAATGGCGGCAGATTAGGAAAAGGGGAGGTGCAACGAGACCTGGGTGTCATGGTACATCAGTCATTGAAAGTTGGCATGCAGGTACAGCAGGCGGTGAAGAAGGCAAATGGTATGTTGGCCTTCATAGCTAGGGGATTTGAGTATAGGAGCAGGAAGGTCTTACTGCAATTGTACAGGGCCTTGGTGAGGCCTCACCTGGAATATTGTGTTCAGTTTTGGTCTCCTAATCTGAGGAAGGACGTTCTTGCGATTGAGGGAGTGCAGCAAAGGTTCACCAGACTGATTCCTGGGATGGCTGGACTGACATATGAGGAGAGACTGGATCAACTGGGCCTTTATACACTGGAGTTTAGAAGGATGAGAGGGGATCTCATAGAAACATATCAGATTCTGACGGGACTGGACAGGCTAGATGCGGGAAGAATGTTCCCGATGTTGGGGAAGTCCAGAACCAGGGGACATAGTCTTAGGATACGGGGTAAGCCATTTAGGACTGAGATGAGGAGAAACTTCTTCACTCAGAGAGTTGTTAACCTGTGGAATTCCCTGCCGCAGAGAGTTGTTGATGCCAGTTCATTGGATATATTCAAGAGGGAGTTAGATATGGCCCTTACGGCTAAAGGGATCAAGGAGTGTGGAGAGAAAGCAGGAAAGGGGTACTGAAGGAATGATCAGCCATGATCTTATTGAATGGTGGTGCAGGCTCGATGGACCGAATGGCCTACTCTTGCACCTATTTTCTATGTTTCTATGTATGTTTCTATTTGCTCCTCTATCTCACTCCCACTGTTTGGGGGTCTATAATACACGCCTAGCAGTGCGATCGTCCCTTTTTTATTTTTCAATTCGACCTATATAGCCTCATTTGATGATCCCTCTAACATATCATTCCTCCTCACCGCTGTAATAGTTTCCTTAATCAGAACCACAACACCCCCACTCCCCTTTTTACCCCCCTCTTTGCCATGTCTAAAAATCCTGCAACCAGGAATATTGATCTGCCAAACCTGCCCCTCTTTCAGCCATGTTTCTGTGAACTCATGTGGAAGCAAGTCATCCTCGTTCGAGGGACTGCCTATGATGAATCTACCAAAATTCCCTGGATTCGGGGGCTGTCCCTCAGGCAGAGTCAGCATGGTTTTATGAAAGGGAAATCAATGTTTGACAAATTTGCTGGAGTTCTTTGAGGATGTAACGAGCAGGGTGGATAAGGGGGAACCAGTGGATGTGGTGTATTTGCATTTCCAGAAGGCATTCGATAAGGTGCCACATAAAAGGTTACTGCACAAGATAAAAGTTCACAGGATTGGGGATAATATATTAGCATGGATAAAGGATTGGCTAACTAACAGGAAACAGAGTCGGGATAAATGGGTCATTTTCCGGTTGGCAAACAGTGACTAGTGGGGTGCCGCAGGGATCGGTGCTGGGTCCTCAACTATTTACAATCTATATTAATGACTTGGATGAAGGGACCGAGTGTAATGTAGCCAAGTTTGCTGATGATACAAAGATGGGTGAGAAAGCAAATTGTGAGGAGGACACAAAAAATATGCAAAGGGATATAGACAGGCTAATTGAGTGGGCAAACATTTGGCAGATGGAGTATAATGTGGGAAAATGTGAGGTTATCCACTTTGGCAGAAATAGAAAAGCAAATTATAATTTAAATGGAGAAAAATTGCAAAGTGCTGCAGTACAGAGAGACCTGGGGTCTTGTGCATGAAACACAAAAAGTTAGTATGCAGGTACAGCAAGTAATCAGGAAGGCAAATGGAATGTTGACCTTTATTGCAAGGGGGATAGAGTATAAAAGCAGAGAGGTCCTGCTACAACTGTACAGGGTATTGGTGAGGCCACACCTGGAGTACTGTATAGTTTTGGTCTCTGTATTTAAGGAAGGATATACTTGCATTGGAGGCTGTTCAGAGAAGGTTCACTAGGTTGATTCCAGAGATGAGGTGGTTGACTTATGAGGATAGGTTGAGTAGGTTGGGCTGAAACACAGAAGAATGAGAGGTGATCTTATCGAAACATATAAGATAATGAGGGGCTTGACAAGGTGGATGCAGAGAGGATATTTCAACTCATAGGGGAAACTAAAACTATGGGACACAGTCTCAGAATAATGGGTCGCCCATTTAAAACTGAGATGAGGAGGAATTTCTTCTCTGAGGGTTGTAAATCTGTGGAATTCTCTGCTCCAGAGAGCTGTGGAGGCTGGGTCATTGAATATATTTAAGGCGGAGATAGATGTTTGAGCGATAAGAGGATAAGGGGTTATGGGGAGCGGGCGGGGAAGTGGAGCTGAGTCCATGATCAGATCAGCCATGATTGTATTGAATGGCGGAGCAGGCTCGAGGAGCCGAATGGCCGACTCCTGCTCTTGTTTCATATGTTCTTATGAGATCTTTTACATCCATCTGAGTACAGCACTCCTTCACTACTCCACAACTCCCTGGAGTGGGGCTTGAACCCACAACCTTCTGACTCAAAGAGGAGAGAGCTTCCACTGAGGCCGGGCTGACAGTGCATACCTGTGGGTGGTGGGCGAACCTACTGTGCTTAAATAGCCTGCCAACAGTCACTTCCCAGAAACATGTCTGAAGAATGGCCCCTGGGACCAGCTGTTGGAGGGCTGCCAGCAATAGAAATATATATATATCTAAAGTCTTTCCCTGCATTAACCAGGTCCCCGGATAAGTCAAGAAAATAAATCGAGTCAAGCGCTGGGACACTGGCTGCATCTTGGATGCAAGGGTTCCAGATTGATTTCTTCACGATCCCTGAAAGCGTCGATGCTTTCATTGCATGATGCTACCGCCAGCACATAAATGCCCTTTGGACGGCATATTTTTAGTCGGAGTTTAAATACTGGCTGCTGGAGCAGAGGTAGCGGTGACGTTGAACATGTGGGCGAGGGAGCTGACTGCCGGCTCAACAGACAGCAGCAGCATTGCCCAGAGTCAGCAACAGGAGGAGGATGGGACCCTAAGACCCACCCGCGGAGAGGCAGAGAGACCAGTTCTGTGCGGCTGTTAACCCGCTCACCGCTTGGAAAGACACCTTTGCACTGCTCCTCACACAGAAATAGACATCGTGCATTCAAGGTAAGAAAGGGAAATGATTCAGAATACACCTGCATCAAAATAGCAGGATCCAATGATTCAACTGTGATTTTTTTTTTGCTGGTAAATCAGAATATCGGTGAACTTTCAAAACAAGATGCGCTCGACCCTTTTGGGGGTTTCCAGGTCAATTTCACTTCCTTGTTTGATGAATGTTTGATTTGATTTCATGTCGTGCTCTGTGTGATGCAGTGAGTGGATGTAAAGTTTCCCCAGACCGGCTGCCCCGGGCTGAACTGCCTTGGTTCGAGTCACAATTTGCACAGAATAGCTTTGCATGACATAGCTACGATCCTCTTTTGATAGATTTAAAAAAAAAACATTAAACCGCCCATTTGTCAGTTTGGAGAAGATGTTGATGAGCTCCGAATTTAATCCTCGCTCTCAATAAAAGGATGCCTGCAATTACAAGTGCTGGGACTTCGTAGAATTTCACAGCACAGAGGGATCCCATTCAATCCATCGAGCCTGTGCCGGCTCTATGACAGAGCGACCCAATCAGTCCCACTCCCCCCCCCCTGCCCTTTCCCCCACAGCCCTGTGAATTTTTCCCCTTCCAGTATTTACCCAATTCCCGGTTTGAAAGTCACGATTGAATCTGCTCCCACCGCCCTTTCAGGCAACGCGTTCCTGGTCGTTACTCACTGTGTAAACACATTCTCCCCATCTCCCCTGGTTATTTTGACGGCAATAAAACTCCCATAATATCTTGTGTTTCAAATTTTAAGTTCTCCTGCCCTGTCCGTCTGTCCTCTCCAGAAAGCACTGACCGATTGGTAGCATGGGTACTGGTCAGTCTCTGGTACCCCTGTCCAGGTGGTCATCCTTCATGTGTGAGCCGAGCAGGCTATTCAACCATGGGGTGAGCTCAGCATCACTTGAGGGTCAAACCTGGGCCCTTCCAGGTCTGTAGTTGGGGAAAGCTCTGCTTGTGCATTAGAGATAAGGCCTTGGTTTGTGTCCCTCACTGGAAAGGTGCTTGGATCCCGAATAAGCTAAAAAAATAGTCTGTACTGAAAACCCAGCGTTGCTATAGCGCCCAACTTAGATCTGCCTCAGTTGAAGCTGTTGCGATGAAGAGCCGCATACAATGGCTCAGTGTAAAGATCCTGGGGTCAATCCCAGTCTGTGCTGTGTCAGCTGATTTTAACTGGGGAGGAGGTAGAGGTGCTCATTGTTGCACTGAGAGGGAGGGGGGGCGGGGTTTGAGGTGGGGTCCAGCTCCTGATTTCTATCCAATGACACCTGCAGAAAGGGTGTGGACGTTTGGTGAGGACAGGATCAAGCCTGTCTGTGATGCCTCCCACGTTCAAATATCCTGCTGAGACGCGCTGTCTTGGATAAAGCACCAGAGGGTTGGCAGTGTCTGCTCAACTACTCCCCAGCAAAGGGGCAGAGGGGTGGAGAAAAATAGTGAGGGCAGGCAAAAGTCAATGAGGTAATGGACATACCCAGCACGTTCCTGCTTTCGCCCTTGTTTCCCTACCGAGTAAAAGCTCTTTTGCCCACTTCAATTGGTGACCTTGTGCCTTTAATTGTGGCTCATTCTGAATTTAGCCAATCATTGATAGGAGAGCCTGATCAAAGCGACTCACTATTTCCTCGTAGAACTCAATGGCAAAGTGACAACTTGGCTCTGCTCTAGGCTTGTGGCCATAAACAAGAAAGCACAAGTTCCACCATTTTATAAGGATACATTGGACCAGCTGACCTTCAAATGAGCTCTGCACCTTTAAAGCGGAGGTGTTACCGCGATAAAGCAGACTGCAAAACACTGTTACTGCCTTACAGAGCCCTATGGCGGGATGCCTATATTTTACAGCAACCCCACAACAGACACCGGTATGGGAACGACTTTCAGAGCTGTGGATGTGTACAGGCTTTTTATTGAGCAACCTCTGCAAAATGGCGGCCTCGCTCCACCCAGATCATAGCCGGTGAGCGTCTGAAATAGCTGCTGCTGTTTCTGACACAAGCGCCAATTTTCGAAGAGAATGAATGACTGTGCATCTTTTCCAGCGTTCTTTAGAGGCCAACCAGCTAATGGACCATTAGTGGTGGTAGGGGTAAGGGGTGAAGGCAAGGATTCAATTAGTGAGAGAGGAAGGAAAGGGAGGAAGAAAATGATAAGGGATGGGAGGGGATGTTATGAGAGTATTAAAGCATTGGCTGAGAAACAGAGACAGACAGAAGATTCTAAATGTTATAACCTTCAATCGGTATTTATTGTTCATTCATGAGCCGACCAAGAAAACCACGGAAACTGCTTCACAATTTCATTATTTCCACACTTTTTTGTGCCCTTAAACTCTGTGTGTGTGTATATATATATATATATGAAAAGACAGACTTGCATTTATATAGCGCCTTTCACCGTCTCAGGATGTCACAAAGCGCTTTACAGCCAATGAAGTACTTTTTGAAGTGCAGTCACTGTTGTAATGTAGGAAACCCGGCAGACAATTTGCGCACAGCAAGCTCCCACACACAGCAATGTGATAAATGACCCAGATAATCTGATGTTGGCTGAGGGAAATGTCAAAGAGGGGCCATAGGATCTTTTCTATCCCCCTGAGAGGGCACACGGGGCCCCCGGTTTAGGGTAAGTAAAACAGCCCAAAAAAAGACAAGTTTAAAAAGTGAAATAACAATCAGAAAACTCTGGAACTGTATAGCACGATGATCAGTACCTGAAAGAGAAAAGACAGGTTAAGATTTCCAGAGGAACTAAGAGCAGAATCTGGGAACACTGTTCTTATAAAGAGCTGCCGATATGACCATGTGATCAGTTGTGTAACAGCACTGTCACTTTGCTGATTGCAGGATAGCGCAGATGAATACGTGGCTTGAGCAGTGGTGCAGCAGGGAGGGATTCAAATTCCTGGGGCATTGGAACTGGTTCTGAGGGAGGTGGGACCAGTACAAACCGGACGGTCTGCACCTGGGCAGGACCGGAACCAATGTCCTAGGGGGAGTGTTTGCTAGTGCTGTTGGGGAGGAGTTAAACTAATATGGCAGGGGGATGGGAACCAATGCAGGGAGACAGAGGGAGACAAAAAGGAGGCAAAAGCAAAAGACAGAAAGGAGATGAGGAAAAGTGGTGGGCAGAGAAACCCAAGGCAAAGAACAAAAAGGGCCACTGTACAGCAAAATTCTAAAAGGACAAAGGGTGTTAAAAAAACAAGCCTGAAGGCTTTGTGTCTTAATGCAAGGAGTATCCGCAATAAGGTGGATGAATTAACTGTGCAAATAGATGTTAACAAATATGATGTGATTGGGATTACGGAGACGTGGCTCCAGGATGATCAGGGCTGGGAACTCAATATCCAGGGGTATTCAACATTCAGGAAGGATAGAATAAAAGGAAAATGAAGTGGGGTAGCATTGCTGGTTAAAGAGGAGATTAATGCAATAGTTAGGAAAGACATTAGCTTGGATGATGTGGAATCTATATGGGTAGAGGTGCAGAACACTAAAGGGCAAAAAACGTTAGTGGGAGTTGTGTACAGACCTCCAAACAGTAGGAGTGATGTTGGGGAGGGCATCAAACAGGAAATTAGGGGTGCATGCAATAAAGGTGCAGCAGTTATAATGGGTGACTTTAATATGCACATAGATTGGGCTAGCCAAACTGGAAGCAATACGATGGAGGAGGATTTCCTGGAGTGCATAAGGGATGGTTTTCTAGACCAATATGTCGAGGAACCAACTAGGGGGGGGACCATCTTAGACTGGGTGTTGTGTAATGAGAGAGGATTAATTAGCAATCTCATTGTGCGAGGCCCCTTGGGGAAGAGTGACCATAATATGGTGGAATTCTGCATTAGGATGGAGAATGAAACAGTTAATTCAGAGACCTTGGTCCAGAACTTAAAGAAGGGTAACTTTGAAGGTATGAGGCGTGAATTGGCTAGGATAGATTGGCGAATGATACTGAAAGGGTTGACTGTGGATGGGCAATGGCAGACATTTAGAGACCGCATGGATGAATTACAACAATTGTACATTCCTGTCTGGCATAAAAACAAAAAAGGGAAGGTGGCTCAACCGTGGCTATCTCGGGAAATCAGGGCTAGTATTAAAGCCAAGGAAGTGGCATATAAATTGGCCAGAAATAGCAGCGAACCCGGGGACTGGGAGAAATTTAGAACTCAGCAGAGGAGGACAAAGGGTTTGATTAGGGCAGGGAAAATGGAGTACGAGAAGAAGCTTGCAGGGAACATTAAGGTGGATTGCAAAAGTTTCTATAGGTATGTAAAGAGAAAAAGGTTAGTAAAGACAAACGTAGGTCCCCTGCAGTCAGAATCAGGGGAAGTCATAACGGGGAACAAAGAAATGGCAGACCAATTGAACAAGTACTTTGGTTCGGTATTCACTAAGGAGGACACAAACAACCTTCCAGATATAAAAGGGGTCAGAGGATCTAGTAAGGAGGAGGAACTGAGGGAAATCTTTATTAGTCGGGAAATTGTGTTGGGGAAATTGATGGGATTGAAGGCCGATAAATCCCCAGGGCCTGATGGACTGCATCCCAGAGTACTTAAGGAGGTGGCCTTGGAAATAGCGGATGCATTGACAGTCATTTTCCAACATTCCATTGACTCTGGATCAGTTCCTATCGAGTGGAGGGTAGCCAATGTAACCCCACTTTTTAAAAAAGGAGGGAGAGAGAAAACAGGGAATTATAGACCGGTCAGCCTGACCTCAGTAGTGGGTAAAATGATGGAACCAATTATTAAGGATGTCATAGCAGCGCATTTGAAAAATGGTGACATGATAGGTCCAGGTCAGCATGGATTTGTGAAAGGGAAATCATGCTTGACAAATCTTCTGGAATTTTTTGAGGATGTTTCCAGTAAAGTGGACAAAGGAGAACCAGTTGATGTGGTATATTTGGACTTTTAGAAGGCTTTCGACAAGGTCCCACACAAGAGATTAATGTGCAAAGTTAAAGCACATGGGATTGGGGGTAGTGTGCTGACGTGGATTGACAACTGGTTGTCAGACAGGAAGCAAAGAGTAGGAGTAAATGGCAGGCAGTGACTAGTGGGGTACCACAAGGTTCTGTGCTGGGGCCCCAGCTGTTTACATTGTACATTAATGATTTAGACGAGGGGATTAAATGTAGTATCTCCAAATTTGCGGATGACACTAAGTTGGGTGGCAGTGTGAGCTGCGAGGAGGATGCTATGAGGCTGCAGAGTGACTTGGATAGGTTAGGTGAGTGGGCAAATGAATGGCAGATGAAGTATAATGTGGATAAATGTGAGGTTATCCACTTTGGTGGTAAAAACAGAGAAACAGACTATTATCTGAATGGTGACAGATTAGGAAACGGGAAGGTGCAACGAGACCTGGGTGTCATGGTACATCAGTCATTGAAGGTTGGCATGCAGGTACAGCAGGCGGTTAAGAAAGCAAATGGCATGTGGCCTTCATAGCGAGGGGATTTGAGTACAGGGGCAGGGAGGTGTTGCTACAGTTGTACAGGGCCTTGGTGAGGCCACACCTGGAGTATTGTGTACAGTTTTGGTCTCCTAACTTGAGGAAGGACATTCTTGCTATTGAGGGAGTGCAGCGAAGATTCACCAGACTGATTCCCGGGATGGTGGGACTGACCTATCAAGAAAGACTGGATCAACTGGGCTTGTATTCACTGGAGTTCAGAAGAATGAGAGGGGACCTCATAGAAACGTTTAAAATTCTGACGGGTTTAGACAGGTTAGATGCAGGAAGAATGTTCCCAATGTTGGGGAAGTCCAGAACCAGGGGTCACAATCTAAGGATAAGGGGTAAGCCATTTAGGACCGAGATGAGGAGAAACTTCTTCACCCAGAGAGTGGTGAACCTGTGGAATTCTCTACCACAGAAAGTTGTTGAGGCCAATTCACTAAATATATTCAAAAGGGAGTTAGATGAAGTCCTTACTACTCTGGACTTCCCCAACATCGGGAACATTCTTCCTGCATCTAACCTGTCTAGTCCCATCAGAATTTTATATTTTTCTAAGAGATCCCCTCTCATTCTTCTAAACTCCAGTGAATACAGGCCCAGTCGATTCAGTCTCTCCACATATGTCAGTCCTACCATCCTGAGAATCAGTCTGGTGAACCTTCGCTGCACTCCCTCAATAGCAAGAACGTCCTTCCTCAGATTAGGAGACCAAAACTGAACACAATATTCCAGTTGAGGCCTCACCAAGGCCCTGTACAATTGCAGTAAGACCTCCCTGCTCCTACACTCAAATTCCCTAGCTATGAAGGCCAACATACCATTTGCTTTCTTCACCACCTGCTGTACCTGCATGCCAACCTTCAATGACTGATGTACCATGACACCCAGGTCTCGTTGCACCTCCCCTTTTCCTAATCTGCCGCCATTCAGATAATATTCTGCCCTTATGCTTTTGCCACCAAAGTGGATAATCTCACATTTATCCACATTATACTGCATCTGCCATGCATTTGCCCACTCACCTAACCTGTCCAATGAACCCACGACCTTCTGACCCAGAGGCGAGAGCGCTGTCGACTGAGCCACGGCTGACACAGTGGAGCCTCTAACCCTGCAGCCTCTTAGCATTTTCAAAGTATTTTTTCTCTCAATTATTGCCTCCCCTCCTGAAAGCGTTGTATCTTTGCTGGCTCCCGTTTCATGAGTTAACCTCTGGTCCCTGAGCCGAGTGACTATTTTTCCTGTGGAAGTCTTGATTGTGAGTGTCAGCAGTTTGCTCACAGAGGCATCTCAGTCAAGACTAATCATATCCTCATCCAGCTCCACTGTGTCAGCCGTGGCTCAGTGGACAGCGCTCTCGCCTCTGGGTCAGAAGGTCGTGGGTTCAAGCCCCACTCCAGAGACTTAATCCAGGCTGGCACGCCGGTGCAGTACTGAGGGAGCACTGCACTTTAATGTCTCATCCATAAGGTGCCGTCGTTTGGATGAGACGTTAAACCAATGCTTCTGCCTGCCCACGGCCACTATTTCGAAGAAGAGCAGCAGAGTTCTCCCCAGTGTCCTGGGGCCAATATTTATCACTAAAACAGATTGTCTGGTCATTATCACATTGCTGTTTGTGGGAGCATGCTGTGCGCAAATTGGCTGCCGTGTTTCCTGCATCATCATAGGCAGTCCCAGGAAATCCAAAAGTGAGTTCTCAGGTGACTGAACAGTCCAATACGGGAATTACAGTCTCTGTCACAGGTGGGACAGACAGTGGTTGAAGGAAAGGGTGGGTGGGACAGGTTTGCCGCACGCTCCTTCCGCTGCCTGCGCTTGGTTTCTGCACGCTCTCGGTGACAAGACTCCGAGGTGCTCAGCGCCCTCCTGGATGCTCTTCCTCCACTTAGGGCGGTCATTGGCCAGGGACTCCCAGGTGTCGGTGGGGATGTTGCACTTTTTCAAGGAGGCTTTGAGGGTGTCCTTGAAACGTCTCCTCTGCCCACCTGGGGCTCGCTTGCCGTGAAGGAGTTCCGAGTAGAGCGCTTGCTTTGGGAGTCTTGTGTCAGGCATGCGAACAATGTTGCCCCTCCCAACGGAGCTGGTCGAGTGTGGTCAGTGCTTCACGCTGGGGATGTTGGCCTGGTCGAGGACGCTGATGTTGGAGCGTCTGTCCTCCCAGGGGATTTGCAGGATCTTGCGGAGACATCGTTGGTGGTATTTCTCCAGCGATTTCCTACATTACAACAGTGATTATACCTTAAAAATGCTTTGGGACATCCTGAGGTTGTGAAATGTGCTGTACAAATGCAAGTTCTTGCTTTTCATTCTCCAGTAAAAAGCTAGGAGCTACCAGCATAGTGCAGGATGTCGGAGAGGGTGTGAAATGGAAAATAGCCATTGGTGCCAGTGACCTAACAAGTCTTTACAAATACTGAAATGAATTGTCTCAATGTACAGATACAAAGTACATCCAGATCGTCATGTCATATTTATTACTACTGATGCCATAATGTTGACTCCCAGGATACACACAGATGCCAGTACTGGCTGTGCCAGGTATTTACATGGATAATTGTACAACTCCCTTATAAACATACACAGAACTTCAGCAAAACCACCATCTGTTGTTAAGGAGTTAGGATTCTTCCATTAGTATTGGTAGACCAAGCTGACTTTCGCTATCACTGTGCACACATGGTCTGCTTGATATTCTGTCAGCACTTTCTCAAAATACCGGTATCTATATCACCCTATAGCTGAGATAAGTGCAATACTCCAAAGATCAATCATCATAAAAATCGCATTATGAACTACAGTATAACAGTGTAGATTTGTTTTTTGACAAGCATATAGAATGTTAATCCATATCAGACAAATCATTATCTTAGCTGTGCTTAATTTACGAAAAATTTTGCAAAGTCAGTGTAAAGTTCTGATAATGAATAAAGGTAGGAGACTGACAGCACTGGAACATAGGAACAGGAGGAGGCCATTCAGCCCCTCGAGCCTGTTACATTAGGAACAGGGGGAGGCCATTTAGCCCCTCGAGCCTGTTACATTAGGAACAGGAGGAGGCCATTCAACCCCATCGAGCCTGTTACATTAGGAACAGGAGGAGGCCATTCAGCCCCTCGAGCCTGTTACATTAGGAACAGGAGGAGGCCATTCAGTCCCTTGACCCTGTTACATTAGGAACCAGAGGAAGCCATTCAGCCCCCCCCCCCCCCCCCCCGAGCCTGTTATAACATTTAAAGATCACATGGATGAACTTCAACATTTAAAGATCACATGGATGAACTGCAACAATTGTATATCCCTGGCTGGAGTAAAAATAAAATGGGGAAGGTGGCTCAACCATGGCTAACAAGGGAAATTAAGAAGAATGTTAAATCCAAGGAAGAGGCATATAAATTGGCCAGAAAAAGCAGCAAACCTGAGGACTGGGAGAAATTTAGAATTCAGCAGAGGAGGACAAAGGGTTTAATTAGGAGGGGGAAAATAGAGTATGAGAGGAAGCTTGCCGGGAACATAAAAACTGACTGCAAAAGCTTCTATAGATATGTGAAGAGAAAAAGATTAGTGAAGACAAACGTAGGTCCCTTGCAGTCAGACTCAGGTGAATTTATAATGGGGAACAAAGAAATGGCAGACCAATTGAACAAATACTTTGGTTCTGAGTTCACGAAGGAAGACACAAATAACCTTCCGGAAATACTAAGGGACCAAGGGTCTAGTGAGAAGGAGGAACTGAAGGATATCCTTATTTAGCGGGAAATTGTGTTAGGGAAATTGATGGGATTGAAGGCCGATAAATCCCCGGGGCTTGATAGCCTGCATCCCAGAGTACTTAAGGAAGTGGCCCGAGAAATAGTGGATGCATTGGTGATCATTTTCCAACAGTCTATCGACTCTGGATCAGTTCCTATGGACTGGAGGGTAGCTAATGCAACACCACTTTTTAAAAAGGGAGAGAGAAAAAATTATAGACCGGTTAGCCTGACATCGGTAGTGGAGAAAATTTTGGAATCAATTATTAAAGATGAAATAACATCGCATTTGGAAAGCAGTGACAAGTCAGCATGGATTTATGAAAGGGAAATCATGCTTGACAAATCTTCTAGAATTTTTTGAGGATGTAACTAGTAGAGTGGACAAGGGAGAACCAGTGGATGTGGTGTATTTGGTCTTTCAAAAGGCTTTTGACAAGGTCCCACATAAGAGAATGATGTGCAAAATTAAAGCACATGGTATTGGGGGTAATGTATTGACGTGGATAGAGAACTGGTTGGCAGACAAGAAGCAGAGAGTCGAGATAAACGGGTCCTTTTCAGAATGGCAGGCAGTGACTAGTGGGGTGCCGCAGGGCTCAGTGCTGGGACCCCAGCTCTTTACAATAGACATCAATGATTTAGATGAAGGAATTGAGTGTAATATCTCCAAGTTTGCAGATGACACTAAACTGGGTGGCGGTGTGAGCTGTGAGGAGGACGCTAAGAGGCTGCAAGGTGACTTGGACAGGTTAGGTGAGTGGGCAAATGCATGGCAGATGCAGTATAATGTGGATAAATGTGAGGTTATCCACTTTGGTGGCAAAAACACAAAGGCAGAATATTATCTGAATGGTGGCAGATTAGGAAAAGGGGAGGTGCAACGAGACCTGGGTGTCATGATACATCAGTCATTGAAAGTTCACATGCAGGTACAGCAGGTGGTGAAGAAGGCAAATAGTATGTTGGCCTTCATAGCTAGGGGTTTTGAGTATAGGAACAGGGAGGTCTTACTGCAATTGTACAGGGCCTTGGTGAGGCCTCACCTGGAATATTGTGTTCAGTTTTGGTCTCCTAATCTGAGGAAGGACGTTCTTGCTATTGAGGGAGTGCAGTGAAGGTTCACCAGACTGATTCCCGGGATGGCTGGACTGACATATGAGGAGAGACTGGATCGACTGGGCCTTTATTCACTGGAGTTTAGAAGGATGAGAGGAGATCTCATAGAAACATATAAAATTCTGACAGTACTGGACAGGTTAGATGCAGGAAGAATGTTCCCGATGTTGGGGAAGTCCGGAACCAGGAGACACAGTCTAAGGATAAGGGGTAAGCCATTTAGGACCGAGATGAGGAGAAACTTCTTCACTCAGAGAATTGTGAACCTGTGGAATTCTCTACCACAGAAAGTTGTTGAGGCCAGTTCTTTGGATATATTCAAGAGGGAGTTAGATATGGCCCTTACGGCTAAAGGGATCAAGGGGTATGGAGAGAAAGCAGGAAAGGGGTACTGAGGTGAATGATCAGCCATGATCTTATTGAATGGCGATGCAGGCTTGAAGGGCCAAATGGCCTACTCCTGCACCTATTTTCTATGTTTCTACATTAGGAACAGGAGGAGGCCATTCAGCCCCCCGAGCCCATTCCGCCATTTAATCAGATCATGGCTGATCTGTATCTTAACTCCATCTATCCGCCTTGGTTCTGTAACCCTTAATACCCATACCTAAGAAAAATCTATTACTGCAATGTCTAAATCCGTCATGTGGTACTGAGCCATACTGACATGTAAAGTCCCAGATTGAATTCCCTGGCCTTCGTTGAGCTGATCTCCAGGAGTGACTTGCTCCAACATGCCTCCGGCTCCCCGAGCTCGGGTCTAGAAAACAGAGGAAATCAGCCTGTGTTCCCGCCCTGATCATTATCCAGTGAGCTCTTTCTCTCCCCTCAACTGCCCACAGTTCGAACGTGTGTGTGTGAATTTCAGGCGGAGACAGGATTGGGTTTGGCTGTGATGCCTGACATAAATGACTAGCTTGGTCAAACTCACTGGCCTACCTCATGCATGAAAAGTGCTCACTTGGGTAAGGTTCTGGAGGTCATGCAGTGTAGCAGCTGGATGATGGCCGAGAGCAAATTGTTAATCTGGTGCATTGCAAGAGGGAGGGGACCTAAACATTGGCCAAAATATTACACAAATCAGGGAGGAAGGGCATAAATTTTTGGAAGGATGTGAAGGCCTTGGAGAGGGTACAGAGGAGATTGACCAGAATGGTACCAGGGATGAGGGACTTCAGTGACGTGGGGAGATTGATTAGAATTACCCAGAGCGGGGTGAGAATGTGGAACTCTCTGCCACAGGGAGGGGTTGAGGCGAATAGTATCGATGTATTTAAGGGGAAGCTGGATAAACACGTGGGGGAGAAAGGAATAGAGGGATATGGTGCTGGGGCGAGATGGAGGAAGGGTGGGAGGGGGCTTGTGTGGGACATAAACACCAGCCCGGAGCGGTGGGGCCCAATGGCCTGTTTCTGTGCTGTAAATACCATGTAAAAGCTGGGATTGTTCTCCTTGGAGCAGAGAAGGTTAAGAGGAGATTTGATAGAGGGGTTCAAAATCTTGAAGGGTTTTGATAGAGTAAATAAGGAGACACTGTTTCCAGTGGCAGGAGGGTCGGTAACCAGAGGGACAGAGGTTTAAGGTAATTGGCAAAAGAACCAGATTTTTACGCAGGGAATGCACTGACTGAAAAGGTGGTGGGAGCAGATTCAATAGTGACTTTCAAACCGGGAATTGGATAAATACTTGAAAAGAAAAGAAAATGCAGGGCTATGGGAAAAGAGAAAGGAAGTGGGATTAATTGGATCGCTCTTTCAAAGAGCCAGCACAGGCACGATGGGCCGAATGGCCTCCTTCTGTGCTGTAAGATTTTATAAACAGAACTGCTAAAGGTACTGTACCGAATTTGGAAACTGAGTTGCAATGTGAACCCAGGGGTTGGTAAAAGTGTCCCCTCAATACTTTAGTCACTTGGCCAGTCCTTGCAATACCAAATTTACAACAATTGCAAGTCCAATATTTACAGCCACTTAAATGGTATAAGACTCTGGCTGTAAGTGGGAACTGCTTGTACTCTGATCAATAACTTTACACCTAATACAACAGCCAGAGGTGGAAGGTGTTTGAGCACAGACCCACATAACCCTTCAGAGATCCGTTTGTTTATCAGCACTTTATTCTAACTACCTCTCTCTGTGACTCCAAATAGACACAACAGTTATTTATTGGCTGCTATATTTTTGCAGAGTAAGTTCCTAATAGGCTGATCTTCACAGTCCTGAGATGGAGCAGTGATATTGATTGGTACTGTAGTCTAACCTTGAAGGAAATGGTGCTGTAATATCACTGTACTGAGTGTAGGGACAGCCTAATGTGAAGCAACAGAGGGAAAGGAGGAGAAGATGATTGTTTTGGCACACAATCATGTTGAAAGGCTTTTATCATTTTATGAACTTTTTATTTCACTGAATCATTAAATAGATGGGGCGCCAATGAAACAGGATGCTTTGTGACTGAGTCTGTATTGGGAGTGAGCTTTCAAGGTGGTTTTTAATCAGAATATTTCTGCTAATGAGGGGGTGTTACTTTATTATGGGAGTGGCAGGAGATGGGTGAATTCATACCGGTTGTAAAAGTGTTGACAGATGTCACGAACTGCAATAGTCTCGAGATTGTCCTTCTCTGTGCTCCTGGGCCCTCAGAGGGAGGAACTGAAAGCTGTTCTCGTGCACTTCCTGGTGAACCATCTATAGATTGGCATTGGCAGGGCCTTAGGAGCGGGGCGCATGCCCTCTTGATGCCAGCTGATATATAGTGCCTCGAACAACCTCAGGATGGCCCAAAGCACTTTATAGCCAATCAAGTACTTTTTTTTGGAGTGTAGTCAGTGTTGTAATGTAGGAACGGCAGCAGCCAATTTCCGCACAGCAAGCTCCCACAAACAGCGATGTGACAATGACCAGATAATCTGGGAGAAGGGCAAAACCCTAGGGGTTAAGGCAACAAGAATGGTTGTTGGAGCGTGAAATGCTTTGTCACAGAGAGTGGATGAGGCACAGACCATTGCAGCCTTTAAGAGAAATTTGGATAAATATTTAAAGTAAAGGAAGTTACAAGACAAAAGGGAGGAGTGGGGCAGTGGGATTAGTTTGGGGATTGATACAGGGCTATGGGGAGAGAGCGGGGCAGTGGGATTAGTTTGGGGATTGATACAGGGCTATGGGGAGAGAGCGGGGCAGTGGGATTAGTTTGGGGATTGATACAGGGCTATGGGGAGAGAGTGGGGCAGTGGGATTAGTTTGGGGATTGATACAGGGCTATGGGGAGAGAGCGGGGCAGTGGGATTAGTTTGGGATTGATACAGGGCTATGGGGAGAGAGCGGGGCAGTGAGATTAGTTTGGGATTGATACAGGGCTATGGGGAGAGAGCGGGACAGTGGGATTAGTTTGGGATTGATACAGGGCTATGGGGAGAGAGCGGGGCAGTGGGATTAGTTTGGGGATTGATACAGGACTATGGGGAGAGAGCAGGGCAGTGAGATTAGTTTGGGATTGATACAGGGCTATGGGGAGAGAGCGGGGCAGTGAGATTAGTTTGGGATTGATACAGGGCTATGGGGAGAGAGCGGGACAGTGGGATTAGTTTGGGGATTGATACAGGGCTATGGGGAGAGAGCGGGGCAGTGGGATTAGTTTGGGGATTGATACAGGGTTATGGGGAGAGAGCGGGGCAGTGGGATTAGTTTGGGATTGATACAGGGCTATGGGGAGAGAGCGGGGCAGTGGGATTAGTTTGGGATTGATACAGGGCTATGGGGAGAGAGCGGGGCAGTGGGATTAGTTTTGGGATTGATACAGGGCTATGGGGAGAGAGCAGGGCAGTGGGATTAGTTTGGGGATTGATACAGGGCTATGGGGAGAGAGCGGGGCAGTGGGATTAGTTTGGGATTAGCAAAGAGCTGGCATAGACACGATGGGCTGAATGGTCTTCTCTGTGTTGTGAAATTCTGTGATTCTCACACATGTTGCACACTTGAGGGGTGAGCTTTGAGGGGCAAATGGCCTCCTCTTGTCCTTCACTAAAGGCTTTCATTCCCTCTGTGAGCTATTTTAATCCAGTTGTTAATCTGGTTGAAATAAGACATGAAATAAACAGGTTAACAGCCGCCTTAAAGTCATGCAGACAGGGATTTATGAAACTGTGTTAAATGTGTCAGAAATCGCACAAAGAAGGAACTAATTGCACAAAGTTTAAAATGGTGCACAGTGTACAGACAGCAGTGGGGTGCTGCTATTAAAAAAGGCAGGTGATGTAAAATTATAATCATTCATAAAAATTCTTCAGCTGATTTATGCTGCACTTTCACCCGGTACAGTATCTTTTATTTGAATTAGATGGGTCAACAGTCCTTTTAACGTTTTATTTTTAGGGCTTATGATCATTCTTGGCTAGATAAGACTGTCTTTGCTAAGGTACCAGAGGACTCTGGGATTAATCCTGTGAATTCTGACACACAGAGTTCACAACCTCAGTTGTGCTGTTTTCGGATAGCACCAGGTGGAAATCCAGACTCCGACCAGTGGATCATAGAATCCTACAGCACAGAAGGAGGCCATTCAGCCCATCGAGTCTGCGCTGGCTCTGTGAAAGAGCTGCCCGATTTGCCCCCACTCTTTCCCCCCTAGCCCTGTACATTTTTCCCCTTCAAGTATTTACTAAATTCCCTTGTGAACGTTACTGTTAATCTGATCAAAGGTTGAGTCAGGCGGACCTAGTGGTCAAGCACCCAGCCGGGGCTGTGCAGAGCATTGGGAGACCACTGCAATGGGTGGAAACAGGGAGAAAATACCTGACTTTCCATGCGTCAGTGAGCCAGTGAAAATGCCCAGCCAAGTGTGAAATGTCATTCTCTAGTGTGCAAGCTCGTGTTATTGCTGTTTAATAATCACGATTTATGGCCAAACCCCATACATCACAATGCATACCATTCCAGCCAAAGTTCCCTCACCACGAGAAAGGCTTCTCAACCCTTTTCCCATCGCCAACAATCCAGGTAAGACTGTGAACCCACTGTGTGTGTGAAATCATACAAACCTGGCAACTAATGCACCACTCCATGGGGCCAGAGGACCCTCCAGTGTACACTGACACCACAGAGGACCCTCCAGTGTACACACACCAGTGTTCTCTCCAGTGTACGCTGATACCACAGAGGACCCTCCAGTGTACACACACCACAGCATTCCCTCCAGTATACACTGATACCACAAAGGACCCTCCAGTGTATACTGATACCACAGAGGACCCTCCAGTGTACACACACCACAGCATTCCCTCCAGTATACACTGATACCACAAAGGACCCTCCAGTGTATACTGATACCACAGAGGACCCTCCAGTGTACCGTGACACCACAGAGTTCCCTCCAGTGTACGCGGACCCCACAGAGGACCCTCCAGTGCACCGTGACACCACAGAGGACCCTCCAGTGCACCGTGACACCACAGGGTGTGTTACTCTTTTTAAAGCTGGCCCATGTCAGTTAAAAGTGATAGCGCAACATTCAATCACACTAATAACTGACTCTCATTACTTGGCCGCACTAGTGCAGAAAGTGAAAGGTAATGTCGGAGAATGGAAGCATTATTTATCGCCGTTGCCAGCTACAGAGAAATTGGACTTTACAAGGAGGTGGGGGCAAACCTGCAGGACAAAGACTACATTCTTATCTGGAGATAGCTGCCTGTGGTGCAACCAATTTCATTATTTTATACACTGCGAAATGGTTTCATTCATTTCATGTTGGTTTCATTCTTTGCAGTAACCAATCATGGCGAAGAAGTCCTCCTGCCTTGACAATACGGTTGGGGTGGGTGACATGGTGCTCTTAGACCCCCTCACCGACGAGACTCTACTTTCCAACCTCAAGAAGCGATTCAATAAAAATGAGATCTACGTAAGTACATTGAGGAGAGCCACTCGTGTGATGTCTGCAACTGTCACTTGAGAACATATGTTCCTGGGTGTCTAATATTATATAGTGAATAAATGTGGGCCTAGAAATGCTGGGACGTACTGTTCAGATGTCACACTGAACCGTACCGGCCATGAAGGCCACAGGTCTGATCCCACGCCTGTGCGGATTAAGCTGGTCTCAGCCAGGCTAGTGACCGGGGCAACAATTGGTCACAGCTCCTCTGGGTTAGAGAAGGGGGAAAAAATCAGCCACCATTTCCATCCCTGATCGTTATCTCGTGACACTCGCTGGGCAGGATCAGTTTGGCTGTGGTGCCCCCCGCATACGGTGGAATAGCCGGACAACACTGGCCCCTGGGGCAGGAGAGGCCGGAAGTCCCATTTCCACCTGGGTGAAGGCGTAAAATATGGGCTGGAACCCAGAACTGCAGGGATCTTGCCCCATTTAGACTGGACCTTTCAATTCTGGTCAGGGAAAGGGCCGTGGGAGGGTCTTCTGACCAACCGCCCCCCCCCCCCCCACAGTATCAAGCGGATGTGTCAGGAGAGAGTTCCTGGCTTTTCCTAGGAAATTCCTCCCTTGATGCCCATGAAATGCTTCAGTGGAACTCACGGCAGTTGAGATCCAGCATAAGTCCCTTTGAGGCCTTCTGAAGTTGAACTAAGGCAATCAATCATGGAGGGGGCCCATTACCTTCTCCAGCATCGAGTGGCTTCAGTGAGAGCCAAGGATTAGTTAAAAAGGTTTTTTCGCCATGGCCCACTTGGGCCCCAAGGCCTGCAGGTAGTGACAAGGCCTTAGAAGGGCAGATGACCTTGGGCTGGGGCGGCTGCTACTGATACACCCAGGCAGGTATGGCCCACCTCAGCTAGGCAAATGATTCTGTCGCCCCCCCCTGCCAGATCTGGGACGAGGTCTCCAGCCTTGGACAAGGCCACACCGAGATTCCAGTCCACACCACCTTACACCAGAATTTCCAGGCCCCTCTCTCTAGATTCACAAATAAGGAATGACAACTGAGAAAGTGACCAGAGGGAAACCAGTGCCCGGGGAATTTATCCCAGCAGGAATCGGTGCTTTCAGGAAGAGAGAGGAGCAGGGGGAGAGAATGGTGGAGAGGAGAGGGAGAGAGAACATTTTGGAGGTGGGGGCGGAGGAAGAAATAGCGTGTAGCAGAGACGTGGGGCCGCTTTGTGCCCATACTCTTCTGGTCAGGGGTCAAAAGGTGAGCAGAAAAATCTAAAATAGTATCAATAAGGTGCTGATGGCCTCTTGGCATTTGACTTATTCTCTCAGACCTACATCGGGAGTGTGGTTATTTCAATCAATCCCTACAAGATGCTTCCTATCTATGGCCAGGAGAAGATCAGCGAATACCGCAACTGTAACCTGTACGAGTTGAGTCCTCACATGTAAGTACTGCAGTCAACAGAGGCGCAGCAATACCGGCAATACAGGTGATTGCCCATGCAAGGGCCCTAAGAAACAAGGGTGACGTTCAAGCTGGAGCCAGTGCAGACAGCCATGAGGTCAATCCGCAGGATCAGGGGGTCTGAATTACGAGGAATGACTGGAGAAACTTGGGCATTTCCTGGAAACGACGTGTCTGAGTCGTGATCTGATAGATTGTTAAAGGTGCCGAAAAAGCTGACCCAGAATATGACTTCAAATTAAAGTGTCAGAGTAGAGCAAGAAATCCTTCTTCACACAGAGCTATCAAGATGTGGAATAAATGCCCAGATAGTGTTGTGAAGGTAACAATCATACAACCATAGAAGTTTACAGCACGGACGGAGGCCATTCGGCCCATCGTGTCCGCGCCGGCCGACCAAGAGCTGCGCAGCCTAATCCCACTTTCCCGCTCTGGGTCCGTAGCCCTGTAGGTTACTACACTTCAAGTGCACATCCAAATGTGGTGAGGGTTTCTGCCTCTACCACCCTTTCAGGCCGTGAGTTCCAGATCCCCACTTCCCTCTGGGTGAAGAAATTTCCCCTCAAATCCCCTCTAAACCTCGCCCCAATTACTTTAAATTTATGCCCCCTGGTTGTTGACCCCTCTGCTAAGGGAAATAGGCCCTTTCTATCCACTATATCCAGGCCCCTCATCATTTTATACACTTCAATGAGGTCTCCCCTCAGCCTCCTCTGTTCCAATGAAAACAAATCCAGCCTATCCAATCTGTCCTCATCGCTGATATTCTCCAGTCCCAACAACATCCTGGTAAATCTCCTCTGTACCCTCTCCAGTGCAATCACATCTTTCCTGTAATGTGGTGACCAGAACTGCATGCAGTACTCCAGCTGTGGCCTAACCAGTGTTTTATACAGTTCAAGAATAACCCACCTGCTCTTGTATTCTATGCCTTGGCTAATAAAGGCAAGCATTCCGTATGTCTTCTTAACCACCTTATGTACCTGGCCTGCTACCTTCAGGGATCTGTGGACATGCACTCCCAGGTCACTTTGTTCCAATCATGGGCTCATTCAAGAAACAATTGGATGCGACATGGCATTAGGATCTCTCTGGATGGATGAACAAAGATGGGCTGAATGGGCTTCCTCATCTGTGATTATCTTGTGAAATTATCACAGTCCTGAGTTCCACGTTCACCTGATTGTTTATGGCGAATGGTTATCATCAGGGCCATTGCTTTATGGTGACTGAATAGGTCAAATTCTGTTGCTAGCGTTGACTCCTTACTGGGGTGTAGTTCCATGGGTACCAACAGCTCTCACATATCTTGCCCAAGTTGCCACGTGTGAGTTTAGCGTGAGTGTTGGCAGGCTATTGGACTATGGAGGACCTCACGGCTGAGCCCGACCTTGTCCTCACCCAATGCCCACAACTATGCAACAGGGGTCACTGATCAGGAACAGAAACCATGGCTGATTTCCCCCCACTCCTATTCTAGAGGGGAAGAGGCATCATGTATTACCTCCATTTAGAACAGTTAACTCGGCACAGACCGTGAACTGAACCGGGAACCTTGCTGGTCTGTCTGGCCCAGTACACACGGGGTGATGCATCTATCTATTGGGCTGTCTGTTTATTTACAATCTTATACCATTAATTGCTACCAATGTAATGTAAGAAAGGGAATACACATTAAATGGTAGGGCACTGAGAAGTGTAGAGGAACAGAGGGACCTTGGCGTGCAGGTCCGCAGATCCCTGAAGGTAGCAGGCCAGGTGGATAAGGTGGTGAAGAAGGCACACGGGATACCTGCCTTTATTAGCCGAGGCATAGAATACAAGAGCAGGGGGGTTATGCTTGAACTGTATAAAACACTGGTTAGGCCACAGCTGGAGTACTGCGTGCAGTTCTGGTCACCTACAGGAAGGATGTGATTGCACTGGAGAGGGTACAGAGGAGATTTACCAGGATGTTGCCAGGACTGGAGAATCTAAGCTATGAGGAAAGATTGGATAGGCTGGGTTTGTTTCCTTTGGAACAGAGGAGGCTGAGGGGAGACCTCATTGAGGTGTATAAAATTATGAGGGGCCTAGATAGGGTGGATAGGAGCTATTTCCCTCAGCAGAGGGGTCAATAACCAGGGGGCATAGATTTAAAGTAATTGGGGGGAGGTTTAGAGGAGATTTGAGGGGAAATGTTTTCACCCAGAGGGCGGTGGGGGTCTAGGGCAGAACTCACTGCCTGAAAGGGTGGTAGAGGCAAAAATCCTCACCGTTAAAAAGTACTTGGATGTGCCCTTGAAATGCTGTAACCTACAGGGCTACGGACCGAGAGCTGGAAAGTGGGATTAGGCTGGAAAGCTTTGCCAGCTGGCGCGGACACGATGGGCCGGATGTCCTCCTTCCGTGCTATTCTATGATTCTACACTCTGACATCCCATGTGAACATGCTGCAGAATGCCAAACTTGACTGAGCTACTGAAGCAGGACTTGGCCTGAAGTCACTTCATTATAAATGATTGTTGCTTAAAGAGAATGTACAACAAATGCTGCCAAACAGAAATCCCAAATAATTGGAGTTTTGAGCGTGCTCTTGCAGTTAGTGAGAAGAGGCCGAGAGAAGAGACATGGAGAAAACCCAGCGAGCCCTGTTGGACTGTTCGTGTGTGTGGACAGGTTTGGACTCGGTTGAGTTGGCCCAGTGGTTGAGTAGCCAGCCTACACTCAGCATCTAGGCTCACGGGTGAAAAATAGGCAGCTGGGCAAAGTATCAGAGGACAGTCAGTGCCCTTGGAACCAGTCAGCACCTTCAGGAGAGATGGGGACATGAAAGGCGGAAATTTGGCAAATGACTTTATTGAATTTAAAATCCCCGGATCTATTTGTAAATCCAATGTTCTATCTGGCCTGGCAGCTGTTGTCCTACGTGATGGTACTATCGACATTTGGTTAATGGTTACACCCTGATCCTATTCCTGATCCTCTGTGACGAACAGTTCCTTCAATTGAAATCAGATTTGCTGTTAGCAGCAGTGTGCGTTAACCTGTGCATTTCTCATCTGTGCAATGCTGCAGATCTCCCTGGATTTTGTGTTTTTTTCTGACAAGGTCCTAGCAGCACTTTCCCCACAAACCCACTCCCACTGGGGCCCCAACCTTACCTGGAAGAGCAGGCATGAGATGCTTCCTGAGGGAGGATGCACAAGTCGTTCTCTGTCAAAGATCAGAGCTGGATTAACACTGCCCATCCCACCTCACCCTCCCAACTTAGAGGGAGTCTCCCCATCAGTGAAAATCAAAATGTTACGAATGTTAAAATGAAGTTTTCCTTCTATCTCTGATAAATATTTGGAATATTTTTGTCTAAACAGTGCTGTCGTCAATACTGGCGGACTCAGGCATTACTGAGCCTGTTTGAGTGAAGGAGTTGAATTAACATTTGTGGATAGGTCCCTCATCACCATAGGCAGTCCCTCGAAGCGAGGATGACTTACTTCCACGCCAAAAAAGAATGAGTTCACAGGTGTTTCAATGATATTCCGGATCCCGAACTACATCCTGAAGGGTGGAAGATGCCTGTGGGTGGATTGTTTTAACGTGGGGTGACCGTTGCACACCAGTCTGTGTTTAGTTACCTGATCTCGGCCGCAGGGTTGGGGAGGGGCCAGTAGGTGTGCTGCATTTGGCTTCAGTGCCACTGGGAAGAGGGAGGGAAATACTCAATGATGAATTATGCTCCTGATCATTAACCAGTGACCCCTGCTGCAACCTGTAGCTTGGTGGAGTTAGTCTGTTTACACATGTTGTCGGGACACTTGGCGAGGTACCTGGGGCAGCGGGTGGTCATGGTGCTATGCTCCCGCAAGGAGTCAACACCTTGAGAAGAAGAGGGGAGAAAACTGGGACAAAAGAAAAAACTGCAGCACGAGGGTCACTATCTGTTAATACGAAATCTTTTGAAGCTGTTGGACTTTACATCGGTTCCTTCAGGTGATACCTTGAGGAGGACAAGTTAAGCCACAGGCAGCAGTGGGAAAAGGGAGCCAAAATATATTGAGCAAAAAAACGTTTTAAGTATCTCACTTCTCCCTACAGCTATGCCATTGCAGATGATGCATACAGATCACTACGAGACAGAAATAAGGACCAGTGTGTTCTCATCACTGGGGAGAGTGGATCGGGAAAGACAGGTACAGTATCCTGGAACACAGATTGGACACTGTCCAATTGGTAAACACCACAGTTAGCTTAATGCATTGCGGGGTATAATACAACAGCAACAACTTACAAATGTGTGGAGAGAAAAACAGAGTCAATGTTTCAAGTCGTTGACCTTTCATCAGAGGTTCTTAAGATGGTCCTGAGATAGTTGCAGCATCATTTGAAATTCAATTCTGGAGAGTGACTCTCCTTGAGCACTGTCCCTAGACCCACCTATAACATAAAAGGGTGTGAAACGATGTAATATGTGGGTGTGATCCAAACCTTGCACTTGGAATTTAGACCGAGAGATAAGACTCAGGACCAGTTACCTTGTTGCTGGGTGATTATCAGCAGTGCATCTGCTGGGTTGCCATATAAGGGTAATTCAGCCAGGAGCTGTGTTTAATGTATAGCTGTCAAGGTCACATGCAAAGGTTGGGTTTTTTGTGCAATTAGAAAGTGGGAAAGTGATGTGCCTTTTTCACTCTAGAAATATTTAGTACTGTACTGTACACTGCTAAGAAACAGGTTAAAAACTTCCAACTCAGTTTATAATGTAGACTTCATACTGGTAGAAAGCCAGGACGATTTTGGGAGTCTACAGGAAATTTGGTGCAAATCTGGTATTGAAAGGTGGTTGTGACAGGTGAAGTACTGGTTTTACACCGGTGTAAAAGGGCCACAGAATTGATGTGGCATTAAAAAGAAAAACTGTGAATACCGAATTCTGAAATAACACCGGAAAGGTGGAAACGCACAGCATCTGAAAGAGAAATGGCCAGTTCATGTTTTGTGAACTCTGAAAGGCCTGACCGGAAGCGTTAACCTATCCTCTTTCAGATCCTCACTGACCTAATGTGCAATTCCACATTTTCTGCTTATTTAACCATCAGTGTAAACCCCACTGCGCCCAGCTGCTCATATAAGGTGTGGGTGCACTAACGTACTGCGCTGCGAGGCAGGGGTGGGGGGGGGGGGGGAAGTTAGGATATCTATTCTTGTGTCTTTTGGACAAGACGTTAAACCG
The DNA here is from genome assembly GCF_044704955.1 of Pristiophorus japonicus. Taxonomy (NCBI): domain Eukaryota; kingdom Metazoa; phylum Chordata; class Chondrichthyes; family Pristiophoridae; genus Pristiophorus; species Pristiophorus japonicus. The sequence goes on from NC_092010.1 coordinate 39,159,243, forward strand.
AGGCCCCGTCTGCCCTTTCAAGATCCCATGGCACTATTGGAAGAAGAGCAGGGGAGTTCTCCCCGGCTTCCTGGACAATATTTATCCCTCAAACCAAAATCACTAAAACCACGTCAGCCCATGTTATGTTGGGTTTCTTATTACAACGCTACCTACAGCAGAAGCTCTGACCCTGGTGTTAGCACTATAATGGAGGCACTGTTTTTCTAGTGGAAGCCTGGCTGAGCAGTTTCTGCATTACTTCCCCAAACAGGGTGTAGTGTATGCACCTGTGAGTATGCTCACCGGTTTGTAGAGCTGTTGTGAAGGGGCTGCTCCTCAAATTCTGGCTGCACTTCAGTCCCACGCTCCTGATCTTTGGGCATCCTGTGCGGAGGGGAGCGGGTAGGTCCGAGGGCCTCCTCATGGGACTGCTCCTGGGCCTGGCCAAGGGGGCCATCAGCCGGTCCAGGCAGCGGGCGGTCGAGGAGGTCGTTCAGCCCGACTGCCTGCCTCTCTTCCGCGGTTACATCTGAGCCAGGGTGTCCCTGGAAATGGAGCACGCGGTGTCCACCGGTACACTCGCGGCCTTCCGCGAGAGGTGGGCGCCGAAGGGACTGGAGTGCATCATCACCCCCGGCAACAGAATCTTAATTTGATTTAAGATTACCGTCCAAAGTTTACTTTGTTCAATGTGTCGATTTTAGAGCCCCCTTTTAATCAGGGGGCACTTGATTTACAGATCAACTTAAAATAGTTGTAGAGCTGTTGCATTGTGAGTGGCTAAGCCAGTCACGTGATGTTCACAAGACTCAATAAAACCCCAGCCAGTTGGGTCTAGGTCATCCATGATGAGGTATGCAGTTGTGAGCCTGGTGGATGAACTGGTAATGTGTCGTGTGATTGTTAAACCTTTGCAAATAAACCGACTAGTTCTTAATAGCAATGTGTTGCTGTGAATTCTTAAGCAAAGAACCCATGAAGCAAATACATTACAAAAATACACAGGGAATCACCCAGAACGAAAAAACTCCCAGTCATAGCTTGATGTACCTTGCCTTCCATGCCGTGGAATCCACCAAAGGTTAAATGGGTTGATACCGGGTAAATCCACTTCGGGTGGAGAGGGCTTTGAAATGTAAAGGGTGCAATAGGGTAACCAGAGTTGTCCCCTCTTTCCCACCCACCAGTGAAGAAGGTCGTGTGGTGACCAATGTGGAACTATAAGCCTAAAAAGGTAGAGGGGAATGCTAAGGTAAGATGTGTGAATAACAGTGTCTCTGTTTTTCCCCCCTCAGAGGCCAGTAAACTCGTGATGTCGTATATTGCTGCAGTTTGTGGCAAAGGAGAAGAGGTCAATCAAGTCAAAGAGCAGCTTTTGCAGTCAAATCCTGTCTTGGAAGGTATAGTGAATCCAGTTGTATCTGCTCTTCCTTTAATGTTTTCTTTCCGTGTTCTCCCCTGAAGCCATCAGAAACAGGGATCCTGGCTGACTGAATTTGTTCCCCCCTTCCCTAACCCAGGGGCACTGAGGATAATTGTAGCACCCTTACTTCTGCTCTGGAAGAGATCAGATCATTCAACATACAGGTGGAATGGAACATAGGACCTACATGGTCTGAGAGCCCAGTGTGGAAATGGCTCAGTGCATTTACCCAGCAAGACACTGGGGGAAGCTCTGGTCTTTATTTCAAAGAATCTAGAAATTCCACAGGCCCAAATCAGGTCCAGCCAAAATGATGATAGACTCGAGGTGGAATTGGACTTCGGCGGGATGCAAAACAGGCAAAATCGCATGTGCCAACCATTATACAACAACAACACCAACTTGTATTTATATAGCACCTTTAACGCAGGTCGGGGCCAAAAAAAAGGAGCGGCGAGCGGCCTCGGGAGCAGCGTGGAGGTCCCGGGAGACTACTCCAGGGAGCAGTGCGAGCTGGTGCAGGAGGGCGACAGCAGCGAAGAGTGACATCATCAAGGTCCAGGTCGGTGATTGGAGCGCAGGCAGACACAGCAGGAGTGGCGAGGTCAGGGCGAAGGAGCGGCGAGAGATTGTAGAGGGACGCCAGGAGAGGCGTGAGTTCGGAGCCAGGGGCCCAGGGGCAGCACGGACCAGCCCACAACTGTGCGTTATGTGTGCGCACTGGGTCCGTGCAGCAGAGCTGGTCTCCAGTTGTCCTGGTTAACCCTTGCCACTGGACCAAGACCTCGCTCTGTCAAGCCCGTGTGGTGCCTGGTGTGCAACGGTCACCCCACGTTAAAACAATCCACCCACAGGCATCTTCCACCCTTCAGGATGTAGTTCAGGACCTGGAATATTAGGTCCTTCATTGAAACACCTGTGAACTCATCCCTTTTTGGCGTGGAAGCAAGTCATCCTCGTTTTGAGGGACTGCCTATGATGGTGATTCTGCCCTAGCACCGATGTTCCTTCTAATCTTTTTTGGGAGGGGGACTGCATGGCCCCTTTAACGGGCTGCACAGCCCATCCAAAACTCCGCATACGCAGATTTTCCATTTATGAGCCGGTTAGCCGGCTGCACGGGACCTCAAGAGCACTGCACGGTCGCGCAGCTTAAAGGGAACATTCCCGAGCACTATCCCATTATTATTCAAATAAACACAGTACTTTTACTCTCCCCTTGCTCCGGTTTCCCCAGTGCCACACGAAGTATAGCTGATGGACAAGGCGGATCAATCACTTGTTCCCACACCTCCACCAGTGCTCTTAACCTGCCGCGAGAAAGCACGTGACAGAGACCTGGGCAGCAGGCCTCTGATCAGTCACTCCTCACAGCAGCACAGCTGAGATCAGGGACCCAGTGCAATGGGGGAGTCAGCTCCACTGGCTGTGTCACCATTCACCTTGTGGCTGTATTAGTAGTAATACTGGGGAAGTCCAGGGCAAGGGCTCACAGTCTCAGGATACGGGGTAGGAAATTTAGGACCGAGATGAGGAGAAATGTTTTCACTCCGAGGGTGGTGAACCTGTGGAATTCTCTACCACAGAAGGCTGTGGAGGCCAAGTCACTGAATATATTTAAGAGGGAGACAGATAGATTTCTAGAAACAAAAGGCATCAAGGGGTATGGGGAGAAAGCGGGAATACGGTGTTGAGATAGAGGATCAGCCATGATCATATTGAATGGTGGTGCAGGCTCGAAGGACCGAATGGCCTACTACTGCTCCTATTTTCTATGTTCCTATGTTCCTATGTTTCTATGTTCCTATGTTTCTATGTTCCTATGTTCCTATGTTTCTATGTTTCTATGTTCCTATGTTCCTATGTTCCTATGTTTCTATGTTTCTATGTTCCTATGTTCCTATGTTTCTATGTTTCTATGTTCCTATGTTTCTATGTTCCTATGTTCCTATGTTCCTATGTTCCTATGTTTCTATGTTCCTATGTTCCTATGTTTCTATGTTCCTATGTTCCTATGTTCCTATGTTTCTATGTTTCTATGTTCCTATGTTCCTATGTTTCTATGTTTCTATGTTCCTATGTTCCTATTGCTGATCACTTCCCATGGAGCCACTCCTGACGATGTTTTACACCTTTTGTTTTCAACAGCGTTCGGGAATGCCAAGACTCTGCGGAATGACAACTCCTCCAGATTTGTACGTATTATTATGGCCCATTAGCTGGCATGTGTCGGTGAGGGAGGGGGAAGGGGGAATGGTTGGGGATGGATTTTGGGTGTAAAGAGAATCAGTTGGGAAATTTTTTTTTAAAACTCATATTGCACAGAGCAGCTGAGATCCCATATTTTGTTGTCCATATTATGGAGCAAATATGTGATTTACAGGCCTGTTGGAGCCTAGCATATGGCAGCACACAGCAGCAGGGTGGAACTTCCTGGCTAGGTCCCTTGACACTGCTGCATTCACTATCTGAACCACGGCTTTGTGAGATTGTGGTGAATGGAGACTAGAGCTGTTCTCTCGTGGAAGGGAGGAGGGGGCGGCCGGGGGAGACTGCGGGGAAAATCACTTTGGCTTGCTTGCACCACTCTCTCAGGAGTGTCGGAGGGGCAGGGAGAGGGGAGAACATAAGAACATAAGAAATAGGAGCAGGAGTAGGCCATACGGCCCCTCGAGCCTGCTCCGCCATTTAATAGAAACATAGAAACATAGAAAATAGGTGCAGGAGCAGGCCATTCAGCCCTTCGAGCCTGCACCGCCATTCAATGAGTTCATGGCTGAACATGAAACTTCAGTACCCCCTTCCTGCTTTCTCGCCATAACCCTTGATCCCCCGAGTAGTAAGGACTTCATCTAACTCCCTTTTGAATATATTTAGTGAATTGGCCTCAACTACTTTCTGTGGTAGAGAATTCCACAGGTTCACCACTCTCTGGGTGAAGAAGTTTCTCCTCATCTCGGTCCTAAATGGCTTACCCCTTATCCTCAGACTGTGACCCCTGGTTCTGGACTTCCCCAACATTGGGAACATTCTTTCTGCATCTAACCTGTCTAAACCCGTCAGAATTTTAAACGTTTCTATGAGGTCCCCTCTCATTCTTCTGAACTCCAGTGAATACAAGCCCAATTGATCCAATCTTTCTTGATAGGTCAGTCCCGCCATCCCGGGAATCAGTCTGGTGAACCTTCGCTGCACTCCCTCAATAGCAAGAATGTCCTTCCTCAAGTTAGGAGACCAAAACTGTACACAATACTCCAGGTGTGGCCTCACCAAGGCCCTGTACAACTGTAGCAACACCTCCCTGCCCCTGTATTCAAATCCCCTCGCTATGAAGGCCAACATGCCATTTGCTTTCTTAACCGCCTGCTGTACCTGCATGCCAACCTGCATGCCAACCTTGGCTGATCCGATCATGGACTCAGCTCCACTTCCCTCCCCGCTCCCCATAACCCTTTATTCCCTTATTGGTTAAGAAACTGTTTCTCTCTGTCTTAAATTTATTCAATGACCCAGCCTCCACAGCTCTCTGAGGCAGCGAATTCCACAGATTTACAACCCTCTGAGAGAAGAAATTCCTCCTCATCCCAGTTATAAATGGGCGGCCCCTTATTCTAAGACCATGCCCCCTAGTTCTAGTCTCCCCCATCAGTGGAAACATCCTCTCTGCATCCACCTTGTCAAGCCCCCTCATAATCTTATACGTTTCGATGAGATCACCTCTCATTCTTCTGAATTCCAATGAGTAGAGGCCCAACCTACTCAACCTTTCCTCATAAGTCAACCCCCTCATCTCCGGAATCAACCGAGTGAACCTTCTCTGAACTGCCTCCAAAGCAAGTATATCCTTTCGTAAATACGGAAACCAAAACTGCACGCAGTACTCCAGGTGTGGCCTCACCAATACCCTGTATAACTGGAGCAAGACTTCCCTGCTTTCACTCAGAGATTGTTAACCTGTGGAATTCCCTGCCGCAGAGAGTTGTTGATGCCAGTTCATTGGATATATTCAAGACGGAGTTAGATGTGGCCTTTACGGCTAAGGGGATCAAGGGGTATGGAGAGAAAGCAGGAAAGGGGTACTGAGGTGAATGATCAGCCATGATCTTATTGAATGGTGGTGCCGGCTCGAAGGGCCAAATGGCCTGCTCCTGCACCTAATTTCTATATTCCATCCCCTTTGCAATAAAGGCCAAGATTCCATTCCAAGAGTCTTGCATGAAGAAGGAACTCTGTAACTGTTATTTACGATGGGGTGGGGCTGCTTTGGAATTTTTATGGGTATCAAAAAATAAATAAAGCTAATGTGTCCTGCCTTTGAATTTTCTCCTAAACTGAGTCTCTGCGTTTCTCTGTTCAGGGAAAATACATGGATATTGAGTTTGATTTCAAGGGTGACCCGTTGGGTGGAGTCATCAGTAACTGTAAGTACTGTTCTTGATAATGCTAAAGGAAACCAGAGGCAGAGTTACCCCATTCCTTAGTTCTGGATTTGGCCTTCTGCTACCAAAAGGTCTGGTGGGCAGGCAGACCTCAGACCTCCGCTCGTGACCCTTTGGGGTGAGCTGCTGGAAGCCACGAGGTGAAGCTCAGGCAATGTCCCTTATCTGATCCCCCTCCTCCATCATGAGGTGTTGCTCTACTCAGCATGGCTCAGGCTGAGTACGGAGTGGAGCAGAGATTGGGCCTGCATTTTCTTACTCCAAGGCACTAAACGTTAGTGCGTTGAGACCTCAATCCCAATGTGACACCTTCAAGACCTATACATAAAGGCAGAGTTTTCAACCACATGCCAAAGACAGGGGATACAGAGTGTTGAGGAAAGATAGAGTGAGAGGAAAGGAGATGGTTTAGCCCAAATGTCAGAGACACCTGCAAGGTTAAGGAAGTAGATCCCATGAGATGTGGAAAACTCTCCCATGAACTCCAGTTTCTCACTATCTTCCCGCCCCCCCTCCCGCAGTCCTCATCAGACTCATGTTAATGAGCCCCAGGACCCGTTCCCTTGACCCTCTCCCAACCAAGCTCCTTGCCACTCAACTGACTCTCCTCAGGTACTGTTCCCTCGCCACCTTCCATACTGCCGTCATTCACTCCTCCCTTATTTAAGCCCACCCTTGACCCCTGCATACTTCCCAACTACCGTCTTATTTCCAACCTCGCCCTTCCTCTCCAAGCTCTCCCAGCTCCACATCCATCCCTCCCAGCACTCCGAGCTTGGAGTGCTTCAGTCTCATTTCTGTCCCGCCAACAGCACTGAAATCACTCTCGGCAGTTACCAATATCCCGTGTGACTGTAACCATGGCATATTAACCCTCCTTGCTCTCTCTGCAGTCTTCAGTATGGCCAACCATTCCATGCTCCTCCATCCCTCTCCTCTGTGGTCCATCATGTAGTACCACCCTTTCATGGTTCTATTCTTACCTATCCCTACATAGCCAGCACATCTTGTGCAATGATTTGTCCTCCCACCCACACACAGTCACTTCTGGTGTACCCTGAAGTTTCATCCTCGGCCCTTCCTATTCGTCATTTCCCTGCTGCATCTCAGTGACGTTATCCAAGTGCATGGAGTCAGCTTCTGGATGTACGTTGATGGCACCCAGCTTCACTGCTCCACCATCACCCTTGGCTCCACAGTGCTTTGTTGTCTGACTGCCTGTGGGATCCAAAACCACGCCTTTAGCTCATGGCTTTAATTATATATAATGTTTAGAAATGTAAATCGTTTTATTTTTGTTATTTTTTTCCACCAATGGTAAATTGTCTGCCGACTCTTGTCACATGATCTGAGTTACGGTGCACTCTGGGTATTGAGGTTCCACACGAGCACAGTGAAAACTACTAATACCACGATGCATCTCTCTCACACTCACACGCACAAAATGAACCCACAGCAACTGGAAATCTAACTGCCCAAGGCACGGGTGAACGCAATACCTGCGGACAGAAGGGCAGGCCTACATGTGGAAAACATCTTGCAGACATTTGTAACATTAAATAATGACATATGTCATTTTGCTTTTGTGTTTTCTATTTTATTAATATTGGCCTCGAGATTAGTTGCTCTAACTCCAGCAGGAGTCCGGCGAAAGGGCCACAAACACTGCCTGCACTTGGATATGCCAGGTCCCTGACTTGTGATAGAACTGGCTGTGGTTTGGTTTGGCGACACCTACCCCAAACGAGGCCATTGGCACGGATGGGGACAGGGCCGAGTGTGGGGACTCGCTACACTGGAAGCTCCTACTTCCTCAGCCTCAAAGGGACCTGGCATGAGTTTGATACTTTTGAGCAAAATGAGATGTACTGGCCTCCTGATGGGCGGAAGTAGGCCTCACTGGGATGGTCCAGGTTGAGATCTTGGCCTGCACCTCCAAAGATCGGGGATAGATCTGACGCAGGAGACCACAACCCGCAGCTTTCAGAGGAGGGACTTGATGCCTCCCTCCCTCCCCCGCCCGCCCCAGAATTTCCAGTGTCTTCAACGGTGGGGGGTGGGGGGGGAATGGGGACGAAGGGGAGTGCTACAGATGTGCCCACACACACAGCCCTGTTCCTGGAGGCCTCTCCAACTGACCCTGCAAGCCTCAGCAGCAGGTGCAATGTTGGCATAACGGCCCAGGATGGCACTCCTGCGGGTTTTCTGGGCCGTTATTTCTCGCGGTATATACCGACCTGAGGGAAGAAGTAAAACGGTGGCTGAAAACAGTACAAAGAAATTCCTTGAACAACTTTGTCAGTTTTAGGTTGTGAATGGCAGTTTTGGGGGGTGAAAAGTTGAAGGGTACGATTGCTTATTATTCTCCTGGTTATTTGTTTCTGTATTGGCACATTCTTGCTCCCTGTGATTCACTCTGATTACTCAATTATGGCAGGTAAGCGGTAATGCCAGTATTTGTTGCCCTATGGCTGTGTGATCGGTCGGAAGTGTGACTCTTTTGTGCTGTGCCACCTCTAAGGCCACACTTTCAAATGCAATGTCTTTTGAAAGTTGTGCTGCAACCAAGGCATGCTAACTGCCAGAGTGATACTTATTAGATAGATGGTATGGCGAGAATGGGTAAACTTGAAGAATTAAAATGTTAGGAGGAGGTTGTGGTACGTACACCTCAGCTTCCTGTACACTGCTGACAGTGTCCGTCAGTGACAATTAGTGGGCTTTCCACACCTCACGAACAGGAAACAGTGCCTGAGTGCTTAATGGAGTTGTTTAGCATGTAATTAATGCGCTATTATAAATTGCAGACTTTGACAAACTGTTGTGATGGAGCTCAGCCCAGCTGATTTTCATATCTGATTTTCATAACTGTCTAAATATCCGATCGCTATGGACCACTCAAAGTGAACATTCAATTCCAATGGAAAGTTATGTGATCAGTTTCAGGCCCTTTGATACAAGGTCCTAGAAATTTGTTGACAGTGCCCGTTTTACAGGCACAAACCCGACACCAAAGCGTCCAATATGGCTGGCAGCGTGTGCACACATATTCCACGCTGAAAGTGCAATACCCACCATATTGGTAAAGGTAGATAAAGAGGCATCCAGAGCCCATGGCTGAAACAGGCTTTGGGTCCTTTGCATATGCAAACAAGGGGTCTGACGTCTGTTTGAAGTCCACTTTTCTGGCTGCGTCCAGAAAAATGTGGTCTACACACATAAAGGGACTGCTGGAGGCCATCACTAAAAAAAGTACATTGGTTGAAAAATACTTATCTGAATGTGGAACCGGGAGGTGCACACAGGTTCCGAAGTTGATCACACGATGTTGCAGTGAAAGTGAACATTCCATCCCAAAGATGCTCCCGTGCCCCACCTGGCCTAGCACAGCCCCACAGTTTGAGAACCATTGTCCTAAAAGATGCTAATAAGGGCTGAAACTGAGGATGAACATAATATATGTTTACTTCCTCTCAATAGTCTGGAGAGAAATCCCGAGTAACACACCCTCCATTTTTGGAGATAATCCATGTAGGCTTAGCCACTTCAACAGCAATGAGATGGAGGTCCTACACTGGATCAAAGGATTCAAAACCAATAAATGCCAGGTGTAATATATTTGCTTCATGGGTTCTTTGCTTAAGAATTCAGAGCAACACGTTGCTATTAAGAACTAGTTGGTTTATTAACAAAAGTTTAATAATCAAACTACATGTTACCAGTTCATCCACCAGGCTCACAACTGCATACCTCATCGTGGATCCTCTGAACCCAACTGGCTGGGGTTTTATTGAGTCTTGTGAACATCACGTGACTGGCTAAGCCACTCACAGTGCAACAGCTCTACTAGCCTGTGAGCATCCTCACAGGGGTGTGCATTGCACCAGGGATACTTGCCATTTATCCCATGGTGTTAAGAGAGACAGGGATGAGATTTTGAGTTGCTGATGGTCATCGTGAGTCAATGAACCTTGGGGAGGTCTCAGGAGATTGGAAACAGGTGAACACAGGCACCACTTTCCAAACTGGGGACGAAACCGATCCAGGCAACTATACACCCATAAGTCTTCCATCAATATTGGGTAAAAATGGAGTTGGTTATCATTTGAGTACTATGAGAATGCGTATTGCTCAGTTTAAAATGCACAGCTTTTTAGGTGATGCTTGTCACCCTTTATAGGTTTGTTTGGCAGTGTGACACCGAAAAACAAGACCAGAAAAATGCCCCAAGGATCGTGGACTAGGATCAGCTACTATTTAAAAAATATAATTTTGGTTAAATAGTAATAGTTACGGTCCTTACAGTACTTGAGGAGCAGAAGAGGAGTTGAGGAGATCACAGCAAGAGAGCTGCAACAGAGACCTGGGTCAGTCAGCAACAGAAAAAAGGAGACAGATGTGGACCAGTCAACTGGCAGCAAGCAGCCAGTATCAGGGAACAAGCCCTTTGAACCATCAGCGCAATAACCAGCCGGCAGCAAACAGTCAGCAAACAGCTAGCAGCAAATAGCAAATGGTCAGCAAACAGCTAGCAGCAAACAGCAAATGGTCAGCAAACAGCAACAGCAAACAGAAGTCAGTAGTAGCCAATGATTGGCAGCCGCAATAAATAGCGACAAACAAATCAATATCTGGTCAGCAGCTCGCTGATCAGGGACTTGGAACTTGGTGGCAGAAGCACTGAAGTCTCAGAGGAGCACGAACAACATTCTTCGATACAAACTGAGAATCTTACTGTAAGGGCACCTGGATTGCTGCCGTTGCAGGATTCTAGTCCCACTCAGTTGCTCGGACAGATTCTGCCTTGGAGAAGCAGCAGTAGACAGTGGGAGTGCTGGCAATATAGTCAGCATTTATAGTAAACTTCTCAGTTTATACGGACGTCTCGGGTTACTGCCGCTGCTCCCGCGAGATGTCTGTGATCTGGTGCCACTTTCCAAATTCTGGGCGAGCAATTGCGTTCCATGATTTCATCTACTTTGTACATCTGTATGAAAATCTTAAATAAAATAGGTGGTCTTAATCATAACAGTACTGGTAAACAGTGGCAAAGTTGCATCAAGTGGGGAAGATCCTGCCGAACTAACCTCGGTGACTTCTGTGATGTCTAACCTCCCAAGTGGACTGTACAAAATTTTATAATGTGGCATCCTTGGGCATCCAAAAAGCATGCAACAAAGTTCTCCACAAAAGGTTGAACTGGCTGAAGGTTCGGAAGCAACAGATACTCATGGGGGCAAGTGCTGAGTGAGGTACCCCAAGGATCTATGGGACCCCTATTGTTTCCAGTTTACATATTCATAGATGATGGGTTCCCGGGGCAATGAGTTAGATGAGATGTATGTGGGAGTGCCAACCGCTGGCATATGAAATTCAATATAAACAAATGTATTGTATATTGGAAGAAAAATTGGACAGCGTACGTACTTTAACAACGGTGTTGAAATACCCAAGGGTGAAGCTGAAAAAGACTCGGCACTTAACTGCGTTCCATGGGATAATTCAGCGCCTCGGTCTACACTGGGATATGTGGGATGCTTTCTGTTGATAACACTCAGGTTTGATGTCCAAGATTTTACCCAGGATCAAATCAGGTGGAAACATTCCTTGATTATCTGCAACTCCAAAGCCAATTCATGTTAATGATTATTGGTGGACTTTGAGGGATAATCAATCTACATCAACAGCTGCAAACAGAGCTCAAAGCTGTCTGGAGTCGTATTAGGGATGCACTGACTCTGAGTGTTTATTTGGTTTTCAGAGTATTAGCCCAGATAACACAAAATTGGTCGGAAGGACTTTCCCATCCATATCCACAATTCAAACTCCTCCCACTCCCTCTCCCCGTGTTCCCAAGGAAAATGTCTGCTGTGTCGTGGTTCTAAAGTATAAACCCAGGTGAGATACCTGGATTATATCATCGTCCCTCCATATGAGTTATTCTACATCAAGCTGATTTTTGTTTGCTTACCAGGGTCTTAGAACATAAGAACACAAGAAATAGGAGCAGGAGTCGGCCATTCGGCCCCTCGAGCCTGCTCCGCCATTTAATAAGATCATGGCTGATCCGATCATGGACTCAGCTCTGCTTCCCCGCCCGCTCCCCATAACCCTTCACTCCCTTATCGCTCAAAAATCTGTCTCTCTCCACCTTAAATATATTCAATGTCCCAGCCTCCACAGCTCTCTGAGGCAGAGAATTCCACAGATTTACAACCCTCTGAGAGAAGAAATTCCTCCTCATCTCAGTTTTAAATGGGCGGCCCCTTATTCTAAGATCATGCCCTCCAGTTCTAGTCTCCCCCATCAGTGGAAACATTCTCTCTGCATCCACCTTGTCGAGCCCACTCATAATCTTATACGTTTCGATAAGATCACCTCTCATTCTTCTGAATTCCAATGAGTAGAGGCCCAACCTACTCAACCTTTCCTCATAAGTCAACCCCCTCATCCCGGAATCAACCTAGTTGATTCCCTGATAAGTTCCTGAAAATACAGATTTGAATACTGCAGGCACCCATAGGGGAGTTTCACTTTGGTGCAGATGCAGATTGCCACATTGCTAGGATTTACTGAAAAATCAGCCTCCCTTCCCTAACGTTCCATAACATCACTCTATGGGGGGGGGTCTGTAGTACAGTCCAGCAATGTGAAAACTGAAACAGAAGTGCCCGCATCCAACACTTCCATATTCTTCACACCACTAATGGCCGCTTACATTTGCCACAGGTGGCTGTAGGCCAGCAGAGACAGGAACCCCCGAAAGGACGCCATGAGGTACTGTTTTGTGCCTCCAGAGGCCCATACTCTGATATTGTTTATATTATGGAGCAGCCTGCAGAGACAGTGCTGTAGTATAAATAGGGAGAAAGACAGACTTTTGCAGTGTAGTCACAGTTGTAATGTAGGAAACGTGTGGGAAGAAGGTTTAAATACAGCCTGTTTTAACATTGACATAAGGGGATCTTACCTCTTTGAATTAACTCTTCATTTTCCTTCTACTTTCTGGAGCACGCTGCTTTTAAAAAACCCTGAGTGAAGCAGGCGGCAAACTATCGCTAATCTATTCTTCATGGCCATTAAAGATTCACAAGCTGGCAGACAGCAGATAACACAAGGTTGACTGGTATTTAAAAGAGTTACGGTTACAAAGTAAATGCGGGCGGTGATGGGATAGGAGGATCTCCAGCCTCCTCACAGGGACACTGGTCTGTGTGCCAATTGCTGTATTAATGTTTTACAATAAACCCATTAGAGCCAGTGGTCCGATGCTCATGGGAGCCAATCTGCAGCTGCTCCAAAAACAATGCACAGATTTTCCTCGGCACTTTTGGAAACTGCTGTAGAAGATTTTCTTCTTCAGCACCAGGGTGTAAGAGACGTTAAACCGAGGCCCCGTCTGCTCTCTCAGGGGAATGTAAAAGATCCCGTGGCACTATTTCAAAGAAGAGCAGGGGGAGTTCTCCCCGGTATCCTGGCCAATATTTATCCCTTAACCAACATCACTAAAACAGATTATCTGGTCATTATCACATTGTTTGTGGGAGCTTGCTGTGCGCAAATTGGCTGCCGCGTTTCCCACATTACAACAGTGACCACACTCCAAAAAGTACTTCATTGGCTGTAAAGCGCTTTGGGATGTCCCAAGGTCGTGAAAGGCGCTATAGAAATGCAAGTCTTTTGGTGGGCTAGATGCCCTTATTGCAACAGCTGCTCACGACTTTGCATGCATTAAAGTGAATGAATGGAAAATCATGAGCAGTTTGTGCTCGACTTTGCAATATGGGTTTTGGCCTCGTCAAGCTCTTATACCCTGAAGAGGAAAATCTACCCCCTGTTCTCTGGGCATTGGAATGCAGTTAAAGAGGTGGTCTCATCCCAACAACTGCTCAGACTGGGTGTGGGTCACGACTCGAACTGACAGCCACAACTCTGGAGACTGGGTGGCAAGTTGGGTTGGAACACTCTCCTCTCAACACTGAGACCTGGCTCCAAATCCAGCTCAGACCAACAAGCTGAAAGTCTCCTCTCTCTGCTGAGTGCAAGGGTTATAAATATGCTCTCTCAATCCAGTTACTAACAGGTGAGAAACTAGACAGTACAATTGCCCAGAGTTCAGTGTTGGTCAGTAAACTCTCTCAAACAGGCCATAATGATGGCTGGTGTGGAAAGAAATCCCACACACGTACAGTAGAGATTCTCATTCGCAGCTCAGGGTTAAGGCCCATAATTACAGAATAACTGTACTTTTTTGCTAGCTGATCTGGGGATGCTTCATACTCATCCTGGGTCAGTCTGTCTCGCCTAAAGCAGCCCCAACTGAAATGGCTTCACTATTTTTACACCAGTGAGCCACTCATTTTTTTCCATCATCGATTTTCCCAATAAACAAATGATTCCAGTACTACAACAGCAAGAGATGTCAGGGTGGAGGACAGAACCTTTAAAGGATGTTTATGACCTACGATTAGCAGTGAATAGAAAAATACTCGGGTGCTGAAGGCAATGCAGAGAAGGCCATGAAAAGCTGCCCCCAGTGTGAGCTGTGAAGGAGGACTGGAGAAACAGGAGCTTGCTAGCCTTGAAAAAAGGAAACTGAGATGGAACTTCTAGAAGTACATGATATAGAAAAGGTTAATCCAGAGCACTGCATTTTCTAGACAGATAAACTAAAACTGGCCGAACGCCTTCCTCATCTCTATCTATCTTGTGATCTTTATTGTTATTTAGTGTTGCAATACAGCACCATTTATTCTCATGTGTTTTCTTGTGAGTTTGAACTTCTTATCCTGGTGGAAACTTGACATAAAAAAAGGTGAGTAAAAGCAAACATGGATTTAATGTTGATTCATTTTGAGTTCTGATGGTGTGGGTGTTGTTTCAGATCTCCTGGAGAAATCTCGTGTTGTCAAACGTCTGAGAGGGGAGAGGAATTTCCATATCTTCTACCAGCTGCTAGCAGGAGCACCGCCGGACCTGCTCAGTGAGTGTTGTTTATACGTTCATTGTATGGTCATTTCCTGTTCCTCCATCTCATCTGAGGCTTTGTAACTCCACACATCCTATTCCAGTGTCAGGGCCACTCATACATCCGTGTCTACCTTGTTCAGGTGAGAAGTGACATCCCTGTCAAAGGAGTCATGGACAAAGTAGTATTCCTCCCTCCTGAAAACACTAACTTCGAGCAGGATGGTCCCTCTAGTACCTCACTTCAGCAGCGGTTCTTTATGGTGAACCTTGATGATGTGTGTCCTTTGGCTATTCAAATGTGGGAGACATCACAGCCAAACCTCATCCTGTCCTCATCCAATATCCATTACACATAAGCGACTTCAGCAAGGTTCAGTGGAACCTCACCTCCTGACTCCCCAAACCATCGATAAGGCACAAGTCAGGAGTGTGAGGGAACACTCCCCACTTGCCTGGATGAGTTGCAGCTCCAACAACACTTGAGAAGCTCGACACCATCCAGGACAAAGCAGCCCGCTCGATGGGCCACGCTACCCACCACCTTCAACACTCACTCCCTCCACCACCGGCGCACCGTGGCTGCAGTGTGCACCGTCTACAAGATGCACCGCGGCAACTCGCCAAGGCTTCTTCGGCAGCACCTCCCAAACCCGCGACCTCTACCCACCTCGAAGGACAAGGGCAGCAGGCGCATGGGAACACCACCCCCTCCACGTTCCCCTCCAAGTCACACACCATCCTGACTTGGGAATATATCGGCCGTTCCTTCATCATCACTGGGTCACAATTCTGGAACTCCCTCCCTAACAGCACTGTGGGAGCACCTTCACCACACGGACTGCAGCGGTTCAAGAAGGCGGCTCACCACCACCTTCTCAAGGGGCAATTGGGGATGGGCAATAAATGCCGGCCTTGCCAGCGACGCCCACATCCCGTGAATGAATATAAAAAAAAAGAAAAGCTTTGAGTTACTGGCTCGCAGATTTTCCCCCTCATCCTTTTAGGAACATTGGCTTTGCTGGGTGGCTGCCATGCAGAGAGTTGGGATAAATGGATCCTTTTCGGGTTGGAAATCGGTGGTCAGTGGTGTGCCACAGGGATCGGTGCTGGGACCACAACTGTTTACAATATACATAGATGACCTGGAAGAGGGGACAGAGTGTAGTGCAACAAAATTTGCAGATGACACTAAGATTAGTGGGAAAGCGGGTTGTATAGAGGACACAGAGAGGCTGCAAAGAGATTTGGATAGATTAAGCGAATGGGCCAAGGTTTGGCAGATGGAATACAATGTCGGAAAGTGTGAGGTCATCCACCTTGGGAAAAAAAACAGTAAAAGGGAATATTATTTGAATGGGGAGAAATTACAACATGCTGCGGTGCAGAGGGACCTGGGGGTCCTTGTGCATGAATCCCAAAAAGTTAGTTTGCAGGTGCAGCAGGTAATCAGGAAGGCGAATGGAATGTTGGCCTTCATTGCGAGAGGAATAGAGTACAAAAGCAGGGAGGTCCTGCTGCAACTGTATAGGGTATTGGTGAGGCCGCACCTGGAGTACTGCGTGCAGTTTTGGTCACCTTACTTAAGGAAGGATATACTGGCTTTGGAGGGGGTACAGAGAGGCTGATTCCGGAGATGATGGGGTTACCTTATGATGATAGATTGAGTAGACTGGGTCTTTACTCGTTGGAGTTCAGAAGGATGAGGGGTGATCTTATAGAAATATTTAAAATCATGAAAGGGATAGACAAGATCGAGGCAGAGAGGTTGTTTCTACTGGTCGGGGAGACTAGAACTCAAAATACGGGGGAGCCAATTTAAAACCGAGTTGAGAAGGAATTTCTTCTCCCAGAGGGTTGTGAATCTGTGGAATTCTCTGCTCAAGGAAGCAGTTGAGGCTAGCTCATTGAATGTATTCAAGTCACAGATAGATAGATTTTTAACCAATAAGGCAATTAAGGGTTACGGGGAGAGGGCGGGTAAGTGGAGCTGAGTCCACGGCCAGATCAGCCATGATCTTGTTGAATGGCGGAGCAGGCTCGAGGGGCTAGATGGCCTGCTCCTGTTCCATGTTCTTATGTTCTTATGTTCTTATGCCTGTCCAGTTAAGAGTGGAAATACATTGTCTGGGGAATCATAGACATTACTAACCTGTGCTTTCGCACTCCGTGGTGTAGGGCACCATAGCTCCAATACATTGTGCTGCTCCATATTTTAAAATTCAGCAGCTCAAGCAAATTCGGCTCCTCGGTACAAATGGTCACAGAAGGAATCATTCCCTATGTCTCTCCTCCACAGAGCATCTTAAGGTGCAGCAGGACTGCAATCGTTACATTTACCTGAGCACGGACGTGACAACATTGACTGGAGTCAACGATGCCGCCAATTTCAACACAGTTAAAGTAAGTGACTTGTGTTTAGAAAGGGAGTGTTGGCCTTAAGCAGCACGGTTCCTGCAGAGTATCTAGGAAACTCAGTGTTAGGCAAAACGTATTTCCCGTAAAATCCCTCAAACCTCCAAAAATATGGAAAGGAAGTGTCTTAAGTACACCCCCTCTCTTACCCTGTCTCCTGGAATAGATCTGACATACCTGGGATATCTAGATTGTATGCGGGGTGTCTGGGCTGTACGTGGGGTGCTCAATGAATGCTTTTCGATTCCAGTCTCTGTGTATAAAGTATTTGCTCAGAGTAACAATGGAGTCTGGTGAATATCACCAGACCAGCATCACTAGCATCGCCAATAGTTAGGCCAATTGTATATGCCTGTAACACAAGAGCTTCTGGGCTGCACTCTAACATTCCAAACCGTCTGCTTGAAATACCAACAGCAGAATTTCACACACTGCGGGCTAGAAATTCAACGCCGCCCGAAACAGGCCGCACTGCCCGTTTCTGACGTGTTTTCTCCCCCGCGGTGGATGAGGTGACCCTCCTGCGTGAAATTCAGCTCTTGGCCATTTTGTTTTGGAGTGGCCCGGAAGTGGATTATAATGGGGGCGGTCGTGCGGTGGTGAGCGCTCTGGAGGGGCGCAAGTGGAGCCTGGCGCTGAGGATGTCGCAATGCGTGTGTGTCACCATGGTGCTCCCCTTCACTGCGCCAGTTTAAAACTTCGGTGCACTGGGCCAGCGGCCTGGCACCCAGGGGTGGGGGGGGTGGGGTGTGTGTGCCAGGCTGCCTGCTGGTGGCCTGGCCGAACCCGGGGGTATAATTATCGGCCCGACATGGCAGTCGGCCGACAAACAATAAAATGGTGGCCGCGGCAGTGCGCCCTCCCCTTGAATAACCGCCACACCGCCATGTCGCACACGCTCAGCGAACACAGTGCACCGACAGAAAACGCTCTCGGGGGGCAGCGCCCGAGATTTCTGTTGCTGAATTTCGATGGAGGTGTGGGAGATCAGCGATGATACACTGAGGACAGTCGGCAGCAGAGGGGCGGGAGTAGGGACCGCCGGGAAAATCACCGAGGTGAATTTCACCAGCGGCGGCCATTCGACTGCAAATCGGTGGGCCACTGGATTCTGCCGCTTGGCCACCGCTTTCCGACGGCAAGAGGCCTTTTCAGGAGGCCGGGTTTCGGACCCTGATTCTCCTAGCTCTGAAACTCTCAGGTGGGTATAAAAGATCCCTCGGCACTATTGGAAGAAGAGCAGGGGGAGTTCTCCCTGGTGGCCTGGCCAATATTTATCCCTCAACCAACATCACTTAAAACAGAGTATCTGGTCATTTACTTCATTGCTGTTTGTGGGACCTTGCTGTGCGCAAATTGACTGCTGCCTTTTGCTTGCATAACAGCGAATGCTCTTAAAAATTTACTTCATTGGCTGTGATGTGCTTTGGAATGCTCTGAGGATGTGAAAGGCGCAATTTAAATGCAAGTTCTTTATATAAAGGTGAATGTACATTTAAATTGTACAATGGCTTCATAAAATAAACATGTGAATGTACACTTAAATGTGCAATGGTTTCATAATATATATGTTTGAATGTACTTTTTGTTTGCCAATAAAAAAAACCCAATAAAAATTGGTTGTCTGATACATTGTGTCATCCTAAACATGGAGCTAGCAATCATCGTCTGAACCTGGATTGCTGGATCCTGCATTGGCTCATGGGAAGACTCTCACCTGTCGACATTTGGCACAAATCCTCCAGATCTGTCTGTACTCTTAGCACTCGCCAGAGTCAATTCATATCATTATCAGTTGACTCTGACTGCACCCAGTCATCAAGCTACCTTCAGCCGTGTTTTCAGGGGGGGGCGGGGGGAGAAGAGTGTTGAACTGTGACCAAGTAGCTTTGCCAAAGCTAAAGAGAGGGGATCATCCACAATTACTGCACTGGTTGTCTAATTGTATTACAGACGGCCATGGAGGTTATTGGATTCAGCAAGAGTGAGGTGAACTCCATATTAGAGACTGTTGCTGTCGTACTGAAACTTGGCAACATCACGCTGAAGTCAGAATCTCAGACGAGCGGGATGGAACAGTGCTACATTAACGATACCAAAGGTCAGTATTTTCTAAATTGCGAGAAGCTAGAAACTGTGGAGGAGCAGAGAGATTTAGGAGTCCATTTGCAGAAGTCACTTTAAAAACTAGTGGACAGGTACAGATAATAATTAAAAAGGCAAATGGAATGTTAGCCTACATCTCAAGGGGCTGGAATACAGAGGGGTGGAAGTTATGCTACAGTTTATATAAAACTCTGGCTAGACCGTATCTGGAGTAACAGCGTCCAG
Source organism: Pristiophorus japonicus (assembly GCF_044704955.1). Lineage (NCBI taxonomy): Eukaryota > Metazoa > Chordata > Chondrichthyes > Pristiophoridae > Pristiophorus > Pristiophorus japonicus. The sequence continues at coordinate 39,178,800 of NC_092010.1, forward strand.
TTGTGGGAGCCACCCCTCAGGAGGGTATATCGGCCTCGGGGAGTGGGGCAGCGCAGATCACCAGACTGATACCCGGGGGCTAAAAGGGTTAACTTACAAGGACAGGTTGCATAGACGAGGCTTGTATTCCCTCGAGTGTAGAAGATTAAGGGGCGATCTGATCGAGGTGTTTAAGATGATTAAAGGAGTTGATCGGGTGGATCGAGAGAAACTGTTTCCTCTGGTGGGGGAAGTCCAGAACAAGGGGGCAGAACCTTAAGATTAGAGCCAGGCCGTTCAGGGGTGATGTCAGGAAGCACTTCTTCACACAAAGGGCAGTGGGAATCTGGAACTCTCTCCCCCAAAAAGCTGTTGAGGCTTGGGGGGTCAATTGGAAATTTTAAGACTGAGATTTTTGTACGGTAAGGGTATCAAGGGTTATGGAACCTAGGTGGGGAAATGGAGTTAATATACAGATCAGCTATGATCCAATTGAATGGCAAAACATGCACCAGGGGCTGAATGGCCTCCTCCTGCTCCTAAGCGCATGGAGCTGTGTCTGTGTTTTGCTACTTCACCTGGTGGTACTCAGGCAAGTACTGTAAGGTTAAAGAGACTTTGTCATTCCATTGGGACAGCACAGGCAAGAGCAGTGATGATCTTACAGCAATTCTAACCTATGACAAGCAGCAATGCAGATTGGCTCAGGGAAATCTAACTGTCTGTTGTATTTTATTTTCATTAGTAAATACTTTGAAGATTATTTTCCCTCTTGTTTTTGCTCTTCTCCCACCCGGCACCTGTCCACTCACAGGTAGCAAACTGGTTGGCCTATTACCTGGCTGCAGGGAGAAGCATGGCAGTGATATTACCACTGCAATTACTTGTCGTAAAGATGCAAATACAAAAGGGATCTGTCCACTAACACAATACACACACGCTTCTTGCATTCTCCTATGAGTTTAAACACTGGGCTTTAAAGTGGGTGTTTCTGTTCTTGTGTGCAGCACTAAGTGAAGTCTGCAAATTGATTGGCCTTGACCAGTCCATTCTAGACCAAGCACTCTGCTCTCGCACTGTGGAAGCCAAGAGGGATAAAGTGATGACGGCATTAACTGTTGCTCAGGTAATGTATTGTGTTTAAAAGAGATCTAGAGAGTAATGGTGACCTGGGAGGGAGTTATACAGAGTATTGGGGACCTGGGAGGGAGTTATACAGAGTAATGGGGACCTGGGAGTGAGTTATACAGAGTAATGGGGACCTGGGAGTGAGTTATACAGAGTAATGGGGACCTGGGAGTGAGTTATACAGAGTAATGGGGACCTGGGAGTGAGTTATACAGAGGAATGGGGACCTGGGAGTGAGCTATACAGAGTAATGGGGACCTGGGAGTGAGTTATACAGAGTAATGGGGACCTGGGAGTGCGTTATACAGAGTAATGGGGACCTGGGAGTGAGTTATACAGAGTAATGGGGACCTGGGAATGAGTTATACAGAGTAATGTGGACCTGGAGGTGAGCTATACAGAGTAATGGGGACCTGGGAATGAGTTATACAGAGTAATGGGGACCTGGGAGTGAGCTATACAGAGTAATGGGGACCTGGGAATGAGTTATACAGAGTAATGGGGACCTGGGAGTGAGTTATACAGAGCAATGGGGAATTGGGAGTGAGTTATACAGAGTAATGTGGACCTGGGAGTGAGTTATACAGAGTAATGGGAATCTGGGAGTGAGCTATACAGAGTAATGAGGACCTGGGAGTGAGTTATACAGAGTAATGGGGACCTGGGAGTGAGTTATACAGAGTAATGGGAATCTGGGAGTGAGCTATACAGAGTAATGGGGACCTGGGAGTGAGTTATACAGAATAATGTGGACTTGGGAGTGAGCTATACAGAGTAATGGGGACCTGGGAATGAGTTATACAGAGTAATGGGGACCTGGGAGTGAGTTATACAGAGTAATGGGAAATTGGGAGTGAGTTATACAGAGTAATGTGGACCTGGGAGTGAGTTATACAGAGTAATGGGGACCTGGGAATGAGTTATACAGAGTAATGGGGACCTGGGAGTGAGTTATACAGAGTAATGGGAAATTGGGAGTGAGTTATACAGAGTAATGTGGACCTGGGAGTGAGTTATACAGAGTAATGGGGACCTGGGAGTGAGCTATACAGAGTAATGGGGACCTGGGAGTGAGTTATACAGAGTAATGGGGACCTGGGAGTGAGCTATACAGAGTAATGGGAAATTGGGAGTGAGTTATACAGAGTAATGGGGACCTGGGAGTGAGCTATACAGAGTAATGGGGACCTGGGAGTGAGTTATACAGAGTAATGGGGACCTGGGAGTGAGTTATACAGAGTAATGTGGACCTGGGAGTGAGTTATACAGAGTAATGTGGACCTGGGAGTGAGTTATACAGAGTAATGGGGACCTGGGAGTGAGTTATACAGAGTAATGGGGACCTGGGAGTAAGCTATACAGAGTAATGGGGATCTGGGAGTGAGCTATACAGAGTAATGGGGACCTGGGAGTGAGCTATACAGAGTAATGGGGACCTGGGAGTGAGTTATACAGAGTAATGTGGACCTGGGAGTGAGTTATACAGAGTAATGGGGACCTGGGAGTGAGTTATGCAGAGTAATGGGGACCTGGGAGTGAGTTATGCAGAGTAATGGGGACCTGGGAGTGAGTTATACAGAGTAATGGGGACCTGGAAGTGAGTTATACAGAGTAATGGGGACCTGGGAGTGAGTTATACAGAGTAATGGGGACCTGGGAGTGAGTTATACAGAGTAATGGGGACATGGGAGTGATCTATACAGATTAATGGGGACCTGGGAGTGAGCTATACAGAGTAATGTGGACCTGGGAGTGAGCTATACAGAGTAATGGGGACCTGGGAGTGAGCTATACAGAGTAATGGGGACCTGGGAGTGAGTTATACAGAGTAATGGGGACCTGGGAGTGAACTATACAGAGTAATGGGGACCTGGGAATGAGCTATACAGAGTAATGGGGACCTGGGAGTGAGTTATACAGAGTAATGGGGACCTGGGAGTGAGCTATACAGAGTAATGGGGACCTGGGAGTGAGCTATACAGAGTAATGGGGACCTGGGAGTGAGCTATACAGAGTAATGGGGACCTGGGAGTGAGTTATACAGAGTAATGTGGACCTGGGGACCTGGGAGTGAGTTATACAGAGTAATGGGGACCTGGGAGTGAGTTATACAGAGTAATGGGGACCTGGGAGTGAGTTATACAGAATAATGGGGACCTGGGAGTGAGTTATACAGAGTAATGGGGACCTGGGAGTGAGTTATACAGAGTAATGGGGACCTGGGAGTGAGTTATACAGAGTAATGGGGACCTGGGAGTGAGCTATACAGAGTAATGGGGACCTGGGAGTGAGTTATACAGAGTAATGGGGACCTGGGAGTGAGTTATACAGAGTAATGGGGACCTGGGAGTGAGTTATACAGAGTAATGGGGACCTGGGAGTGAGTTATACAGAGTAATGGGGACCTGGGAGTGAGCTATACAGAGTAATGGGGACCTGGGAGTGAGTTATACAGAGTAATGGGGACCTGGGAGTGAGTTATACAGAGTAATGGGGACCTGGGAGTGAGTTATACAGAGTAATGGGGACCTGGGAGTGAGTTATACAGAGTAATGGGGACCTGGGAGTGAGTTATACAGAGTAATGGGGACCTGGGAGTGAGTTATACAGAGTAATGGGGACATGGGAGTGATCTATACAGATTAATGGGGACCTGGGAGTGAGCTATACAGAGTAATGTGGACCTGGGAGTGAGCTATACAGAGTAATGGGGACCTGGGAGTGAGCTATACAGAGTAATGGGGACCTGGGAGTGAGTTATACAGAGTAATGGGGACCTGGGAGTGAACTATACAGAGTAATGGGGACCTGGGAATGAGCTATACAGAGTAATGGGGACCTGGGAGTGAGTTATACAGAGTAATGGGGACCTGGGAGTGAGCTATACAGAGTAATGGGGACCTGGGAGTGACCTATACAGAGTAATGGGGACCTGGGAGTGAGCTATACAGAGTAATGGGGACCTGGGAGTGAGTTATACAGAGTAATGTGGACCTGGGGACCTGGGAGTGAGTTATACAGAGTAATGGGGACCTGGGAGTGAGTTATACAGAGTAATGGGGACCTGGGAGTGAGTTATACAGAATAATGGGGACCTGGGAGTGAGTTATACAGAGTAATGGGGACCTGGGAGTGAGTTATACAGAGTAATGGGGACCTGGGAGTGAGTTATACAGAATAATGGGGACCTGGGAGTGAGTTATACAGAGTAATGGGGACCTGGGAGTGAGTTATACAGAGTAATGGGGACCTGGGAGTGAGTTATACAGAGTAATGGGGACCTGGGAGTGAGCTATACAGAGTAATGGGGACCTGGGAGTGAGTTATACAGAGTAATGGGGACCTGGGAGTGAGTTATACAGAGTAATGGGGACCTGGGAGTGAGTTATACAGAGTAATGGGGACCTGGGAGTGAGTTATACAGAGTAATGGGGACCTGGGAGTGAGCTATACAGAGTAATGGGGACCTGGGAGTGAGTTATACAGAGTAATGGGGACCTGGGAGTGAGTTATACAGAGTAATGGGGACCTGGGAGTGAGTTATACAGAGTAATGGGGACCTGGGAATGAGTTATACAGAGTAATGGGGACCTGGGAGTGAGTTATACAGAGTAATGGGGACCTGGGAGTGAGTTATACAGAGTAATGGGGACCTGGGAGTGAGCTATACAGAGTAATGGGGACCTGGGAGCAAGCTATACAGAGTAACGAGGACCTGGGAGTGAGCTATACAGAGTAATGTATATTGCTGCAAGGAGGAACTGGGCTGAAACAGCTTCAAATATATTTCATGTGGCCCCTTTACAACCATAGAAGAGGTTTTCATCCTACCCGTCTGGGTTGGATTGAAAGCCAATTCTCAGAGGTCAAAGGGCAGTGTCGAACCCAGTGCTCGCTCCCCTGTATAATTCAAAGCTTTCTACAAAGTCATTGGCACAGGAACTTTTTGGTTTTGATTTGCGCCCATAGTTACTGAACCAGTTGTCGATTGCTAATGGGTAGGAAGGATGAATCGCGCACAACATAATAATGAAGATGTCATATTTTTGCACAGGGTTACTATGCACGTGACGCTCTGGCGAAAAACCTTTACAACCGCTTGTTTAACTGGCTGGTGAATCGAATCAATGAGAGTATCCAGGTAATCCGGCACAGTGGAGATTCGCCGTTAATCATATTGGGACTCAATTGACACAAATGTCACCGCATTTAGGGTTAGGGGTAGGGTTATTATGGTACTACTGGATCCAATGGAGTCGAAACCTCGCAGTTTACACAATGCTGTTGCCATATTATAGCGAGAATAACTGGAACACAGTTGGGGGAAAATGCAGTCAAATGAATCCGCACATCAGCAGTATAAGATCATTGATGAGAGGAATAAATTGAGTATTATTGTAATGTATGCTCACAGGTTTGTAGAGCTGTTGAGTTGGGAGTGGCTTAGCCAGTCACGTGATGTTCACAAGACTCAATAAAACCCCAGCCAGTTGAGTTCGGGGGATCCACGATGGGGCAGGTGGTTGTGAGACAGGATTGACTTGGTTTATATTCACTGGAATTTCGAAGAATGAGAGGGCATCTCATTGAAACATATAAAGTTTTGACGGGATTGGACAGGTTAGATGCAGGAAGAATGTTCCCGATGTTGGGGAAGTCCAGAACCAGGGGTCACAGTCTAAGGATAAGGGGTAAGCCATTTAGGACTGAGATGAGGAGAAACTTCTTCACTCAGAGAATTGTGAACCTGTGGAATTCTCTATCACAGAAAGTAGTTGATGCCAGTTCGTTAGATATATTCAAAAGGGAGTTAGATATGGCCCTTACGGCTAAAGTGATCAAGGGGTATGGAGAGAAAGCAGGAAAGGGGTACTGAGGTGAATGATCAGCCAAGATCGTATTGAATGGTGGTGCAGGCTCGAAGGGCCGAATGGCCTACTCCTGCACCTATTTTCTATGTTTCTATGAGCCTGGTGGATGAACTGGTAATGTGTAGTGTGATTGTTAAACCTTTGCTAATAAACCAACTCGTTCTTAATCGCAATGTGTTGCTGTGAATTCTTAAGCAAAGAACCCATGAAGCAAATACATTACAATTATGAACTCCCCAACTGGTTCAGTGAATACACGCACTGCCCAATCTGTTACTGAGGCACACAAACAGGAAGCGCCCAGTTTCGAACTCCTGTCTGTGTTGAGACTGTTGGGCTCAGCCCCCCTGGGTTCGGAAAAAGGTCAGTCACTCCTGATCGATTTCCAATGACCGCTGATGGAAAGTGCGTCTGTGCATAGACATCCATTGAGGATAGTATCGGCTTGGCCGTGATGCCCTCGCAGTCAAATAGCCTGCCATTTCATTGTCTAGGCTCACACATGAAGGATGGCCATTTGTGCTAGGCGCTGGAGTGCTGCCGGTGTCTAGCACGAATCAGCATCTTCAGGAGAGGAGGGGGGAAGATTGGGTGTTGGGCACTGGAATGGAGTAGAAGAGACTAATAGGATGTCTCGCAAACAAAGTTATGGCAAACCAGATTAATTCGAATTATTTTTGTTGAAGGTTAAAGGCAAAGTACAGAAGAAGGTGATGGGAGTGCTGGATATTTATGGATTTGAGATTTTTGAGGTAAGTTTTCCTGTCAAAACTGTCCCAGAGCAAGGCAGCAATACAGGACAGGGAAATCGTACATGTTTACAATGCTACTCATGGAAACAAGAATGAGAGGCTGAAAACAGCAAGTACTACATCATATTGACAGCACAGAAATAGGCCATTAGGCCTAACAGGTCCATGCCGGTGGTTCTGCTCCACACAAGCCATACTGTATTGTGTTAAACAATGGAACTCTGTCCTGTCGGTGCAGAAATGAGGGGTTTTGATTTGAACTGATGCAAATTAAGGAGCTTTGTTAAATCCGGTCTCCCTGATGAACAGAGCCGTACACCCAGGTTTGACTGCGGTTTTGTGTTGAATTCGTTGGAACTGGATAGAGGTGGGACCATATCGGCCAGAGTTGCCGCTCCACGATTGCTGTCCAATGACTCTTGCTGGAAAGAGCACGTGTGGGGCTCCGGAGAGAGTGCAACTGGGTTCAGCTGTGAAACCTCCCATAGCCAAATAACCCGGCAACATTTACTGTCGAGATTCAGACTTCAACAATGACATCTTGGGCAAGATACTGAATGCCAGCGATCCCCGGAAAAAGTCAGCACCTTATGGAGAGAATATTCCCATTTATTTGAGTTGGCCCACTGTAAATATTTTGAGCTAATTTTATTTCTGTTCCTAAAAAGATTGAACTTCTGAAAATGTCTGATGTTTGTGTTCATTTTTTGGTGGCTACAGACTCCAGTAAATTCAGTGTGGAGTGATGCTCATTTGCTGTTAGTTTGCATACACTGACTGATTTGTGCTCTATTCTTTCTTTCGTTTTATTTTTTTGACTCATATTAAAGCTATTTCTCTCTTTAGGTCTCCTCCCCACTGAGAGGAGCAGAGAATAACCATCTCTCAGCCAGTGGCAATGCTTCTGTGTAATGTGGTGTGTGAGAGTGAATGCCTCTTCATTTTCACTCCAACCCTGGGTTTTCGGGGAACTGTTTGGGTCCTTACTTGTGAATGTGATTGCACCTCGCCTCGGAGTCAGAAGGTTGGGGTTCAAGTCCCACTGCAGAGACTTGAACACATAACTCTAGGCTGACACTCCAGTGCAGTACTGAGGGAGTGCTGCACTGTCGGAGGGGCAGTCTTTCGGATGAGATGTCGGAGGTCCCATCTGCTCTCTTGGGTGGATGTAAAAGATCCCACGGCACTATTTCAAAGAAGAGCAGGGGAGTTCTCCCCGGTGTCCTGGCTAATATTTATCCCTCCACCAACACCTGGTGAATTATCTGGGTCATTATCACATTGCTGTGTGTGGGAGCTTGCTGTGCGCAAATTGGCTGCCGCGTTTCCCACATTACAACAGTGACTACACTCCAAAAGTGCTTCATTGGCTGTAAAGCGCTTGGGAGCGTCCTGAGGTCGTGCAAGGTGCTATATAAATGCAAGTTCTTAATTTGATAGGTTTGAAAGTGTAAAATACTCACATAAACCAATCAAATTTCTTCTCCTAGGACAATAGTTTTGAGCAGTTTGTTATAAACTACTGCAATGAGAAGCTGCAGCAGGTCTTCATTGAAATGACACTGAAAGAGGAGCAGGATGAGTATGTACGAGAGGTAAGCTGTCCCTCAATCCGCTCTCATACAGATAGATAAATGTTGTTATTAAAACTAGTTGAGCTCTTCTGATAGTTCAATGGGTAAATACACTGCCCAGTATGGAATGTGTCATTCAGACTGAACCCATTTCAGCTTCTACATCTGGTTCATGGGGCAGGTGCTAGAATTGGCCTCAGTGCCCCTGAGCTAGGCCACCTGGTGTTTATTTACTTCTTGGAGTAATGAATCTTAATGACTGCATCACTAAAACATGTCTGTGCCCCCAAGTCTGGTCTTTGAGAATGATGGTGATGCAAACTCCAACTGAACATGTCCTGTGCTGAATATAATCCTCCTTCTGTTTTTCAGGGGATTGAGTGGACGCAGATCAATTACTTTGACAACGAGATCATCTGTGACCTGATCGAAAATGTACTTCTTTAAAAAAAAAATCAGTTCTTGCACTTATTATTTTTGTATTCATAGAATCATAGAAGTTTACAGCACAGAAGGAGGCCATTCGACCCATCGTGTCTGTGCCGGCCAACAAGAGGCTACCCAGCCTAATCCCACTTTCCAGCTCTGGGTCTGTAGCTCTATAGGTTATGGCACTTCAAGTGCACATCCAAGTACTTTTTAAATGCGGTGAGGGTTTCTGCCTCTACCACCCTTTCAGGCAGTGAGTTCCGCCCCAGACCCCCACCACCCTCTGGGTGAAAATATTTCCCCTCAAATCCCCTCTAAACCTTCTCTAAATTTATGCCCCCTGGTTGTTGACCCCTCTGCTCAGGGAAATAGGCTCTTTCTACCCACTATATCTAGGCCCCTCATCATTTTATACACCCCATGCAGAGTGGGAGAGTATTGCCTGAAGCGTGAGTGTGTGTAAGTGCGTATTTGTGTGAGGGTGTGTGTGAGAGCGTGTATGTGTGAGAGTGTGTGCAAGAGTCTGTGTGAGAGTGTGTGTGTGAGATTCTGTGTGAGGGTGTGTGTGTGTGTGTGTGTGTGAGAGAGTGTGTGTGTGAGAGTCTGTGTGAGGGTGTGTGCAAGAGTCTGAGAGTCTGTGTGAGGGTGTGTGTGAGAGTCTGTGTGAGGGTGTGTGTGTGTGTGTGTGTGTGTGAGAGAGTGTGTGTGTGAGAGTCTGTGTGAGGGTGTGTGCAAGAGTCTGAGAGTCTGTGTGAGGGTGTGTGTGAGAGTCTGTGTGAGGGTGTGTGTGTGTGTGTGTGTGTGTGAGAGAGTGTGTGTGTGAGAGTCTGTTTGAGGGTGTGTGCAAGAGTCTGAGAGTCTGTGTGAGGGTGTGTGTGAGAGCATGTGTATTTGTGTGAGGGTGTGTGTGAGTGTGTGCAAGTCTGTGAGAGAGTGTGTGTTTGAGGGTGTGCTTGAGAGCATGTGTGTTTGTATGTGTACGTGCATGCATATTAGTCTATAAAACCAGAATTTTAATGAGCAAATAGCAACGTCCCTTACAAATCAGTTAATAATGGTTAATAAATTAATAAAAACCTCACAGTGTGGTAATCGGGATCAGGAAGGTCCTGGGTCCAATTATTCGCTGCTCTCAATGCTGCTGGGCAGAAAGAGGAAACCAGCCATGCTCCTGTCATTAACCACTCTCCCGTGACCTCTCCTGGAAGGTGCACACATCCAGTGAGGACAGGATTGAGTTTGGCTGTGATGTGATCAAATAGTCTGCTGACCAACACTGTCTATACTTACACATGACGAATAGCCACTTTGGTAAGGTATCAGACAGCACCCGGCACTCGTGCAACTGTACCCCAGCGGGGTCAGTGCCTTGAGGAGAGGAGCAATTAAAAATTGGGGGACGGGGAATATCATGTAGCAATAAGAAGGTAATGTTGGCCATTCAATTGAGATGCAATATTGATTATCATATGTAGGGTAAAAAGGGCATCCTGGCAATGTTGGATGAAGAATGTCTCCGGCCTGGTCACGTCACTGAAATGACTTTCCTCCAGAAGTTAAACCAGGTCTTTTCTGGCCATCAGCATTTCGAGAGCAAAGAGACCAAGAATTTGAAGTTCATCACCGATGTAACGCTGTCTGACAACTGCTTCCGTGTGCAGCATTATGCAGGAAAGGTGAGCATTTCACCTCTTGTGGGATTGCCCACTGCTGGTTCTCATTCCTGATACTTTATAGTCCATGGTAGATTCTTCATTTTGAGCTGCATTTATGAATTTTGGAACCAGCAACCTGATCATCCGCTATACGTGTAAGTGAGGACTCATCGCCTCGGCCAAAGGGCCTGCAGATTGAGGGCAGTATGTTCATGTCGCTGCCTCTCGACATTTCCCCCTTTCAAATCGTTCGACAGTTGGAGGGGTTCACAGTATTTTACAATATTACTTTTGACTGTCACAGCAATTCTTTTTTGAAAAAGGTATTTTTCTTAACTTTTTTGGTCTCCTTGTGTCGTGCGCTATGTACACTCAGGATGGAGGGAAGCGCGTCCGTCCCAAGCCTTTGCCACTGTCTTTCTGTAACCAGCCACTAAGGGGGCCACACAAAAGCAAAACTAGGATGACACACCCTTCATTTTCTATCTCTTCGTGTAGAAAAGAAAGATTTGCATTTATATCGCACCATTCACCACTTCAGGATATCCCAAAGCGTTTTACAGCCAATGAAGTACTTTTGAGCTGTAGTCACTGTTGTAATATGGAAAACTTAGCAGCCAATTTGCACACAGAAAGCTCCCACAAACAGCACTGAGATAATGACCGGATAATCTGTTTTTGTTACATTGATTGAGGTATAAATATTGGCCCCAGGACATCGGGGGGAACTCCCCTGCTCTTCTTCAAAATAGCGCCATGGGATCTTTTACATCCACCTAAGAGAGCAGGCGGGTTCTTAGTTTAACGTCTCATCCGAAAGTCGGCACCTCCAACTGTGCAGCACTCCCTCAGTACGACCCCTTCGATAATGCGGAGCTCCCTCAGTACCGCCCCTCCGACAGTGTGGCACTCCCTCAGTACAGCCCCTCCGACAGTGCGGAGCTCCCTCAGTACTGCCCCTCCTACAGTGCGGAGCTCCCTCAGTACTGCCCCTCCGACAGTGCGGAGCTCCCTCAGTACTGCCCCTCCGACAGTGCGGCGCTCCCTCAGTACTACCCCCCCAACAGTGCGGCGCTCCCTCAGTACTGCCCCTCCGACAGTGTACCGCTCCCTCAGTACCGCCCTTCCGACAGTGCGGCACTCCCTCAATACTGCCCCACCGAGTGCGGCACTCCCTCAGTACTGCCCCTCCGACAGTGCTGCACTCCCTCAGTACTGCCCCTCCGACAGTGCGGCACTCCCTCAGTACTGCCCCTCCGACAGTGCGGCACTCCCTCAGCACTGCCCCTCCGACAGTGCGGTGCTCCCTCAGTATTGCCCCTCCGACAGTGCGGCACTCCCTCAGTACTGCCCCTCCGACAGTGCGGCACTCCCTCAGTACTGCCCCTCCGACAGTGCGGCACTCCCTCAGCACTGCCCCTCCGACAGTGCGGCACTCCCTCAGTACTGCCCCTCCGACAGTGCGGTGCTCCCTCAGTATTGCCCCTCCGACAGTGCGGCACTCCCTCAGTACTGCCCCTCCGACAGTGCGGCACTCCCTCAGTACTGCCCCTCCGCCAGTGCGGCACTCCCTCAGTACTGCCCCTCCGACAGTGCGGCACTCCCTCAGTACTGCATTGAAGTGTCAGCCTAGATTTTTGTGCTCACGGCTCTGGAATGGGACTTGAACCCACAACCTTCTGATTCAGCAGCGGGAATGTTCCCAACTGAACACTGGTGAGGACAGGATCGCACTCACCTGCAATCTCCATGGTGTCATACTAGAGGGTGGCTGGCAACTGTGAAACGCTACTCAGCACGACTGAGCAACTTCAGGAGAGGAGAGGTGGAAACTGAAAGAAAAGTGAATCTTTACGTTCATTTTTTCTTGTTCTTCCAGGTGACGTACAATGTTGCGGAGTTCATAGACAAGAACAATGACCTGTTGTACCGTGACCTGTCTAAGGCCATGTGGCAGGCCAAGCACAAGCTCATCAAGTCCCTGTTCTCTGAAGGGGACCCAAAGAAGACAGTGTTGAAAAGGCCACCAACTGCTGGCTCTCAGTTCAAGGCCTCTGTCGGTGTCCTCATGAAGAACCTACTGGCTAAAAACCCCAACTACATCAGGTAGGATTCTTCCCACATTTGACTTTGTTTGAGGGGTTGGTCCATGGTTGTTCAGCTAGAAGTAGGGCAAATGATTTGGTGAAATTGCTGAAGATCGTGGGGCAGTTGTGGGAGAAATGGTGGTGTTGTTTTGGGAGAGACCTTTCTTGAAGATGTGTGTTTGTCGCAGTCAATCTCTTCCCTAATTGGCACGTTACTTTTAATCCCCAGTGTGTTGAAAGTGTCATGTATTCAACCAGCATTGTAACCTATGTATAAACTGACCTAAGTTGTACACCGTGAGAACACCGACCACTAGGTGGGAGACACTCCTAACCTGGACCTTCAGGTATAAAAGGGGAAGCTCCACCCACCTTCATCACTTGAGTGCTAAGGAATAACGGACAGGTCACAGACTGACCTTCTCTCAAGCATGGGCCTCGTATGCATTTATACTGTGTAGTAAGGACGTATCAATGGCGACAAGAAACTGGGATTTAAACCACGCGAGCATGGCCACTAGCAGAACAGACGAGAGGTACTGTGTTAAGGAATGGTTGGGACAGAGATTCAACATTGTTAAAGCAGCACACAGTTCTCCAGGCAGACAAGGGCAGTCAGGCATGCCCCAACATGTAGTCGAACCCAGAGGGGGGAGTTCGACAGAGACAATGGCAAGCTGAACAGCGATTCACGCCATTGCAAGGGACAATGCGGCCAGTAATGGGGCCATCAACACCTGTTAATGGTGCACTCAAGGACAATAACAGGGGCAGTCAGGGACGATCGACTGGCAAGGGACCTTTTGTTTCAAACCGCAACTCATGCTGGAGGCGTGGAGGCATACACTCAGCCGGAATTTGCAGAGATGAGCAAAATACCTGCAGAAATTGCAGAAATGGACACTGGGGGAAATCGCTGGAAGCTGAAGTTCAGCGAGTTCATGTGGAGCACGTATACAGTTCATACACCAGGACGCCACCGATAATGATGAAAGTGCTCCTCAATGGCATCCCAGTATCAATGGAGCTAGACACGGGGGCCAGCCAGTCCCTGATGGGTATGAAACAGTTCGAAAAGTTGTGGGCATCCAAGGCCAGGAGGCCAAAATTATCGCCGATTGACGCACAGCTACGGACTTACACAAAGCAGATCATTCCGGTGCTAGGCAGCGCCACGGTAGTCGTGACCCACAAAGATTCGGAGAACAGGTTGCCACTCTGGATTGTCCCAGGGGACGGTCCCGCACTACTGGGGAGGAGTTGGCTTGCTATCATGAACTGGAAATGGGGCGATGTCAATGCAATTTCCTCTGTGGAGTATCATGTTCACAGGTCCTGGACAAATTTGACTCATTATTTCAACCCGGCATTGGCACTTTCATGGGGGCCAAGGTAGTGATTCACATAAACCCGGACGCCAGACCAGTACACCACAAGGCCAGAGCGGTGCCGTACGTGATGCGGGAAAAGATAGAAGGCGAATTGGACCGCCTGTTGAGGGAAGGCATCATCTCGCCAGTCGAATTCAGTGACTGGGCGAGCCCGATTGTGCCGGTGCTCAAGGCGGATGGGTCGGTCAGGATATGTGGCGATTACAAGGCCACCATCAATCGGGTGTCACTCCAAGACCAGTACCCGCTACCGAGAGCGGAGGACCTCTTTGCGACGCTATCCGGTGGCAAACTTTTTTCAAAATTGGACCTGACCTCAGCTTACATGACCCAGGAGCTGGCGAGTGAGTCGAAGAAGCTGACCACCATCACGACACACAAGGGGTTGTTTGAGTACAACAGATGTCTGTTCGGGATTCGCTCGGCCGCCGCGATCTTCCAACGAAATATGGAAAGCCTCCTCAAGTTGATTCCAGGGACGATGGTTTTTCAGGACGACATCCTCATTACGGGTTACGATACTGAAGAACACCTCCACAACTTGGAGGAGGTGCTACGCAGACTGGACCGGGTAGGTCTGCGACTGAAAAAGGCGAAGTGCGTCTTCCTAGCTCCAGAGGTAGAATTCCTGGGGATGAGGGTAGCAGCAGACGGGATCAGCCCTACTGCATCCAAGACGGAAGCGATCCAGAGAGCACCCAGACCCCGTAACATGACGGAGCTGCGTTCGTTCCTGGGGCTCCTGAACTATTTTGGTAACTTTCTTCACAAATTGAGCACGCTGCTAGAGCCGCTACACGTGCTCCTACGCAAAGGTCGCGAATGGGTCTGGGGGGACAGCCAGGAAAGGGCTTTTAATAGAGCACGCAATTTGTTATGTTCCAACAATCTGTTAACGCTATATGACCCATGTAAGAAACTTGTGTTAACGTGCGATGCATCGTCCTATGGTGTCGGGTGTGTGTTGCAGCATGTCAATGCCAAGGGTCAGTTACAGCCGGTAGCTTATGCCTCCAGGCGTCTGTCCCAGGCAGAAAGGGGCTACGGGATGGTAGAAAAGGAGGCGTTCGCATGTGTATATGCGGTAAAGAAAATGCACCAGTACCTGTTTGGCATGAAATTTGAGCTGGAGACAGATCACAAACCCCTAACGTCCCTTTTGGCCGACAACAAGGCCATAAATGCAAATGCATCGGCCCGCATACAGAGGTGGGCACTCACGTTAGCCGCCTATGACTACACAATTCGGCACAGACCGGGCACCGAAAACTGCGCCGATGCACTCAGCAGGCTCCCACTAGCCACCACTGAGGGGGCTACCGAGCATGGTGCAGAGATGGTCATGGCTGTTGAAGCTTTCAGAAGCGAAGGCTCACCCGTGACAGCCCGTCAGATTAAAGTCTGGACAAATAGAGACCCGCTATTTTCTCTAGTCAAGAAATGTGTCCTGAATGGGGACTGGGCAGCCACGTACAGGGCATGCCCTGAGAAATTTAAACCATTTCACAGGCGCAAGGATGAACTCTCGATTCAGGCCGATTGCCTACTGTGGGGAAACCGCGTAGTCATGCCCCAGATGGGCAGAGAGGTGTTCATCAGAGAACTCCACAATGGGCACCCGGGCATTGTCACGATGAAGGCAATTGCCAGGTCACACGTTTGGTGGCCAGGGATAGACGCAGACCTGGAACTTTGTGTTCGCAGGTGCAACACGTGTGCCCAGTTGGGCCATGCGCCCAGGGAAGCCCCCCTTAGCCTCTGGCCATGGCCCGCCAAGCCTTGGTCACGCATTCATGTGGACTACGCAGGTCCTTTCATGGGGAAAATGTTTTTGGTTGTAGTAGATGCCTACTCCAAATGGATCGAGTGTGACATTTTAAATTCAAGCACATCCTCTGCCACGGTAGAAAGTCTACGGGCAATGTTCACCGCCCACGATCTACCGGACATCTTGGTCAGCGACAATGGCCCGTGCTTCACAAGCACTGAATTCCAGGACTTCATGGCAGGCAATGAAATTAACCATGTTAGAACGGCACCGTTCAAGCCGGCCTCAAACGGCCAGGCAGAACGAGCAGTGCAAATAATCAAACAGGGGATGCTCAGAATCCAAGGGGGTTCCCTACAAACCCGCTTATCACGCCTCCTGTTGGCCTATAGATCCCGACCACACTCACTCACAGGGGTTCCACCCGCAGAGCTACTAATGAAAAGGACGCTCAAAACCCGGTTATCCCTTATACACACCATGAAAGAAATTGTCGAGAGCAGGCGCCAGTCACAATATCACTACCATGACAGGAATGCGAGGGCGCGATGTATTGATGTAAATGATCCTGTTTTTGTCCTCAACTACGCTGCAGGGCCCAAATGGCTCGCAGGCACTGTGGTTGCCAAAGAGGGAAATAGGATTCTGGTAGTTAAACTTACCAATGGACAAATCTGCTGCAAACATGTGGATCAAACAAAAAGGAGGTTCAGCAACCCCATAGAAGAAGCAGAGGAAGAACACGATATAGAGTTCACTCCACCACAGGTGACCGAACACCGGAACCAAAGGGAGGAGAGCCCAGTCACTGTGGGCAGTCCGGACAGGCCTGAGGCACTGCAAACAGCAGACACTCAGGCCAGCGCCCAACAACCGGAGCCCCAACTCAGGCGCTCTACAAGGGAGCGTAAACCACCAGAGAGACTCAACCTGTGATCCCAATAAGACTTTGGTGGGGGGAGGTGATGTCATGTATTCAACCAGCATTGTAACCCATGTATAAACTGACCTAAGTTGTACACCGTGAGAACACTGACCACTAGGTGGGAGACACTCCTAACCTGGACCTTCAGGTATAAAAGGGGAAGCTCCACCCACCTTCATCACTTGAGTGCTCAGGAATAAAGGACAGGTCACAGACTGACCTTCTCTCAAGCATGGGCCTCGTGTGCATTTATACTGTGTAGTAAGGACCTATCAGAAAGTGCTGCTGTTCTGTCTGCGTCAGCCCTCCTGAGAGTGACGCTTACTGGAAGAACTGTTCATACAGTTGGCAGGCACTCAGCTCTGTTCCACTCGCCGGCACTGTTTAAAATGATAGCAATAAAACCTAGTGATGGTGGAAATGCCACCCGCTCAGGACAAATAGATGCCTTCTGGTACCATACTGTACTCTCTGTGCCCATGTCCCCACAGTCAGCAAGCATGTGTACCAAAGCAACCTGCTGCAGGCCTCTGTGTATGTTTTATTTTGAATCAGTCTAAGGATGTGGGCATCGCTGGCAAGGCTGGTATTTATTGCCCATTCCCTAGTTGTCCTGAGAAATTGGTGATGGGGCACCTTCTTGAATCGCTGTCGTGGTTTGCTACAACTGAGTGGCTTGCTCAACCCACTTCACGTTAGTGTGGGACTGGAGCCACATATAGGCCCAGACTGGATAAGGCTGGCAGGTTTCCTTCCCTAAAGGACATGTGTACAAGGTACACTCTACCCTTTGACCCCTGCTCCTTGCCTACCTTCCGACCCCTGCTCCTTGCCTACCTTCCGACCCCTGCTCCTTGCCTACCCTTTGACCCCTGCTCCGTGCCTGCCCTTCGACCCCTGCTCCTTGCCTGCCCTTCGACCCCTGCTCCTTGCCTGCCCTTCGACCCCTGCTCCTTGCCTACCCTCCGACCCCTGCTCCTTGCCTACCCTTTGACCCCTGCTCCGTGCCTGCCCTTCGACCCCTGCTCCTTGCCTGCCCTTCGACCCCTGCTCCTTGCCTACCCTCCGACCCCTGCTCCTTGCCTGCCCTTCGACCCCTGCTCCTTGCCTACCCTTCGACCCCTGCTCCTTGCCTACCCTTCGACCCCTGCTCCTTGCCTACCCTTCGACCCCTGCAGGTCGACCGCATCTAATTGAACAATCACTGCATTTTCTTGGGAAATGTTCAACCGAATTTCACCCTAACCTGTGTGCTGACTCCTCACAGATGCATCAAACCCAACGATACCAAATCCCCATTGAAGTTTGTGGATCAGCTGGTGCAATGCCAAATCATGTACCTAGGGCTGATGGAGAACGTGCGGGTGCGACGGGCAGGATACGCCTACCGACATCACTACAAGCCCTGTCTGCAGCGGTACAAGATGATCTGTAAACAGACGTGGCCAAACTGGAAGGGGAATGACCGGTAAGGACATGTCACCGTTTCTCATAACCACAGCACTGTGTCCATGTAACACAGGAACAGGAGGAGGCCATTCAGCCCCCCGAGCCTGTTATATTAGGAACAGGAGGAGGCCATTCAGCCCCTCGAGTCTGTTACATTAGGAACAGGAGGAGGCCATTCAGCCCCTCGAGCCTGTTACATTAGGAACAGGAGGAGACCATTCAGCCCCTCGAGCCTGTTACATTAGGAACAGGAGGAGGCCCATTCAGCCCCTCGAGCCTGTTACATTAGGAACTGGAGGAGACCCATTCAGCCCCTCGAGCCTGTTACATTAGGAACAGGAGGAGGCCGTTCAGCCCCTCGAGCCTGTTACATTAGGAACAGGAGGAGACCATTCAGCCCCTCGAGCCTGTTACATTGGGAACAGGAGGAGGCCATTCAGCCCCTCGAGCCTGTTCCACCAGTCAATGAGATCGTGGCTGATTTGTGACCTAACTCCATATACCCGCCTTTGCCCCATATCCCTGAATCCCCTTTGGTTAACAGAAATCTATCAATCTCCGATTTAAAATTAACAATTGACCCCCAGCATCAATTCCCGTTTGTGGAAGAGAGTCCCAAACCTCTCCCACCTTTTGGGCCCAAGTTTCCACATGATTCGCGCCTGATTTTTCGGAGCAACTGGTGGAGAACAGACTATTTTAGAAATCGCAATTCTCCACATTTTTTTTTCTGCAGTTCTAGTCAGGTAGAACAGTTCTAGTTTAGAACAGAATTTTTTCTTCAAAAGGGGGCGTGTCCGACCACTGACGCCTGACTTGAAAGTTTCCACAGTGAAAACGTACTCCAAACTAAAGTAGAATGGAGCAAGTGAAGATTTTTGTAGAACTGAAAAAACCTGTTCTACACATTAAAAAATCAGGCGCAGGTTACAAATTAGGCGTCCGGAACGAGGTGGGGGGGGGGGGGGGAGGGAACTCATTAAATTGGACAATAAATCCTTATTTATACTTCTACAAATATTATACAAATAAATCCAACCTGAATAAACATTTATAAGCCAAGAAAAGATTAAATAAACCATCTTCCTACCTGTGTGAGAGTGCTTCAGCCAGGGAGAATTCTGCAGCCGTTCGTGCCGCTGAGAGAGAGAGAGAGAGAGAGAGAGAGGGAAGGAGAGAGAGGGAGAGAGGGAGGGAGAGAGAGAGAGGGAGGGAGGGAGGGAGACAGAGGGAGGAAGGGAGAGGGAGGGAGAGGGGGAGGGAGGGAGGGAGAGGGGGGGGCGTCGGGTCGGGGAACAGGAGCGCGGGTCGGGTCAGTCGGGGGGGGAGCGGGTCTCGGGTCTCGGGTCGGGGCGGGGAGGGGAGCGGGTGTCAGGGGGGGAGCGGGTGTCGGGTCTCAGGTCGGGGCGGGGAGGGGAGCGGGTGTCGGGTCTCGGGTCGGGGCGGGGAGGGGAGCGGGTGTCGGGTCTCGGGTCGGGGCGGGGAGGGGAGCGGGTGTCGGGTCTCGGGTCGGAGCGGGGGGGGGGAGCGGGTGTCGGGTCTCGGGTCGGGGCGGGGAGGGGAGCGGGTGTCGGGTCTCGGGTCGGAGCGGGGGGGGGGAGCGGGTCTCGGGTCTCGGGTCGGGGCGGGGAGGGGAGCGGGTGTCGGGTCTCGGGTCGGGGCGGGGAGGGGAGCGGGTGTCAGGGGGGGAGCGGGTGTCGGGTCTCAGGTCGGGGCGGGGAGGGGGGGGGGAGCGGGTGTCGGGTCTCGGGTCGGAGCGGGGGGGGGGAGCGGGTGTCGGGTCTCGGGTCGGGGCGGGGAGGGGAGCGGGTGTCGGGTCTCGGGTCGGAGCGGGGGGGGGGAGCGGGTCTCGGGTCTCGGGTCGGGGCGGGGAGGGGAGCGGGTGTCGGGTCTCGGGTCGGGGCGGGGAGGGGAGCGGGTGTCAGGGGGGGAGCGGGTGTCGGGTCTCAGGTCGGGGCGGGGAGGGGGGGGAGCGGGTGTCGGGTCTCGGGTCGGGGCGGGGGGGGGGAGCGGGTGTCGGGTCTCGGGTCGGGGCGGGGAGGGGAGCGGGTGTCAGGGGGGGAGCGGGTGTCGGGTCTCAGGTCGGAGCGGGGGGGGGGAGCGGGTGTCAGGGGGGGAGCGGGTGTTGGGTCTCGGGTCGGGGCGGGGAGGGGAGCGGGTGTCAGGGGGGGAGCGGGTGTCGGGTCTCGGGTCGGAGCGGGGGGGGGAGCGGGTGTCAGGGGGGGAGCGGGTGTCGGGTCTCGGGTCGGAGCGGGGGGGGGGAGCGGGTGTCGGGGGGGGAGCGGGTGTCAGGGGGGGAGCGGGTGTCGGGTCTCGGGTCGGGGCGGGGGGGGGGAGCGGGTGTCGGGTCTCAGGTCGGAGCGGGGGGGGGGAGCGGGTGTCGGGTCTCGGGTCGGAGCGGGGGGGGGGGGGGGAGCGGGTGTCGGGTCTCGGGTCGGGGCGGGGGGGGGGAGCGGGTGTCGGGTCTCGGGTCGGGGCGGGGGGGGGGAGCGGGTGTCGGGTCTCGGGTCGGAGCGGGGGGGGGGGGGGGGGGGGAGCGGGTCTCAGGTCGGAGCGGGGGGGGGGAGCGGGTGTCGGGTCTCGGGTCGGAGCGGGGGGGGGGGGGGGGGAGCGGGTGTCGGGTCTCGGGTCGGAGCGGGGAGGGGAGCGGGTGTCAGGGGGGGAGCGGGTGTCGGGTCGGGGCGGGGGGGGGAGCGGGTGTCAGGGGGGGAGCGGGTCTCAGGTCGGGGCGGGGGGGGGAGCGGGTGTCGGGTCTCAGGTCGGGGCGGGGAGGGGAGCGGGTGTCAGGGGGGGAGCGGGTGTCGGGTCGGGGCGGGGGGGGGGAGCGGGTGTCGGGTCGGGGGGGGGGGGGGGAGCGGGTGTCGGGGCGGGGAGGGGAGCGGGTGTCAGGGGGGGAGCGGGTGTTGGGTCGGAGCGGCGGGGGGGAGCGGGTCTCGGGTCGGGTCTGGTCAGGCGGGGAGCAGGAGCTGGCCGTGGGAGGAGCCCCAGTGAGGCCATTGGGCCAGGGCTAGGGGCTGCGTGCTTCGGGCCCCTCCCACACAGTTCGTCGCCTGGAGCTACTGCACTTGCGTGCCCACGGTAGCGCGCATGTGCAGAGGTCCCGGCACGGTTTTCAGCGCCGGGACCTGGCTCCGCCCCCCCACGGCTCGTGCTGGCTGCGCCGAGGGCCAGAGGACCTGTAAGTAGGTGGAGAATACCGAGGATTTTTTTAGGCGCCGTTTTAGGCGCGAAAAACGGGCGCCCAGCTCGGAGCGGCGCCCGTTTTTTTTCTTGTGGAAACGTGGGCCCTTTGTGTGTAGAAATGTTTCCCAACTTCACTCCTGGAAGGTCTGGCTCTAATTTTCAGACTCTGCCCCTAGTCCCAGACTCCCCAACCAGCGGGAACAGTTTCTCTCTCTCTACCCTCTCTGTTCCCCAAAATATCCTGAAAACTTCCATCAGATCACACCCTGAACCTTCTAAATTCTCGGGAATACAACCCCAGTTTGTGTAATCTCTCCTCGTAACTTAACCTATGGGGTCCAGGTAACACTCTGGTAAACCTACACTGCATTCCCTCCGAGCCCAATATACCCTCCCTAAGGTGTGGGCCCAGAACTGCTCACAGTCTCCAGGTGTGGTCTAACCAGGGCTTTGTACAGTGCAGCATGTACTCTAGTCCTCTAGATATAATGGAAAAGGTGTGCTTTTTAAAAAATAAAATAGAAGAGATTCACGTACCTGCCCCAATATACTAATGAGTATATACCCCACCCAGGGAGGTCCCAGGTTTGACCTCAGCCACAGGGGCAGTATGGTGCCTCCATTGGCCTCAGCATCCCTGAGATTAGCAACCTGCTGCCGATTCACTATCCAGTGACACCTGCTGCTAAGTGATCATTTGTGGAGGACAACATTCGTTTTGACTGATGCCCTCCACAGTTGAATTGCCTGGCACCACTCACACATGAAGAATGGCCTGTTGGGTGAGGTAACAGGCAGCTGTCAATCCCTGTGGAATTGTACCCTGGCGACAGTCCGAGCCTTCAGGAAGGAAGGGGAGAAAAGGCCACTTTCAGAGCAGACCACAATTTAACTGAGACTTTGGGGGTGGGGGGGGGCGTCAGAGGGCACTACATGTTCACTTATTGGTCGCAAACCAATTCATAAATCATACACATCTGTAATTCACTGCTTAGCATCTGCAGATAATGCAGGTAATCAATAAAGACTATTTTATCCAATGATTAGCATGCTAAGCTCCAACCTTGCTGACAAAATAGGTCACACTTCAAAACCCTGTTATGAAATGTGTTGTCACATATAGCACAAACAATAACAAATGTAATATCTGTCCCACCATTTCTGTGCTCTGTCCTGTTTTAAGAGATGGTGTGAAGACCCTTTTGGCTGAATTAAATATCACCCCAGAGGAATACGCATTTGGGCGGACAAAGATCTTCATCAGAAATCCACGAACAGTAAGTATTTGACTGAACTGCTAGGCATTAAGACAATTATTACATAATCCTAAATGTTGGAAAAGGAGATATTGGTATGTTGACTGGGGAGAGGAGTCTAACAGTACCTCCCTGAGGAGATATCAGTACACTAACTGGGGTCTCTTAGTCCTTTTAATGGGGAAATAGCTAGATGTTTACTGGGGTGTCCGCACAGGATATACAGCAACAAACCACATGCAAAGGAAAAGATTGTGGGGGTTGGGGAGGAAAATGAACCCAAGAAGAGATGTTTGACATCTGCCCCTTTGTTTTCATAGAGGAGCATCACTAAAAAACAACCCCTTTCACTTGAGACTTTTCTTCTGATGAAAGTTTACTGAGATTGGTGAAAGGTTATGACTTGTCTGTGATTCTCTTCCCTCTCCCAAACCCACCTTAACGACTACTTCCTTTCTGTACAGCTCTTTGACCTGGAAGAGCGACGGCGGATTCAGATGGAATTCCTGGCGACCTTGATTCAGAAGACTTACCGCGGCTGGAAATGCCGGACCCACTTCCTCCTGATGAGGAAAAGTCAGATCATTATCTCTGCCTGGTTCAGGAGACATAACGTGAGCCTGGGCCTTCCTGAGCTGTTGAGATAGATGGACAGCGGGATTTGAGAAACACACCAGGGTTCACATCAAAAGGCGGTGTCAGTGATTTGGCTCAATGATGAGCCAAGCGTGATCCATCTTATCCAAGATGTCAAAGTGACTGTTCCCTCTTTCTTACATTTCTTTTTGTTTTGAGAGTGAATTTTGTGCCTTACTGAAGTGGGGGATGTTACCAGATGTTAGTGCTGGCTATGGGACTATCATTCTCCATTTCAGCATCAAGCGCTCCCAGATTAGATGAAGAGTAAAGCTCCCACTCTCCCCGGAAAGCACCTTAATCCCACTCGAAAAGTACCCCTACATTGGCTCAGTAACAAACGGTGTACTAAAGTCACTGAGGGAACATCATTAGTGTTCATTTTTTTTTTTAAGAATTGGAATTCATTTTTATAAATCTGGAATAAATAGCTGCTATCAGTAAAAGTGACCATGCATCAGTCGGATTGTCGTAAAAACCCAACCGCTTCACTGATGGGAAAGGAAACCTGCCGCCCTTACCCGGTCTGGGCCTAGATGAGAATCCAATCCCACACTACTGTGGCCACTTAGCTGTCGCTCTGCAGTGGCCTAGTGAGCCTGTACGTTGTATCAAACCACTACTCAGAGGTTCAAAGAAATGGCCCACCACCACTTTCTTGGGGCAACGCGAGATGGACAATAAATGCCAGTCTTGCCAGTGATGCCCACATCCCAAGTTAAAAGAATATTGGCCTATGGACACTCACTGCTGAGGCTCAAACAAGAAAGGGTCTCTTGTCCATTGCAATGGTGGGCTGGTGGGGCTCATGGGCTGTACCCCAGCAACAGTCAACGTGTTCAGGCGAGCAGGGAGAAAATTGGTAAAATGTGGAAAAATACTCCAAACTGTTGAAAACAAGCTCAATGGAAAGGTTCTTTTTGACGCTGTATTTTTTTCTTCATCCTCACAGCAACAAAAGAAATATAAAAATATGAAGAAGGCTGCCATCTTTCTTCAAGCCTGTATCAGAGGCTGGAAGGTTAGTACTGCTTTACGTCCTGTCATGGAACAAATTGTCTCTTAAAAGGATACTCTCATCGAGTCAACCTAGGACGGGATACTGTTCACAACCTGGGTGTCACCTTTGACCCTGCAATGAGCTTCCAGCCACATATCCCGCAGCATAACTAAAACCGCCTGTTTCCACCCTCCGTAACATCGCCCGTCTCCGCCCCCTGCCTCAGCTCATCCGCTGCTGAAACCCTCATCTGTGCCCCGGTTACCTCTAGACTTGACGATTCCAACACACTCCTGGCCGGCCTCCCACATTCTACCCGACGTAAACTAGAGGTGATCCAAAACTCGGCTGCCCCCCCGTGTCCTAACTCGCACCGTGTCCCGCTCACCCATCACCTCCTGTGCCCCTTGTCCTAACTCGCACCGAGTCCCGCTCACCCATCACCCCCTGTGCTCACTGCCCCCGTGTCCTAACTTGCACCAAGTCCCGCTCACCCATCACCCCCTGTGCTCACTGCCCCGTGTCCTAACTCGCATCCAGTCCCGCTCACCCATCACCCCCTGTGCTCACTGCCCCGTGTCCTAACTCGCACCGAGTCCCGCTCACCCATCACCCCCTGTGCTCACTGCCCCCGTGTCCTAACTCGCACCCAGTCCCACTCACCCATCACCCCCTGTGCTCACTGCCCCCGTGTCCTAACTCTCACCGAGTCCCGCTCACCCATCACCCCCGGTGCTCACTGCCCCCGTGTCCTAACTCGCACCCAGTCCCACTCACCCATCACCCCCTGTGCTCACTGCCCCGTGTCCTAACTCACACCCAGTCCCACTCACCCATCACCCCCTGTGCTCACTGCCCCCGTGTCCTAACTCGCACCCAGTCCCACTCACCCATCACCCCCTGTGCTCACTGCCCCCGTGTCCTAACTCGCACCGAGTCCCACTCACCCATCACCACCTGTGCTCACTGCCCCCATGTCCTAACTCGCACCGAGTCCCACTCACCCATCACCCCCTGTGCTCACTGCCCCCGTGTCCTAACTCGCACCGAGTCCCACTCACCCATCACCCCCTGTGCTCACTGAGCTACATTGGCTCCCGGTTAAGCAACGCCTCGATTTCAAAATTCTCATCCTTGTTTACAAATCCCTCCATGGCCTCCTCACCCCTTCCCTATCCACGTATGTGGCTCGCTGTCAAATTTATTTGTTTTGTCTTCTAACACTACTGTGAAGCGCCTTGGGACGTTTTACTATGTTAAAGGCGCTATATAAATACAAGTTGTTGTTGTTGTTGTACAGGTATGACCATTTACACAAATACTTGTTGCATCTGTCCCTTGATACATTTGTCCTCTCCCACTGTCTTTATACGCCCATTTGCCACCAGCTAGCAGCAGGTGCAGCACAGACCTGGGATCAAACCTGGAGTTTGCCAGTCTGATGTTCACCAAGTGGTGCATTTACCATCCGAGCCACTTTGAGGAGCATGCTCAGGTCAACTTTGAACAGAGTGATGTAACTAAGCTTCATAAAGCATTTGAGGTGCTTCTATTGCCTGAGAACCTTTTACAGTGTTTATAATAAATCATAGCCTGCACGCCTCACTGTAACAAGTTTACTGGTAACTGACGGAGAAAGTCAACAGGGAGTGTTTGCACAGAGATTAACAGATATCTCCGAGTGAATTTCAAACTCATCCAGTCAAAAGGGATTCTAAAACTGCATGGACCTGTGAGAACAAGCTTGAGCAGTTTATCTCTTATCTGAAGCCCTGAGATTACAGCTGTCACATCATCTTGTACTCCTTTTCCTCTTAAGCTTCTACAGTAACGCTGCAAATTCCATTTCTTCCAAAATGCTGAATGGAAGTGAGATTATTAAAAATGGGAATGCCAGCCCATGGAAGACCCAATTAATTCCCATCCTCCTGTTCAGATCCCTCCATGGCCTCCTCGCCCCTTCTCTATCTCTGTAACCTCCTACAACCCTCCGCGATCTCTGCGCTCCTACAATTCTGGCCTCGTGAGCATCCCCCGATTTCCATCGCTCCACCATCGGGCGGCCGTGCCTTCAGCTGCCTGGGCCCCAAGCTCTGGACCTCTTCCCCCTCTCTCTCCTCCTTCAAGACGCTCCTTAAAACCCAACGTCTTTGACCAAGTCTTTGGTCACCTGCCCCGAATATCTCAATTGGCTCAGTGTCAATATTTGTCTGATTTAGACTCCCGTGAAGCGCCTTGGGACGCTTAGCTACGTTAAAGGCGCTGTACAAATGCAAGTTGGTGTTGTTTTATTCGTCCTTAACTTCTGTCAATGGGTAAGATGATCGTTTTGTCCCAGGTCCGCAAACTGCAGAGAGATATGAAGCAGCAGATGCGTCGTGCCTCGGCTGTCACCATCATTGCGGCTGGCTGGCGAGGTCTCCAGGTAACGGGGCGACCAGGAGTGCTCATTAAATCCTCACCCATTCGCAATGTAACCTCGAGCCAAATCAACACCTTTCACTCTGCTCTGGTGTGCTGTTCCGCTGATGATGTTATGAAGTTGAAGCACAACTTGTATTCCCCGTGTTAACTGTCGCACTCTTAACATCATCCCCGGGCAGTTAGTACAGATTTTTAATATTCATTTTTCACCCTGCCAGAATCTCTCGCTGTCAGCCGTGGCTCCGTGGGTAACACTCTCGCATCTGAGTCCGAAGGTTGTGGGTTCAAGTCCCGCTCCAGAGACTTGAGCACAAAAATCTAGGCTAACACTCCAGTGCAGTACTGAGGGAGCGCCGCACTGTCGGAGGGGCGGTACTGAGGGAGCGCCGGACTGTCGGAGGGGCGGTACTGAGGGAGTGCCGCACTGTCGGAGGGGCGGTACTGAGGGAGTGTCGGAGGGGCAGTACTGAGGGAGCGCCGCACTGTCGGAGGGGCGGTACTGAGGGAGCGCCGCACTGTCGGAGGGGCGGTACTGAGGGAGCGCCGCACTGTCGGAGGGGCGGTACTGAGGGAGTGTCGGAGGGGCAGTACTGAGGGAGTGCCGCACTGTCGGAGGGGCGGTACTGAGGGAGCGCCGCACTGTCGGAGGGGCAGTACTGAGGGAGTGCCGCACTGTCGGAGGGGGCAGTACTGAGGGAGTGCTGCACTGTCGGAGGGGCAGTACTGATGGAGCGCCGCACTGTCGGAGGGGCAGTACTGAGGGAGTGCCGCACTGTCGGAGGGGCAGTACTGAGGGAGTGCCACACTGTCGGAGGGGCAGTACTGAGGGAGGGCCGCACTGTCGGAGGGGCAGTACTGAGGGAGCGCCGCACTGTCGGAGAGGCAGTACTGAGGGAGAGCCGCACTGTCGGAGGGGCAGTACTGAGGGAGCGCCACACTGTCGGAAGTGCTGTCTTTCGGATGAGACATTTAACCGAGGCCCCGTTTGCTCTCTCAGGTGGAATTTAAAGATCCCACGGCCACTATTTGACGAAGGAAGGGGGGGGAGGGGTTCTCCCCGGTGTCTTGGGGGCCAATATTTATCCCTCAACCAAAATCATAAAAAAAAACAGATTTTCTGGATGGTCTCAAAGCGCTTTACAGCCAATGAAATACTTTTGGAGTGCAGTCACTGTTGTAATGTGGGAAACGCGGCAGCCAATTTGCGCACAGCAAGTTCCCACAAATAGCAATGTGATAATGACCAGATAATCTGTGTTTTTTTTTAAAAGGTCAGCATTCCATTAGCCTTTTCAATCGCTTTTTGTACCAGGCCACTAGCGTTTGGTGACTTGTGTACATGGACACCCGAATCGCTTTGCCCCACCACTGGTCCAATTTTCTCACAATTCAGAAGATATTGTCTTTCTTGGATCCAGAGAGGATGACCTCACACTTCCTTACACTGAACTCCATTTGCCATAATTTTGCCCACTCAAGATGCCTAAGTCCCTTTGTAACTTCCTGTTCCCACCTGCACTACTTACTCTGCCTCCCAACTTGGCATCATCTGCAAAATTGGCGAGACTGAGAGGTTAGAGCTAGAGTTGAGAGGGATCACCTATCAGACAACCTTTTCCTTGGACCTTGTTCAGGAGTGTGAGAGAGGGGTTAGTTGAGCTGTTAGCTACGGTCACTTGCGATTGTCAGAGTCTCATGTCCTTCAATGACATAAATGACGGCAGCTAAACTGGACAAGTGAAAAATCTGCTTTTCTATCTTTGAATTTTCTTGAACAGAAAAACTACACACAGCACTCCCAACACTAATATCCTTTGTTTGTGACCTCAGGTGCGGAAAAGGCACAGGAAGTATTTCAAAAGTAATGCTTCAAAGATAATCCGTAACTTCATAATGACGTCAATTGTGAGTTTGCCCATTGTATTTAATGTTTATGAAGGGAAGACTTGTCAATGCTGGGGAAAAGAACACTACCTTCTTTGCACCTAATGCTGGTGTCGAGCACTCCCAGGTATAGTTTCAGGAAGCTACATTTTAGAACTCACTTTGTCCCAACATCAACCTCAGAAAATGACTCCTTACTGGGCCACCTTCATGAGCTCTGTGAATGAGATTGTCCAGTGGTGCCAAATTATGAACCATTCTCTCCGGTGGATTTGTATCCATTTGGAAGTAGGTTGTCACATTACGGTCAGCAATAACCGTTTCTTTAATGAATCCACATATCAGCCATCTCGAAGGTTTGTTTTGCTTTTGCACCTCACGGGCTTCCTGCTATTTCGAGTCCCACTCTAGCTGTGAGATGATCTGGGTGATGGATGCCTCGTCAATCGCTGATTAGCAGGAGGCCCGCGTGGATAGGATGGTGTCACTAATTCCCCTCGTCCTATCCTGCTGGACCATCAGCGCCCCCTGGTACTCCAGCTACTGGGATTCCGACGACTGCTCATGAAAACATTAGCGGACCAAGTGGCACGCGGTCACAGAGTGGCAGGGGTGCAACTTTGTGGCAGTGACTTGCCACACTGGGAGTTCCCAATCTCGGCCCTGTGGAAGCAAGGTGCCTCCCCAGAGGGGAGAGGGCAGATTTAGGTGAGCTGCCCAGGCCACTCTCGTGCCTCTTCAAGTAGTTGCTCACAGAGTGGCAGAGTCTGAAAGTAGGTCACCTGTCTGCCCCCTCAGTATGATGCATAACACTGGATGAACTAGGAGGAAAAAGGAGTTTTTTTAAAAAAGATATTGAGAAATATGTTGGCAGCTAATATGGCCTCCCCACACAATTTACTGTGTAAGCTAAGGTTTTAAAAAAACATACAAAGCAACGTGATAACTTTCTTTTCTTTCATTTCTAAAGCTACAAAAGTACCTTCTTGGACTAAAGAACAAACTGCCTTCAATGTCTCCGATAGACAGGAAGTGGCCAGCAGTGCCTTATCTCTTCCTGGAGAAAGCTCACCAGGAGTTGAAGAGGATCTTTTGCCTCTGGAAGGTCAGCCTCATATGCACAGTACCAGTCTAGCCCTGTATTATTCTGCAGCAGCGTTACATAAGGGGCCATTTTGCTGAACGTACAACAAATACACAGGAACAGGAAGAGGCCATTCAGCCCCTCAAGCCTGCTTCGCCATCCAATCAGATCTCGGCTGATCTATTTCCTAACTCCATCTACCTGCCTTGCTTCTGAATCCCTTGATGCCCTTACCCAACTTTCAATTGATCACCAGCCTCAACAGCCTATTAGGGGGAGAGAGTTCCAGATTCCCACAGCCCTTTGTGTGAAGAAATGCTTCCTGACATCACCCCTGAACGGCCTGCCTCTAATTTTAAGATTGTATCCGCCTTGTTCTGGACTCCCCCCCCGCCAGAGGAAACAGTTTCTCTCTGTCTACCTTATCCAATCATTTAATCATTTTAAACACCTCGATTAGATCACCCCTTAATCACAGAAATTTACAGCATGGAAGGAGGCCATTTCGGCCCATTGTGTCCGCGCCGGCCGACAAAGAGCCACCCCAGCCTAATCCCACTTTCCAGCTCTCGGTCCGTAGCCCTGTAGGTTTCGGCACTTCAAGTGCACATCCAAGTACTTTTTAAATGTGGTGAGTTTTCTGCCTCTACCACCCTTTCAGGCCGTGAGTTCCAGACCCCCACAATCCTCTGGGCAAGGAAATTTCCCCTCAATTCCCCTAATCTGCTATACTCGAGGGAATACAAGCTGAGTCTATGCAACCTGTCCGCATAATTTAACCCTTTTAGCCCTTGAGCTTTTGAATGTGTCTGATCATATTGGTGGAGATCATTAATACCAGCTAAAAACACCCATTCCTAAAACAGCCTTAAGTGCTGTGGTTTCAGTTACAATCTGGCAACATTGACAATGAGAATTCCAGTGTCTCTTGCGCTGGGATAGGGGGAAGAGAACTGATTGACTCTATCGTGCCCTATTTTCTCCCCTGTTCTCCTTTTGGTCTCATTAGAACAGCCAAGAGACCAGGTGCACGATCTGTTTTAAGGCAGCTGCCAATGTTACTCTTGAGTCAGCCAGAAGAACAACCCAGTATTGACTTTCCTGATTTTCTCTCCCTGAACATGGGAGATGGCTGGACTCCACATCATCTGCTCACAGCTGAGATCAGGAGCTCAGTGAAGTGGGGATATTGAACTTGTATTCCACCACTCATTAGCACCTTTTTGTTGGTATGCCAGTGTGGTGACAGTGCTCGTATCTACCTTGTGCTTCAAATCATTTGCGGTTACTAGCTTCCAGCATAAAATACACTTGAATATCCATTGTGACCACTGGTATGTGATTTATAATTGCTCAATTGATGCCACATATACTGCTCCTATCTCTGTAACCTCCTCCAGCCGTACAATCCTCTGGGATCTCTGCGTTCCTCCAATTCTGGCCTCTTGTCCATCCCGGATTTCCATCGCTCCACCATTGGTGGCCGTGCCTTCAGCCGCCTGGGCCTCAAGCTCTGGAACTCCCTCCCTAAACCTCTCTCTCTCCTCCTTTAAGCCGCTCCTTAAAACCTACCTCTTTGACCAAGCTTTTGGTCACCTGTCCGAATATCTCCTTATGTGGCTCAGTGTCAAATTTTGTTTGATAATGCTCCTGTGAAGTGCCATGGGACATTTTACCATGTTAAAGGCGCTATATAAATGTAAGTTGTTGTTGTTGTTGCTAAACTGAATGGCCGCTCGCCCTGAATATGTCCTGTTATGCCCAGTGGTGTCAGAATTGTTCGGATATAATAATTTATAATGAAAGTTATAAGCAAAATAAGCAGGATCTGTGGTTGCTGAAAACACACACACCTGGCGATCAGCTCAACACTGCCACCAGGAGGAACTTTGGAATATTGCAGGTGCCGATTGAAGTAAGTGTATGATTTGTAAAATTACAACTTGTATTTATATCGCACCACAAACGTGGTAAAATGTCCCAAGGCGCTTCACAGCAGTGGATTTGAGTGGGCTGGGTGTATCTCACTTTAAATGCTGTGAGGAGATGGAAATGTAGAGTCCAGCTGCCACTCATCAATGAGCGAATCATCATGACTGATTCAACAGTGATAATTACAATGATGTTCAAAATTAGAGGCAATTGTCCTTGTGCCATCACGTATGATTTAGTACGCTTGGTTTGAGAATAGTGGACAGGTATGAACAATAAGGGGATATGGGGTTATGGGGAGCGGGCAGCGAAGTGGAGCTGAGTCCATGATCAGATCAGCTATGATCGTATTAAATGGCAGAGCAGGCTCGAGGGGCCGAATGGCCTACTCCTGCTCCTATTTCTTATGTTCTTATGAACATATTGCGATTGGGCGGGGGGGGGGAAGAGAGAATAGAGTTTCCCCTGACAGCTCAGAGGATAGGTGAACTATGTAGGGAGATACTGAGCTACATAGAGTAGAAGGATCCCAGGTTTGATCCTCAGACTGTTGTTAGCCATCTGACCCCCCAGCAATGGGAGGGGTGCTACATTTACCTCAGTTTTAGGGAGGGATTCTGCAAGAGTTCCTGCTCCTGATTTCTATCCAGTGACCGACCCACTTACTGTAAACTGCATTTTTTTTTAAATTAATTCTCGGGATGTGGGTGTCGCTGGTAAAGCCAGCATTTATTGCCCATCCCCCTAATTGCCCCTTGAGAAGGTGGTGGTGAGCCGCCTTCTTGAACCGCTGCAGTCCGTGTGAAGGTGCTCCCACAGTGCTGTTAGGGAGGGAGTTCCAGGATTGTGACCCAGCGACGATGAAGGAACGGCTGATATATTCCCAAGTCGGGATGGTGTGTGACTGGGAGGGGAACGTGGAGATGGTGGTGTTCCCATGCGCCTGTGGGTGTTGGGTAAGCATAAGCACACCGGTAATTTCGGTGGGTGTTCTCCTGATCTTTCACAGTAATTGGTGGAAATCCGCCAATCTTTCACCGCAGTTATGGGCAGAGATCGGTGACCCCACCCCATGGAAATTCTATCCCACGATCGGGCTTGGTTATGATGTTCCAAGGTCGATATAGGCTGCTGGAACTCACAGTTTGAGCTCACATATGAAAAATGGCCAAGAGGGTGGGTTACCAAGTAGTTCCTGGCACTATGGAGCCACAGCCCAGCCTAATCTACACTGGAATGTGTGTTAAGGAGAGCAAGGAGAAAGAGAACGGGAGGGAAACAAAGAACAGACTGCTGTTTGTTACAGTTGGTACAGGACATTCTGAAATGGGAGGGAGAACAGCCAGTTGTCGTGGTGCACATTGGTACCAACGACATAGGTAAAAAAAGGGATGAGGTCCTACGAAACGAATTTAAGGAGCTAGGAGCTAAATTAAAAAGTAGGACCTCAAAAGTAGTAATCTCGGGATTGCTACCAGTGCCACGTGCTAGTCAGAGTAGGAATCGCAGGATAGCTCAGATGAATACGTGGCTTGAGCAGTGGTGCAGCAGGGAGGGATTCAAATTCCTGGGGCATTGGAACCGGTTCTGGGGGAGGTGGGACCAGTACAAACCGGACGGTCTGCATCTGGGCAGGACCGGAACCAATGTCCTAGGGGGAGTGTTTGCTAGTGCTGTTGGGGAGGAGTTAAACTAATATGGCAGGGGGATGGGAACCAATGCAGGGAGACGGAGGGAAACAAAAAGGAGGCAAAAGCAAAAGACAGAAAGGAGATGAGGAAAAGTGGTGGGCAGAGAAACCCAAGGCAAAGAACAAAAAGGGCCACTGTACAGCAAAATTCTAAAAGGACAAAGGGTGTTAAAAAAACAAGCCTGAAGGCTTTGTGTCTTAATGCAAGGAGTATCTGCAATAAGGTGGATGAATTAACTGTGCAAATAGATGTTAACAAATATGATGTGATTGGGATTACGGAGACGTGGCTCCAGGATGATCAGGGCTGGGAACTCAACATCCAGGGGTATTCAACATTCAGGAAGGATAGAATAAAAGGAAAAGGAGGTGGGGTAGCATTGCTGGTTAAAGAGGAGATTAATGCAATAGTTAGGAAAGACATTAGCTTGGATGATGTGGAATCTATATGGGTAGAGCTGCAGAACACCAAAGGGCAAAAAACGTTAGTGGGAGTTGTGTACAGACCTCCAAACAGTAGTAGTGATGTTGGGGAGGGCATCAAACAGGAAATTAGGGGTGCATGCAATAAAGGTGCAGCAGTTATAATGGGTGACTTTAATATGCACATAGATTGGGCTAGCCAAACTGGAAGCAATACGGTGGAGGAGGATTTCCTGGAGTGCATAAGGGATGGTTTTCTAGACCAATATGTCGAGGAACCAACTAGGGGGGAGGCCATCTTAGACTGGGTGTTGTGTAATGAGAGAGGATTAATTAGCAATCTCATTGTGCGAGGCCCCTTGGAGAAGAGTGACCATAATATGGTGGAATTCTGCATTAGGATGGAGAATGAAACAGTTAATTCAGAGACCATGGTCCAGAACTTAAAGAAGGGTAACTTTGAAGGTATGAGGCGTGAATTGGCTAGGATAGATTGGCGAATGATACTTAAGGGGTTGACTGTGGATGGGCAATGGCAGACATTTAGAGACCGCATGGATGAATTACAACAATTGTACATTCCTGTCTGGCGTAAAAATAAAAAAGGGAAGGTGGCTCAACCGTGGCTATCAAGGGAAATCAGGGATAGTATTAAAGCCAAGGAAGTGGCATACAAATTGGCCAGAAATAGCAGCGAACCTGGGGACTGGGAGAAATTTAGAACTCAGCAGAGGAGGACAAAGGGTTTGATTAGGGCAGGGAAAATGGAGTACGAGAAGAAGCTTGCAGGGAACATTAAGGCGGATTGCAAAAGTTTCTATAGGTATGTAAAGAGAAAAAGGTTAGTAAAGACAAACTTAGGTCCCCTGCAGTCAGAATCAGGGGAAGTCATAACGGGGAACAAAGAAATGGCAGACCAATTGAACAAGTACTTTGGTTCAGTATTCACTAAGGAGGACACAAACAACCTTCCGGATATAAAAGGGGTCAGAGGGTCTAGTAAGGAGGAGGAACTGAGGGAAATCTTTATTAGTCGGGAAATTGTGTTGGGGAAATTGATGGGATTGAAGGCCGATAAATCCCCAGGGCCTGATGGACTGCATCCCAGAGTACTTAAGGAGGTGGCCTTGGAAATAGCGGATGCATTGACAGTCATTTTCCAACATTCCATTGACTCTGGATCAGTTCCTATCGAGTAGAGGGTAGCCAATGTAACCCCACTTTTTAAAAAAGGAGGGAGAGAGAAAGCAGGGAATTATAGACCGGTCAGCCTGACCTCAGTAGTGGGTAAAATGATGGAATCAATTATTAAGGATGTCATAGCAGCGCATTTGGAAAATGGTGACATGATAGGTCCAAGTCAGCATGGATTTGTGAAAGGGAGATCATGCTTGACAAATCTTCTAGAATTTTTTGAGGATGTTTCCAGTAAAGTGGACAAAGGAGAACCAGTTGATGTGGTATATTTGGACTTTCAGAAGGCTTTTGACAAGGTCCCACACAAGAGATTAATGTGCAAAGTTAAAGCACATGGGATTGGGGGTAGTGTGCTGACGTGGATTGAGAACTGGTTGTCAGACAGGAAGCAAAGAGTAGGAGTAAATGGGTACTTTTCAGAATGGCAGGCAGTGACTAGTGGGGTACCGCAAGGTTCTATGCATTGTACATTAATGATTTAGACGAGGGGATTAAATGTAGTATCTCCAAATTTGCGGATGACACTAAGTTGGGTGGCAGTGTGAGCTGCGAGGAGGATGCTATGAGGCTGCAGAGTGACTTGGATAGGTTAGGTGAGTGGGCAAATGCATGGCAGATGAAGTATAATGTGGATAAATGTGAGGTTATCCACTTTGGTGGTAAAAACTGAGAGACAGACTATTATCTGAATGGTGACAGATTAGGAAAAGGGAAGATGCAACGAGACCTGGGTGTCATGGTACATCAGTCATTGAAGGTTGGCATGCAGGTACAGCAGGCGGTTAAGAAAGCAAATGGCATGTTGGCCTTCATAGCGAGGGGATTTGAGTACAGGGGCAGGGAGGTGTTGCTACAGTTGTACAGGGCCTTGGTGAGGCCACACCTGGAGTATTGTGTACAGTTTTGGTCTCCTAACTTGAGGAAGGACATTCTTGCTATTGAGGGAGTGCAGCGAAGATTCACCAGACTGATTCCCGGGATGGTGGGACTGACCTATCAAGAAAGACTGGATCAACTGGGCTTGTATTCACTGGAGTTCAGAAGAGTGAGAGGGGACCTCATAGAAACGTTTAAAATTCTGACTGGTTTGGACAGGTTGGATGCAGGAAGAATGTTCCCAATGTTGGGGAAGTCCAAACCAGGGGTCACAGTCTAAGGATAAGGGGTAAGCCATTTAGGACTGAGATGAGGAGAAACTTCTTCACCCAGAGAGTGGTGAACCTGTGGAATTCTCTACCACAGAAAGTAGTTGAGGCCAATTCACTAAATATATTCAAAAGGGAGTTAGATGAAGTCCTTACTACTCGGGGGATCAAGGGGTATGGCGAGAAAGCAGGAATGGGGTACTAAAGTTTCATGTTCAGCCATGAACTCATTGAATGGTGGTGCAGGCTAGAAGGGCTGAATGGCCTGCTCCTGCACCTATTTTCTATGTTTCTATGTTTAATGCCCATCGGTTATGGTAGGCATGTTCACAAATGCGATTTGTCCATTATATGGGATGGCTGGTATAATGCATAAAACATCTGGGCACCCAGAGTGACAAAAAAAAGTTAGGATTTGCTGTACTCTGTCAGCTGAGGGGCTCTTAACCAGGTGGGTTGTAATTTTCTTAGCCATGCCTGGCGTAAGATGCATGCTCTGCTAGTTATTCTTAAAATAGTTCAGCAAATTCTCTACTTGTCCCCTGGAAATACTTCCCCTTAATGGGCAGGGCCCACGGCAAACTGAGTCGATTTAAAAGAGCCTCTGAACGACAGAAACAGAACTCATGACCGAAACTACAGCAACATCTGCCAGTAACAGGAAGGTGATTTCTCCAGCAGAAGGCTGTGAGTGGGGGGATAGTTACAAAGGATGAGCATAAAATCAATCCCAGTCACTGAGAGCAGTGTGGTCTCCAGGTGTGATTTGACGGGGGAATTACCCAATCATCTCCATTCTGGCCGGGACTTGTGGTGTCGCTGTACACAGTTTTTGTAGTATTTGGTACTCCGATAGGAATGATGCTAAACACAACCATCCAACCTGCAGAGCAATGGAACAAAATTCCTGGAACTCATTGGTCGTTTCTGCCCGAATTAAACGGAGCATTTAAGACACTATAACTGGCAACTCTGAAATAGACATTATTGCAAACGGCTGTTGCGTTTTGGCTGATACAAGAGACTGCCCGCTTTAAACATGGACGTCTTAAGTGGTGGGGACTGTACTTGTTTATGGTGCTGCATCTCTGAAAAATGAAAATTGCTAAACTGTCTCCCATTTCATGATTATAGTGTAAGAAATACAGGGAGACCATCTCGAAGCAGAGGAAAACAGAATTAGAAGAAAAGCTGTACGCCAGTGAGCTCTTCAAGGATAAGAAAGCCTCGTATGCCTCCAGGTAACAGAAAACTTTTTCAACTCCTCGAGTCTTCATAAACACAAAAGAATAGTATGCAGGTACAGCAAGTGATCAGGAAGGCCAATGGTATCTTGGCCTTTATTGCAAAGGGGATGGAGTATAAAAGCAGGGAAGTCTTGCTAGTTATACAGGGTATTGGTGAGGCCACACCTGGAATACTGCGTGCAGTTTTGGTTTCCATATTTACGAAAGGATATACTTGCTTTGGAGGCAGTTCAGAGAAGGTTCACTCGGTTGAACCCACCCGTACAGGCTGGCAGACTTAACTCTTCTAGCCTACTGTATATACCTTGCCCAGCCACTGGGATGCACTGCCTGAAAGGATGGTGGAGGCAGATTCAATTTTATCTTTCAAAAGGCAGTTGGATAAGTATCTGAAGGAAAAGAAATTGCAGGGCTACGGGGAAAGGGCGGGAGAGTGGGACTAGCTGAGAGTCAGCAGTGACTCGACGGGCTGAATGGCCTTCTTCCATGCTGTAACCATTCTATGATTCTATGTGGTGATCAGAGGCAAAGTTACAAACTGCCACTCTAAAACAAGTGTACTTGCACAAGTCTTCCATTCCTTCATGTGGTGACCCTGTAGCATCAGTGCTCAAATATTTAGACAGCCAACCAATGGGTGTTAGCAGTCCAGTAATTTCACCAGTTTCTGTCACCAGTCAGAGGATCCCAATGCCACTCTGGACTTTCCGCAAGGTTTTCCCGCATCTCCTGTTGGAACCCTCCACCCCCGAGAAACCGCGTAACAGCCATTTCTGCCACCTTTTCAGCGTCTCCACCACTGTTATGGCAGAGATTGGGAGAACCTCATGGAAATTCTCTCCCCAGATGTCCATTCATTCGTGTACATACAGTGGGAACTGTGCATGTTCAACAGCTTGAGCTTCAGAGGACCATTGTGCCTGTCGAGTATCTAATGATCTCAGTCTGTACCTGTCCCATTGATCACCAATCCTATTCTCATTTATCCCACTTCTTTTTCAAGGAGTTAATTGACTCAGCCCCAAGTTCACTATTGCGTTGCGGGAAACTCCCCTAGTTTTGCACGTTTGTTAATTTACTTGTGTTTGCACGATCTATTCCATTAAGATTTAATCTGTTTCTGTTACCTTGTTAGTGTGCCTCAGCCCTTCAAAGGACAGTACTTGGACACTCAGAAAAGGTCCAAGTACCAGAAGCTTGCCAGTGGCATAGAGGGGACGTTACTTATGATGGACACAGCCATGAAAATTAACAGAAAGAATGGAAAGGTAAGGAAAGGAATGGGACTCTGTCCTACATCTTAGAGTAGCCTGCAATGGACAAAATAGGGAGGAGAAATAAGACAATGTCCCAGCTTCCAAGGGCTGCCTGTGTGGAGAGAGCTGATTATACAATGATTGAATCTTGTGGATTAATCCTTCTGTGTTGTAAATTGATCTCCCTGCTGCCACTGGGCTCAGTAACCCCCTCCCCATCAGGAGTCATGCTGATGTTTTCCCTCCTGATCACTTTACCGGAAAATGTGTATGTTAACGTCACAATTGAGCATGAATGTCCTCCCCACGGCAATAGCTGCCCCACACTCACACATGGGCAGTTGGTGCGATATTAGTGGTGGCGTAGACCAAACTGCACAAAGGAGTTAGCCCCTTCCGTAAACAGAGAGGGAAAAAAGAGAAAATGCATGATGTTTGGCTACTTGTATGCGTCCATACTGCGCTTGGCCATTTTGGACTGTTGATCATGTACATGTGCTA
Organism: Pristiophorus japonicus; assembly: GCF_044704955.1. Lineage (NCBI taxonomy): Eukaryota > Metazoa > Chordata > Chondrichthyes > Pristiophoridae > Pristiophorus > Pristiophorus japonicus. The sequence goes on from NC_092010.1 coordinate 39,217,666, forward strand.
TCTCCTCATTCCAGAATTCTCCAAGGATCTTGCTGATGACAAACAGCTACTTTGCCCTGGCTGATGCAAAGTCCCCCCACATTAAAACCCTGATCAAAATGAACGAGATCAAGAGCATCTCTATGAGTGAACGTAAAGATGGACTCTTTGTGCTGCATATATTGGAGGTGAGCACTGAGCTGAACCTGGGATGTGATAGTAAGAGTAGAGTTAAACACTGGTAAGTGAATTATACCAACATTCAGGAACCAGCAGAATGAGGAATAGGTACACCATGTGGACCTGCAGCTGTTCTGGGGGGCACAAGTGTTGAGCAGCACGACACAAGTTTGATCCCTTCTCCACGCAGTTTACAATCCGACCTGTGCCAACTGGGGTGTGGAAGGAAAAGAGTGAAAAATCAGAGGAGAGATTGCTGCCTTGTTGGTCAGCTGTATTGGTACCAGTCTGGGACCATATTGACCATCCAACCTCTTGGCAGCGATTGAGTTTATGTCATACAGACCAAAGACGATGGATAATTTGCAAGAAACAAAATTACATTTTGAAAAAAGCAAAATGCACTTATCCTAGATCCACAACATGTCACCTGAATATCATAGTCTGTAATAAATCTGCAGATTTGATATTTTATTGCATGATATGGGCCAACACTTTGTAGCAGATGCTGGTAATGTCTGGCTGGTATGGTGTGCATTAATGCTCAAAATAGACTGTGGCTTGAGGCACTGAGATTTTTGTGCCCATTTTCTGAACATGGTAAATTTACCATCTTGATTATACCATGAAGAAGGGATGTTAAGTGCAGGAAAACACAGGAGTAATAGCAGTTTTTGCAATAAAATCCAAGGCAATTTCAGGATTTTTACCTTTTGAAGAATGGGTATTATTAGCTATTTAAAACTATAAAATCAGGTTAGTGATTAGTTTTAGTAATGAATAGTCATCATCATAGGCAGTCCCTCGAAACGAGGATGACTTGCTTCCACACCAAAAAAGGATGAGTTCACAGGTGCTTCAATGAAGGAGCTAATATTCCGGATCCCGAACTACATCCTGAAGGGTGGAAGATGCCTGTGGGTGGATTATTTTAACGTGGGGTGACCGTTGCACACCAGCCACCACACGGGGCTTGACAGAGCGAGGTCTTGGTCCAGGGGCAAGGGTTAACCAGGACGACTGGAGACCAGCTCTGCTGCACAGACCTAGTGCGCACACATATTGCAGCGTGGGCTGGGCCCGTGCTGCCCCTGGGCCCTCAGTTGAGTTTAATGAATAGTAACCCTACTTTCAAAATCATAAAAGTGCAGGCTTGACTGAGGAACTTTGCCATTTTGAAATTAAGTGACTAAAATGAACAAATGTATTGTAATTTAATTCCCTTCATCTTGCCAGAACTCCAGTGTTGGGGTTAAGGGAGACTTCCTCTTAAACAGCGAGCATCTCATCGAGCTCACCACCAAACTGCATCGCTCGATACTGGATGCCACTCAGCAGAGGATAAACCTGAAGATAGAGGACGAGTAAGTAAAACTAATCCATTGGGTGTAGCTGGAGATCCCTTCATTTCTGCCGACACTCATTTTTTTTTGTAACTTTAAGCTCCTCAAGATGGGTGTTTTAGTATTGGGGAAGGCAACATAATCCATCCAGGGCACTCAGCATTAGATATGATACAGAGTAAAGCTCCCTCTACACTGTCCCATCAAACACTCCCAGGGCAGGTACAGCACGGGGTTAGATACAGAGTAAAGCTCCTTCTACACTGTCTCATCAAACACTCCCAGGGCAAGTACAGGGGGTTAGATACAAAGTAAAGCTCCCTCTACACTGTCCCATCAAACACTCCCAGGGCAGGTACAGCACAGGGTTAGATACAGAGTAAAGCTCCCTCTACACTGTCCCATCAAACACTCCCAGTGCAGGTACAGCACGGGGTTAGATACAGAGTAAAGCTCCCTCTACACTGTCCCATCAAACACTCCCAGTGCAGGTACAGCACGGGGTTAGATACAGAGTAAAGCTCCCTCTACACTGTCCCATCAAACACTCCCAGGGCAGGTACAGCACGGGGTTAGATACAGAGTAAAGCTCCCTCTACACTGTCCCATCAAACACTCCCAGTGCAGGTACAGCACGGGGTTAGATACAGAGTAAAGCTCCCTCTACACTGTCCCATCAAACACTTCCAGGGCAGGTACACTGTCCCATCAAACACTTCCAGGGCAGGTACAGGGGGTTAGATACAGAGTAAAACTCCCTCTACACTGTCCCATCAAACACTCCCAGGGCAGGTACAGCACGGGGTTAGATACAGAGTAAAGCTCCCTCTACACTGTCCCATCAAACACTCCCAGGGCAGGTACAGGGGGTTAGATACAGAGTAAAGCTCCCTCTACACTGTCCCATCAAACACTCCCAGGGCAGGCACAGGAAATTCCCAGATAAAGGTGCAGGTGGCTATAACACACAAATAATGTTGGTATAATACACGATACTAAGGTCAGCCTTTGTATTGCACGAGTTATATTACAGTGTTGCACCATTTTCTCCTCTGCAGACTTTCTGTTAAGTTCAATAAAGACATGGTCTCTGTGAAGTTCGTAAATGCAGCAGGGAATAATGGAAACGTTCCAGTGTGCAAGAAGAAAAATAGTCTCTTATTCGAGGTCCAGGTTCCCTAACTGTAATGGCTCCAACCTGTCCAGTGGCTCAATACCCACCTCGACCCAGGGTTGTGGAAACTCCAGAGCCTGAGGCCTTATTGCGACAGTGATTTAAAAAAAAAACCACAAAGCAACTTTTGACTAATCATCGCTTCACCGATCGCACCATGCTTGCGCATGGCGTAAGTTAATTCATACATGAACCGAAAAGCAAAAATTCCGCGGCACTGCTCTTGTCCAGATGGAACACATCATTTTGCGGCTTGTGACCCTCAAAAGTTTGGTAATTGTTGTAAATGCTGATTAACCTTCTGTGCCAACCAATTTAAACCATGTCAAACCCAATCAGGCAAGGAGACAATCCTTCCATACACTCCTGTCAATGGAAAATGCTGTATATTCTGTACTTTTGTTCTAATTCATTTTTATGCTGATCAATGTTTTGCTACATGCTATTATGGGACCATGTCAAACCTGATTTTAACTGATTGGGATGTTGAAACAGAAAAAAAGCAGAAGTGTTGTCACATACTTCTCCCTGACAGCTGGTTATGAGCGATCACAAGGGACAGATATACACGATCTGGCCAAATGGGTCAGGGGGACCTGAAAATAACTAATGGTGGAAATCCGTTACAATACTGTTAACTCTCCTGAAACACTACAATATATAAAGTCCTATACAGTTCAAAAGGTTTGCACTAGCTAGTATTTCATTTTAGAATTTTAATTACCTCCCCCATTTTACTCCTCTCCTGTGCTGGAGGATGGCGGAACATGCACTGCTCCTCCAAGTGGTGCTCTTCATGCCTGAGCCTAGGTAGTGAGTGTCAGCAGGCTATTGGGCCGTGGGAGGCACCATAACTGAGCCAGATTCTTTCTCCCTCACCCTCACCACTTCCTAGCCCAGGGACACCAACTCCAATTACATTGTTAGCCAACACTGTCCTGGCTGCAAATCAGCCAACTCATCAGACCAAGGATTGAACTTCCCACTCTTATATGACCCAATACCATACAGGCAGTTTACTGAGGCATTTGGGGGCTGCATGTTAGCATTCAGTGTTCAAATGAGTTACGATTACCTGTGCTGTAGAATGTGTTTAGGATTAAGATTTGGAAGGAGCAGTTGAAGGAAGAACTGAACCCAGTGATGAAGTCAGGCTGTAAATAAGCAGCTCCTTGTGTCTATACTGCTTACTCGGGAATTCCCTCCCTAAACCTCTCCACCGCCTTTAAGATGCTCCATAAAAGCTACCTCTTTGATCAAGCTTTTAGTCACCCGTCCTAATATCGCTGCCTTAAGCTTGGTATCAATTTTTGTCTGACAACTTTCCTGTAAAGCGCCTTGAGATGTTTTTACTATGTTAAAGGCGCTATAGAAATGCAAGTTATTGTGCTTAGAATGAAGTCTGATACTGTACAGGAACTCCAGACTGAACATTCGCAGTTTTCGACGGTACTGACTGTTGCCGTATAGTCAGCCAACTCCATGGCCTGGAGTTTCCGCTAAATTGCGCCAAGCCACCGCAAATGATCGAGGTATTTCAAGTGCAAATTACGTCCATCGCAAATTGACTTTCCGCGATCTTTTGGTCTGCCCAGTTGCGCTGGCTCATAGAAGATTTTAATTTCAGTGATACGCAAATGCAATTCAGCAGAACTGGCACAAGTTTAAAGCGCAATTTGGGCCCAGATTGACAATTGCGTCCAAAGCAGAAACTCTATCCCTGTGTTTAATTTATTGTCATGAGAAATGACTTTATAAAGGTACACTGCAGTTACATCAGGTGTAAAATGGGTCATGCTCATCACTACATCTCATCCGAATCAGTTCCTTGGAAAACAAGGCAGTGTCAGATGGAACACCAGCACTTTAGAGTAGCGCTTCTCTCACCATCATTGGAGATACAAAAAGCATCAAGAGGGTTAGCCTGTCTTTCAATCTGTGCAGCCACTTCAGTTTGATTCACTTGGAGTGACCAGATTGTGCCACCACCGATTCCCTTTCCCAGGGAATTTCCTGCTTTCGGCCAAAAGTGGGTAGCCTTCCTTTAAAAAGGAATCTGTGTTGTAAATGGAATTATATGCCACACGGATCAGCGATTACATGAGCAAAAGCACGTGGTGTAAACGTAAGCTCGATTTTTCACTGGAGCACAGCAAGACGTAGACAAGAGTGCTACAGGTGCCTCACACAAGTGCAGTTCAGTGAGAAGATTTGCATTGTCCACAAATGCTCCACTTTATCCAGTTCCACTCTATACTAAAACAAATTTCAACATGGAAAAGTTTCAAGGTCTAGATGCTGGAGCGCCCGGAAATTTCAAACCCTCCCAACATTGGCCCAGTTCTATGCCAACAGCCAGTGTCAAAAGCATATCTACATGGGAGCAATCACTTCCTTCAGCTCTCATTCCAAAAGAGAACAGGTAAAACTTAAAAAGACACTCTACTATATTAACCGATAATGAAGACAACAGTGCTTGCTATAAATTCTAATTTTAAATTGAAAATATAATTATGCTGCAATACTATTTATATTTATTTTTGGATTATGCTATAAAAAAAATCAGTTGTATTTATAAATATGATGATATTCAATTTCTTTTCAGAGCACAATAAAATTTGAAAAAAACCGATTGTACTGCTGGAATGATCGGATTTCTGGCCTAGAGGGCAGATAACACCCGACCAAGCCTTTGGTCAAAGTTCCTCTTTACATTTATCATCTTATAACACTCCTGTGAAGCGCCTTGGGACATTTCACTACGTTAAAGGTGCTATATAAATACAAGTTGTTGTTGTTTAACCAACCACTAGGAGACAACAGTGTTAACTGTTCAGATCTAATTACAATGGAGTAAGGCCAATCAGCCCATCTTAATTCATCCATCCAGAAAGATCCTAGATCCCCGTCATTTCAGCCTCCAATTGTTTCTTAAACGATTCAGGGTTTTTCCCCTCCACTACTCTTCTTAGAAATCTGTTCAATATATTGGTCGCTTTTTGAATGAAGAATTGCCTGACAGTTATTTTCCCTCCCCAGAGGGAGCATCTTGGGGATTCGGTGTGGGTGCAGGGTAAAGTGAAGGGAAAACTTGTACCCTTCCACTCTAATGCACAATGCACTGGTGAGGTGCACAGGGCAGATCCAATATGTTACTGTCATCTGCACTTACAGCCAATAGGAAATGCATATCTAGCTTCCCCATCACTTAAGTCTATCTTGAGGTAAATCTAGTTCACCATTTCTTACTTCGAAAAGTCAAGCTTCAAAATGGAAGCAGAATGTTCAACTCTGATGAATGATTATCTTGTCCCACTACAATATCGAACTGAAGTATGTAGTACAAAGGTGTACAAAACATTAAATGGTGTAGAAAAGTTTGAAATAGTATCAGGAAGAACTTCTATCACAGTGAGAAACTTTTGGAGTCATTTGCTGGGTGGGGTGAAGGAGATGAAAGCATTGGTGATAGTCAGAATGCAGCTGGATGCTATAATGGGAAGAGTGGGGGTACTAGAGGGTTCGGTTTCAATGGGAAAGTTATGGTAATGGGACAGATGGCCTTTGATAGGCTGAGAGGCCTTATTCTACATTGTTAAAATTGCAGGTTATGTAAAACAAGTGACATACAACCCGTCCCATTTATTAATAAATCAAACTATTCAGTATGTGAAGAAGAATGGTGTGGAGATGTTCATCTAGGTAAACCCGTCACAATTAAGATATTCATGCACGCACACACACACACACACGCCATACAACAAGTTTTATTTAATTTATGTTCTGTCAGCAATTAAAAGCTGCCCGAAATTCATTATAACAAATACTGGGAAATCCCCAGCAGTTAACTTGCTCATTAGTAAACTTGACACACGGAACCGCAGGACAAAGAAGGAACCAACACCACAGCAGATGTCAAATCAGAAATAATAATGTGCACAAAGCTGAAGTATATAATGAAAGAAACATTACATTCAAATTCAAGGTTTCATTGTTGGTCATTGTAAATATTTAAAGAGGAATATAAATGGCCACTCTCTTTAATGTAACCAAAACATCCAGGGGGGAAAACATGAAAAGAATCGTCTCCCTCACAGAACACACACTAGACATTTATTTGAAGTGGGTATGGCGCCTTCCTGCATCCAACCAGGATAACTCCAAAGTCTATCCATGGATCTACTGTGCTGCTTCCAACAGAGGGGTGAAGACCAGCAGCAAGAAAACAAGGGGCCAATTGCTTTCATTCCTTTTTTGTAATTTTAAACCTCTCTGCCTCCTCCACCTTAGTGCTGCCTTCCAACCTCAGTCTTTCCTCTTTTATTAAACCTAGCCAGCTATATCCTTGCACTCTCACTGCTGCCCAGCTGCTTATAACCCACCTGTTTCAGAGAGCAGCACGAGTTAAAATACCCCACCTCAGACTTAGGCCGACGAGTACGTTTTGCAGTAGACCCCCCCCCCCCACACAAAATCCACTGGGGCTTAAAATTGACCTCGACCTGTGCCTCATGCAAGGAAAGTTTGCTCCTTCAATTCCCGAGTGAACTTTGTTTCTCTCCCTCCCACAAAAGAATCCTGTTTTCTGCTGCACAACAGCAGTGTTACAACACAAACACTGTAGAAAGGAGCTCTCAAAGTATCGACATTCATGTAACTGTTCAACACATGGCAAGTGCTGCAATTACATTTTTAAAAGCCGCAGGGCTCTCTTTTCATTTTCACAAGACGACTGCGGATCGAGAAACCTGTACAATCTCGTCATTTTTTTCCCCACTCACTTCTTTTTTTTTAAATTGGCTTTTAAAAATGTAATGCTTTAATAAAAACACGTGAATGCAAACACAGGTGGTTTAAAAATAGATGGTGCGAGATGTATATTGTATTGCTTCACTCTTTGAACACAATTGCTTACAAAACTTACATAAAAGTCTTTAATATTATCAGATGAAAATGAATCCTTTGTTTGACCCGATGTTCAAAATCATTTCAAAAAGCTGAAGTTCATCGCGGTTAATCCTCATCATCGTCTTCAATTGCCCGCCGCCGCCTTTTGATCAGTCTGTGGGTGACCTCAGAGTTGGACACCTCGGAGTCAGGCTCAGGGACTTCCATCGCCTTCACTTCAGCAGTTTCCTCAGCTGAAAGTCCACATTCAAGACCATTAAAATCACGGAATTAAGTCTCGATTTCCGCCCATGTGCAAAACACGCCCCGGCTGCTACCAATACTGCTTATAGCTGGCTGCTGCGGGCAAGGGCCACATTATGGTTTATTATTAGGAACTCATGCCCTCCCACAGTGGTGAAAAGTCATGCAGCTACAATGCACACTGCCCTTTACCAGAAAGTCCAGAAACAGAATGCTCCAATTTTAGGCTAAGATTTCTCTTCGTGTTGCGGTGGGAAGAGGGGGCGGATGTGGGGGAGAAAGGAAGATAGCATTTGCAGGGTCACAATGGTGCACTAATTATTGGACAATGCTTAGAAATGTCGAGAGATCTTTATCCACAACTGAAGATGCGACTTGAAAAAAAAAGCTACTGCATTAGTTTTAGAAGTTTACGAAGAAAGAACGAACAGAATCTTACCCTCATCTTCCATTTCATCATCACTATCGAGCAGGCGACTCCGCTTTAGGAGATGTTTGGGTTTGGTCTTCTCACCATCACTGTAACAGTGAAATATAATCTGGTTTTAATCAACACAGGAGCAGCTCAGCTCAGCCATCAAATTTACTGAGTAAAGGTACCAATCACTGGGATGTCCCTTTCACAAATTCCATAAAGTTTAGAGCACTCCAATAGCACAATATGTTCAGCCTGCTGTGCCACAACATTGTAGGACATGTATCCACACTGAGATAGGATCTCTGAGATTGGGTCATGGGGGAAGGAACAAATCACTTGCATTTATATAGTGCCTTTCACGACCTCAGGGCATCCCAAAGCACTTTACAGCCAATTAAGTACTTTTGAAATGTAGTCACTGTTGTAATGTAGGTAAGGGGAGGGCGGATATCCCAAGCAGAGGTGATGTGGCTACGTGGCTACAGTTAACAGAGAGTATAATTATAGCGATGCAATCTCGACTGCCCCTTCCAAGATGCACAGACTATGTATCGGCCTCTTCCACAAAACAAAGTAAGAGTTGGAGAAGCAGCCCATAATTTGTCTACAGTGAGAGACAAGACTATTTCTTGACTTATTTTTTTTTAAATAAAAAAGTTTAATTTACACTGGTTTCTCTTCCCCCGCCACTCCCCCTCTGATTGAGGGATAGTTTTTTGTGCTAATAGATGTCAGCATTGGGAAATGTAGTCATTTTCCCACTCTTTGTACTCAGTGTCGGTAGTAAGTACCTACATCAGATACAGGTAATGCACGGATCAGAGACAATGTGAAGCTCCCTTTACTCTGTCCCAATAATGTGCCTTAACCTCCAATCCCAGAAACATAGAAAATAGGTGCAGGAGCAGGCCATTCGAGCCTGCACCACCATTCAATAAGATCGTGGCTGATCATTCCCTCAGTACCCCTTTCCTGCTTTCTCTCCATACCCCTTGATCCCTTTAGCCGTAAGGGTCATATCTAACTCCCTCTTGAATATATCCAATGAACTGGCATCAACAACTCTCTGCGATAGGGAATTCCACAGGTTAACAACTCTGAGTGAAGAAGTTTCTCCTCATCTCAGTCCTAAATGGCTTACCCCTTATCCTTAGACTGTGTCCTCTGGTTCTGGACTTCCCCAACATCGGGAACATTCTTCCTGCATCTAACCTGTCCAGTCCCTTCAGAATTTTATATGTTTCTATGAGATCCCCTCTCATCCTTCTAAACTCCAGTGAATACAGGCCCAGTCGATCCACTCTCTCCTCATATGTCAGTCCTGCCATCCCGGGAATCAGTCTGGTGAACCTTCGCTGCACTCCCTCAATAGCAAGAACGTCCTTCCTCAGATTAGGAGACCAAAACTGAACACAATATTCCAGTTGAGGCCTCACCAAGGCCCTGTACAACTGCAGTAAGACCTGCCTGCTCCTATAATCAAATCCTCTCGCTATGAAGGCTAACATATCATTTGCCTTCTTCACCGCCTGCTGTACCTGCATGTCAACTTTCAATGACTGATGTACCATGACACCCAGGTCTCGTTGCACCTCCCCTTTTCCTAATCTGTCACCATTCAGATAATATTCTGCCTTCGTGTTTTGCCACGTCCCACACCAAAGCTGTTTTGTGGTTTCAGTGAGATTGGCAATTTGTGCCAAATTGTGGTCAATTTTATGCTGGGGATTGAAACCAACTGGCAACTGTTAAAAACCTTCCCAAATATAGTCTCCTATAAATTCTTAAAGCCAGCAGAGAGAAGCTGTGTCATCAGCCAGAGATGAAAGCAGCCCAGTGCACCATCCATTCTCCAGTGGGGGTAGTGCTCTGCTCTCGAACCTCTCCACTTCTGCTTTGTCATCAGCTGGTAGGGTGTCGGTATGAACATCCCGAATAAAGTGTTTATTCTTTCCCTTCCCCTTCTCTCCTCAGCAGCCTATAGAAAGGAGAGAGTAATCCTTGGGTAACCCTTGCCACTGGACCAAGACCTAGCTCTGTCAAGTGGTGGCTGGTGTGCAACGGCCAGCCCACGTTAAAAAAATCCACACACAGGCATCTTTCACCCTTCAGGATGTAGTTCAGCATCTGGAATATTAGGTCCTTCACTGGAACACCTGTGAACTCATCCTTTTTTGGCGTGGAAGCAAGTCATCCTCGTTTCGAGGGACTGCCTATGATGATGATGATAGAACGCTGGCCATGACACACCACTGGCCAACATTCTCGTTAAGCTGCATGGCCCTCTGGAGCTCCAGCGCAGGACGTTCACCGGCTTTTAAATGAAAGAAACTGCGCATGCGCGAATATTTGAATGGGCCGCGCAGCCACTTAAAGGGATTGCGCACGGAAAAATAAATGAGAGGGAATATTGCCGCTGGCTCTGCACCACCAGGCTCGGCACATGGAAGCTTACAAGCCGAAGGAGATTGTTTATCGCTTGCCTTTTGGCATCACTGTCTGATCCGGAAGCAGACTCGCGAGTTTGTTTGGTTCTCTCTTCAGGTTCATCATCGCCGCCTGTAAAATATTAAAAGATGCAAATGTGTATAGACTAGGGCAGGAGAAAAATATTTCTAAATCCGTTCTCTCCCCTCTCACGTTAGATTATTTTTAACTTGCTTAGCCCTTACTCCATAACCACAACCTCATGGTCTTGGAATTCCCTGCCAGGGGAAGGATGAGGGAAGTATCTTATTCAGTCGCTCCGCGAGACAGCATAACTGATTAGGGGCCAGTTGTTTGAAAACTGCAGATGCACAGCTAACATTCAATACACAGTAGGTTGGAGCACCATCAACAGCTACCAACTTTTAAATGATAAATAAATCTGCAGCAAGCCAAGAACTGAAACACAAGACCAGACGTTTCAGTTGCAAAGCTACTTGAATCTATTTCCAGCAATACCTTTAGTAGGGGCAGCATTCCTCTCCCTGGCCATCACCAGAGCTCGCAAGGCCTCAGACCTCTGATCAGCACTAACATCTTCATTGCGTTCCACTGCTTCATCTCTACCATCCTGCAGGGCGATAACTGAAGCAATCTTGCGCAACTGCCGAGCACTCAAGTTAGCAGAAATACGCCAGAATGATTCCTGAAATAAATAAAAAGGAGCATCACATGTAAAAGTGATTGTCGGGGCGAGCAGGAGGAAATAACAACATGGAAACTGCAAACTAAACTAAAAAGGAAAATACCATTTTGCCCAACAATCCCACCCATTTTTGGTTGATCTCAACCCTACTTTTTCCATCATATCCCTTAAATCAGTTCTCTCTTTACAAATATATCAGTCTCAAATTCATTTATACTGTCTGCTTTACTAGCCTTCTCCACTTCCTATTTCTATTAGACAGTATAAAATAGCTCTGCATAAATCCCTTACTTTTAAAATCACATCAATGCTCTTTGACTCCTCAGTCACTGAGAACCATTTGTCCAGATCAACAATCAATCATATTCATAATTCTGAAAACTATTAGCACATCTCCTGCTAACAAGAGCCTTTCCTCACAAATTACAGCATCAACATCAGTTTAATTCTCTTTTAAAAAGGACTTGCATTTCTCTAGCACCTTTCACGGCCACTGGAGCGCTTTACAGCCAATGAAGTACTTTTTGAAATGTAGGCACTGTTGTAATGTAGGAAACGCGGCAGCCAATTTGCGCACAGCAAGCTCCCTCAAGCAGCAATGTGATAATGACCCGGTAAGCTGTTTTGGTGATGTTGGCTGAAGGATAAATATTGGCCCCAGGACACCGGGGAGAACTCCCCTGCTCTTCTTCCAAATAGTGCTATGGGAGCTTTTACGTGCACCTGAGAGAGCAGACGGGACCTCGGTTTAACGTCTCATCCAAAAGACGGCACCTCCGACAGTGCAGTGCTCCCTCTGGAATGTCAGCCTAGATTTTTGTGCTCATGTCTCTGGAGTGGGACTTGAACCCACAACCTTCTGACTCAGAGGCGAGGGTGCTGCCCACTGAGCCACAGCTGACACTTAAAAAACTAAAATCCCCCAATTCTGAAGCGTGCAACAGACTATTGACGTATGCTTCCTGAAGTGCTATGTGAGCAACAGTGTAACAGTTCCAATAGGTGAACCAGGGTAATAGGAAGGAAGGGATTTAAAATCAATTAAAAGGGTCACATTCGGCATCATAGGAGATACATGACCAGATCAATCTTTAATACATAAAAACACACTTAAAGCTGGAGCATATACCAGACGGTGGCCATCATGGTCTGACAAACATCATCACACAGACGAGTACATTGGGTTGGGCTATAGTGCTTTAAGTGTTAATTGTAAACACTGTTGATGTTCGAACCAGTGCTGGCAAAATGAGCAATCTCGACCAAGACATAGCGTTGCTATAGCAATAATAGGAAAAACACTCCTTCTATGGCAAACACTATTTGTGTTAACAGCACTTTTTAGTTTATTTTTTATTCAGACTTTAAGAATTAGGAACAGGAGTAGGCCATCTAGCCCCTCGAGCCTGCTCCGCCATTCAACAAGATCATGGCTGATCTGGCCGTGGACTCAGCTCCACTTACCCGCCCTCTCCCCGTAACCCTTAATTCCCTTATTGGTTAAAAATCTATCTATCTGTGATTTGAATACATTCAATGAGCTAGCCTCAACTGCTTCCTTGGGCAGAGAATTCCACAGATTCACAACCCTCTGGGAGAAGAAATTCCTTCTCAACTCGGTTTTAAATTGGCTGCCCCGTATTTTGAGGCTGTGCCCCCTAGTTCTAATCTCCCCGACCAGTGGAAACAACCTCTCTGCCTCTATCTTGTCTATCCCTTTCATTATTTTAAATGTTTCTTTAAGATCGCCCCTCATCCTTCTGAACTCCAACGAGTAAAGACCCAATCTACTCAATCTATCATCATAAGGTAACTCCCTCATCTCCGGAATCAGCCTAGTGAATCGTCTCTGTACCCCCTCCAAAGCTAGTATACCCTTCCTTAAGTAAGGTGACCAAAACTGCACGCAGTACTCCAGGTGCGGCCTCACCAATACCATGTACAGTTGCAGCAGGACCTCCCTGCTTTTGTACTCCATCCCTCTCGCAATGAAGGCCAACATTCCATTCGCCTTCCTGATTACCTGCTGCACCTGCAAACTAACTTTTTGGGATTCATGCACAAGGACCCCCAGGTCCCTCTGCACCGCAGCATGCTGTAATTTCTCCCCATTCAAATAATATTCCCTTTTACTGTTTTTTTCCCCCCAAGGTGGATGACCTCACATTTTCCGACATTGTATTCCATCTGCCAAACCTTAGCCCATTCGCTTAACCTATCTAAATCTCCTTGCAGCCTCTCTGTGTCCTCTACACAACCCGCTTTCCCACTAATCTTTGTGTCATCTGCAAATTTTGTTACACTACTCTCTGTCCCCTCTTCCAGGTCATCGATGTATATTGTAAACAGTTGTGGTCCCAGCACCGATCCCTGTGGCACACCACTAACCACCGATTTCCAACCCGAAAAGGACCCATTCATCCCGACTCTCTGCTTTCTGTTCGCCAGCCAATTCTTGATCCATGCTAATACATTTCCTCTGACTCCGCGTACCTTTATCTTCTGCAGTAACCTTTTGTGTGGCACCTTATCGAATGCCTTTTGGAAATCTAAATACACCACATCCATCGGTACACCTCTATCCACCATGCTCGGTATATCCTCAAAGAATTCCAGTAAATTAGTTAAACATGATTTCCCCTTCATGAATCCATGTTGCGTCTGCTTGATTGCACTATTCCTATCTAGATGTCCCGCTATTTCTTCCTTAATGATAGTTTCAAGCATTTTCCCCACTACAGATGTTAAACTAACCGGCCTATAGTTACCTGCCTTTTATCTGCCCCCTATTATTTAGTCAGCATTCACCCTCCCTTGTGCGTCACCTAGTTTACCTGTTCATCAGCAGGAGGTCGAATTCCAACTTTCTTCAGAAGTTTCTGGAACACTTCATGCTCCATAGCATCTTCATTTTCTTCAGACAAGGGGACAAGTGGCACTGCAATCGAGGTCCCTGCACAGAAATCAGATTTACCGAATACTGAAACACAGGGAGATGCTACAGCTAAAGTCAGACAATTTCACACGTCACTGAAAATGAAAGTCAGTGCTTTCAGACAAGACACCTGCAAGCTAAAGTAAAGGGATTGTTTTTTATTCTCCCTGTGCCACATGTCACCTGAGCCAAGAGGGCGTGTGGAAGACTTATTAAAGTGCCAGTTGTGCCTCAGTGGGCAGCACACTCACCTCTGAGTCAGAAAGTCATGGGTTCAAGCCCCACTCCAGAGACTCGAGCACAAAATCCAGGCTGACATTCCAGTGCAGTACTGAGGGAGCGCCGCACTGTCGGAGGGGCAGTACTGAGGGAGCGCCGCACTGTCGGAGGGGCAGTACTGAGGGAGCGCCGCACTGTCGGAGGGGCAGTACTGAGGGAGCGCCGCACTGTCGGAGGGGCAGTACTGAGGGAGCGCCGCACTGTCGGAGGGGCAGTACTGAGGGAGCGCCGCACTGTCGGAGGGGGCAGTACTGAGGGAGCGCCGCACTGTCGGAGGGGCAGTACTGAGGGAGTGCCGCACTGTCGGAGGGGGCAGTACTGAGGGAGTGCCGCACTGTCGGAGGAGGCAGTACTGAGGGAGCGTTGCACTGTCGGAGGAGTTCTCCAATTTTGGCCAATATTTATCCCTCAACCAACATTACTAAAACAGATTATCTGGTCATTTATCACTTTACTGTTTGTGGGAGCTTGCTGTGTGCAAATTGACTGCCCGTTTCCTACAACAGTAACTGCACGTAAAAAAAAAAAAGTACTTCTTGGCTGTAAAGCGCTTTGGGACGTCCTGAGGTAGTCATAGGCGCTATAGAAATGCAAGTGCTTTCTTTCTGCCGATGTTGGTCTGAAACTTGCCATCAATGGCACATAAAAGCAGTGACATCCCTCTCTCAGATTTTCTTCCCCGGCGGGAAGCATTCGCTCAGCCACTCAGCGGAGTTACTACGCGAGTAGTACGATGCGGCTGTTAATTGGACTGCTGTTCCAGCCTAAAATGACAGTTCTTTTCACAGGACGTCAGCAATACAGTGTGAATGAATCAACAGGATAAAGTACAGTATCTTTAGATTCGGAACTGTAGTAAAGTACTGACCGTCATCTTCTCGCTTGACTGCTGTCCTGTTGAGGCAGTTCTGCAGCCACAGAAGAGGACCCGACAGACCTGTATTCAGAAGGTGAAATTAGTCATTTTAATCCATTGTAGCTCCCAGCTTCCATACATGGTTGGAAACTTATGTAGACCGAAAGCTTTTGTTCCAGATGAAAACCTAAATGCTTAAAAGAAAATTATTTCTATGGGGAAGGAGGGGGGGGAATGGGCGGGGGGGGGGGGGGGGGGGGGGGGAAAGAAAAGTAACAAGGTTTGGGGACCAGAGAGTTGAGAATTGCCAGAAATAAATATTGATATCCAAATAAGTCAATGCAAATTAAATTCTCCTCCCCTTCTATTCACAGATATCCTCTTTCCCACTATTTATTCTCTCAATCCCTCCCCAAAAAGCCATCAGGATTTCATTTATTTTAGAATGCCTTCCTCAACACAACTGAGCAGCAGCATATTTAATTTGGTTTTTTCCATCTTTCCTCTAGAACCTCATCCCTCCTCTGCTCCCCCCCCCCCCCCACTCTCCCCCCAAAGTGCTCACTCACGAATCAGGATTACTGCATTTGTTGCATTAAAACTGGAATCATTTGCTCAGGAGCTCAAAAGATTCTTGAATTGCGAAGGAAACAAAACAAAATTCTCTACAGATCCACTTTTCTAACCTTCACATTTTGAAGTAAGAACGAGCGAGAGGAACCATTTGTCTGGCTCCTTACAGCCTTGGTTTTCAGAAGAAATAGTGCTCCCTCAGTGAAACATTCTCCAATGTCTGCAACTGAGGCATCATAACCAATGCTTATCATCCAATATCCACACACGCACATTTCCACAACAAGTTTTTCCTCAACACTGGTATCACTCTCACCTGTCAGAAGGTTGTGGATTCAAGTCTCACTCCAGAGATTTCAGCACAAAATTTAAGCCGACATTTTATTACAATGACTACACTTCAAAAGTACATCAATTGTTGTACAATGTTTGGGATGTCTTGGGGCACTATAGAAATGCAATTCTTTCCTTTCTCAACAGACCTCAGGACGGTAACAATAACTGGAGCACCTCAACTGCGATCAGCTAACTCAGCAGCGATAGGGGCTTCACCTCGGACTTTCCACACTGAACCATCAGGAGAGCCCCTATAGCCAGTGGTTTTAACACACACAATCCCTGAGGAGAAACTTATCTGGAATGCAATGGGTCAACTGAATAATCGAATGAACCTAATCTCCTAGGAGACATCACTCAGATCAAATAAGGGGCCAAAATTGCCCCCCCCCTTTTTAAGGGTCGTTACTTTGAGGCGGTAACGGGGCAGTAAGGCCTTTGCGCCCGGGGGCAGGCGGAGAGTGTGACACATCTGCAACTGCCCCTGGGCCGGGGGCAGTGGAAACGGATAACCACTGTGCGCCCCATCTTTCCTGCCCGGCGCCGACCCCTTTTGCACCCCATGGAGGTAACTGCCCCGTGAGAGCGCAGTCGGTGCCCCCGACAGCTTCCGGGGTACGAAGCTGCAGGTGGTTGGGCGGTGCAGCTGCCCTTAAAGGGGAGGGCGAACTGCCGCGGTCGCCATTTTGTTTTAAATAGTCGGCTGACTCCGGAGTCGGCCCGACAATGGCGACCGCTGATTCAACAGGCAGCCCAGCCAAACCCCCCGACCCCCCCAGCGCAACAGAGTCCTCACTCGGCCTCGCAGCGTCCCTCACCTTTAAGTAAAGAGGAGGGACGTTGCGATGCTCCAGCGTGATGCGGCACGTCCGTGTCACGCTGACATGTTCAGCGCGGCGCTAAATGACACCGCCCGCCTTCCGCCCCGCTCCCGACTCTCTTCTGTCCCGTTCATTTTTGTACACAAAAGGGCCGAAGTTTCCTTCATTCTCTGCCCCATCTATCCTGGCGGTAATTCATCATTTAATTTGAATTATCCGCCCCAAACGGGGCAGAGGGTAATTTCCAGCCCTAAATATATTGGGAAGATTTTCAGCTACTACAATCCAATTATCACAAGTACCACCCATGCTTACATTGATATCATACTACAATTAAATAGCAGGAGCGGCGAGGTCGGGGCGAAGGAGCGGTGAGATATTGTGGAGAGATGTGATCGGGGCCCAGGAGAGGCGCGAGTTCAGGCCCAGGGGCCCAGGGGCAGCACGGGTCAGCCCACACTGCGATATGTGTGCGCACTGGGTCCGTGCAGCAGAGCTGGTCTCCAGTCGTCCTGGTTAACCCTTGCCCCTGGACCAAGACCTCGCTCTGTCAAGCCCCGTGTGGTGGCTGGTGTGCAACGGTCACCCCACGTTAAAATAATCCACCCACAGGCATCTTCCACCCTTCAGGATGTAGTTCGGGATCTGGAATATTGAAACACCTGTGAACTCATCCTTGTTTGGCGTGGAAGCAAGTCATCCTCGCTTCGAGGGGCCACCTATGATGATGATGACTACAATTAAGCACTGGAAAAAATCATCATTCCAGTGTTCAGTTGTGCAAAGTACATTTCGTTAGATGAATTTTGCATCAAGGTGAGGGGTATCAGTGTTGTGGAATGAAACACTTTTCTGTTTCAGGCACCCAGTGTCGGTGCCAAGCAGTCAGATGTAGCATGAACAGATGCAGAATAAAGCTCCCACTATTCTGCCCCAGCTTCAGAAGAGCGTCCCCTATTGCATCCTGTGGTCTGAGTGAAACTACCAGTTTGAGTGTCAATTAGGGCAATTTGGTGACATGGATCCACGCCTACCCCACTTGGACAGAGACTGCCCAAATACTGGAACCAAACCCACACCGCACAGTTGAAAGGCCAGTGTGCAAACCCCCTGCACAACCCAGTAATAACCCTTTCTTCCTCTCCTCCAGCCCTGTGACTACTTTCTCTTCTCCTCCACCCCACCCAACTCCGAGATTTATTTAGCAGTTCAAATGAAGGAATAAAGCCACATTAGCTCTGTTTGCCCCATCCTACAGGAGGACAGTGAATTTTTTTTCCAAACCTTGGCACAAAACCAACTTGAAAGACTGAGTTTTCATTTTAGAAATGACCTTGCTGCTGAAGCTTGCAGCACAGACTCGGGATTGCTGGGTCAGGCGCCATTTCGCCCATCTGTGGTCCATCTCCTTTGGGAGCGCATCTTGGTCTGGATTTAGTGTTCAGCTCTCCCCGCTCATCCTCACTACTGTCATCTTCGTCCACTTCAGCCTCTTCCTCGGACGACACCTGCACAGCATCACATCCCAGATCATTTAGGAAGTCCTCTTCCCCCTGAAATAACAATTCATAGTGAGAGCTTCTTACAGCGCAGGGAAAGTCGGCTGCCTTTCAGAGACATTTTCTTTCGAGGCAACACAGAATCAGCAAAATTCCCGTTTACCCAAATAGGTCAGTGTGCTCATTAATACTTTTAAAAACCATTTTAAATTTTGAGCTCCGAAAAGAACATATTGAAAACAGATCAACTAAATTCTATTGCGGGCATGAGTAGCAGAATCCTCTCTGACAGGAGGTCCCAGAAATCACTTTAAATTTAAGTATTGACGCCGAAAATTCCCCCAAATAAAAAAGAATAGATTCCAGACTAACTTTACTCAAAACCAGCATGATTCTACAGAACTAAAAGTTAATTACTGGGGGAGGTTAAAGATCTGACTCTCAATCAAACCAACTTGTATTCTTTGGATTATAGAAGATTTAAAATGTTAAAAGGATTCAA
Source organism: Pristiophorus japonicus (assembly GCF_044704955.1). Lineage (NCBI taxonomy): Eukaryota > Metazoa > Chordata > Chondrichthyes > Pristiophoridae > Pristiophorus > Pristiophorus japonicus. The sequence continues at coordinate 39,236,845 of NC_092010.1, forward strand.
TAGGGTCGGTACAGAAAAACGATTTCCTCAGGCGGGGGGATCAAGAACAAGGGGACACAACCTTAAAATTAGAGCCAGGTCATTCAGGGGCGAAATCAGGAAGCACTTTTTCCTCACAAAGGGTGGTGGAAATCTGAAATTCTCTTCCCCAAAAGGCTGTGGGTGCTGGGGGGTCAATTGGAGCTTTCAAGACTGAGATCAATTGATTTTTGTTTGGTAAGGGTATCAAGGGTTGTGGAGCGAAGGTGCGTAATGGAGTTGAGATACAGATCAGCCGTGATCTAATTAAATGGCAGAGCAGGCTCGAGGGGCTGAATGGTCTAATCCTGTTCCTAACAGCCATTATATCTTTTATTTACTTTTTTTTTTGTCAAAACTGCAAGTGGAACCATTCCAGTAACTGTGCCATGATTTCAATTAATTTCATGAGAAAACATTTAAAGAGCAGCCCCCCCCTCATAAACCCTTCTCTCAGTTACATAGAAACATAGAAAATAGGTGCAGGAGCAGGCCATTCGGCCCTTCACCACCATTCAATGTGATCATGGCTGATCATTCACCTCAGTACCCCATTCCTGCTTTCTCTCCATACCCCTTGATCCCTTTAGCCATAAGGGCCACATCTAACCCCCTTTTGAATATATCAAACAAACTGGCCTCAACAACTTTCTGTGGTAGAGAATTCCACAGGTTCACAACTCTCTGAGTGAAGAAGTTTCTCCTCATCTCGGTCCTAAATGGCTTACCCCTTATCCTTAGATTGTGACCTCTGGTTCTGGACTTTCCCAACATCGGGAACATTCTTCCTGCATCTAACCTGTCCAATCCCGTCAGAATTTTATATGTTTCTATGAGATCCCCTCTCATTGTTCTAAATTCCAGTGAATATAAGCCTAGTCAATCCAGTCTTTCTTCATATGTCATTCCTGTCATCCCGGGAATCAGTCTGGTGAACCTTCGCTGCACAGTTAAAGGCATAGACTGGAGGCGATTCCCTTACCAGGAGAGTCACCCCAGCTCACTTCTATGCTTCTGAGCAGCTTGTTACATATTGGCCTATTGGTTGAGGAAATGGGGCATGGATACATGCAAGTAGAAAATTAAAGCCTTTGGCAATTTCCCACCCCATTCTTCAGATCACTGCACTCATTTTATATGCTGCAAATCTTGGGGACCACTTACAGGTGACATGGCAGACAGCAAAGGCAGGCTCCAATGATCAGATCATGGTTTTATTTCACTGTATTTTACATGGGAATAGCACATCCTATTTCCACTATAATACCACAACAAAAACTTAAGTCAACCGAGGCTTTGGGATTGTACAGAAACACTAGGGTACCTGATTCCCTGCTTTTGTGAGCTTCCTCCTCTTCTTGTAGAGTTCCTTTCTATCGGAAACAAGGCCCATACTGATCAGCTTTTCAATAATCCTGGCTCTGGATCGCTTGCAGGTTACATTCTTCATGATATTACCAAGGACATCTTAAAATAAAAGAGATAACTTTCATCAATTGGATTACAATGCTCTAGGGTTTATGGACAAATCACTGAGTTTTCATTACACAGCATGAATGTCGAATAAATCATTTTAAAGAGGTTCAACTGGTTAAGGCAATGAGTAACTAAGTCCATACAGGGCTGACAGAGTGAAGATTTGCTCCGTTTTGCACCGGGTTATAAACTTTCAGCTGGTGGTGACAGAATAGCCTCGACAATTGGCTCTGTGGTGGAGAAAGACGGGGGCGAGGGTTCCTATTCCTCATTACTGTCTAATGATCTCAATATCTTTTCAAGAATGACACAAGCAAATGAATTCCAGCTGCCTACATGAGCAGCAAAAACAACTTACCATCTGATCCTCTGAACTCCACAAACAACGTCTCAAGCTCCATCTCCTGCTCCTCTCTCCAAAGCACAATCTTAGTTCCCTTCCTTAAAACAGCAAAAGCAAGGAGTTACAAAGTAATCTCAAAACACAGTAGCCATACATCTCCCACACCTTGGTTTATAAAAGCTTTGCCCATTATAAAGCCCCATAGGGACAGGTTGAAGAAACTGATTAAGGGAGATGGGGGGGAAAACACATTCTTTATCTCCTTCCTTCCCCTTCCTTCCATCCTGAGATCCACACCACCCCTGCCCTCAAGTAATAACACGTTTTCATCCCTCTACCAATTCTGCTCAAAAATTAGCCATTTGGATGTGATCAAGAATAGCTTGGTGCAACTTACCCTCAAATTTCCCTTCCATTTGAGAAAGCACCTGGCCTCGCCCTTCCACGTCACAGGTCGGACAAGTAACCCTGTATGTGAACAACCATGGGTGCAAACTCATGTGTTACTGCTCCACCATGGAGCTCCATACAAATGGTAAAAAGTGCCCATGGAACAATTAAGCTTTATACTGAAGAAACTGTGAAGAGAGTAAGAGGCAAGTCCAGAGAAATGACCATCCCCTTGAGCCAAATGACACTGCAAGCTTTCAGCTTGTGGTCGGTTTGTCAACAGTGCTAATTTGCTTGGTGTCACTTTTGAAACTCTTGACTGCCAAGATTCCATAGACTATCACTTTAGTAGCCAAACAACACTACAAACACTTACTTGGCACGTTTGACATCTTTTATACTGTCCACCAAGCTCATCTGGACGAGTTTGGCAGCAATCTGCTTTCTGGTCCTCATGTCATTTTTAATGTGTTCCATGATACAGTCAATGACATCTTTATCTGTAAAAGGTAGGAAAGATCATAATGCAACATAATGCCTAGATGGAGTATAATGTTGGAAAGTGTGAGGTCATGCACTTTGGCAGAAAAAAAATCAAAGAGCAAATTACAATTTAAATGGAGAAAGATTGCAAAGTGCCGCAGTACAGCGGGACCTGGGGATACTTGTGCATGAAACACAAAAAGTTAGTATGCAGGTACAGCAAGTGATCAGGAAGGCCAATGGAATCCTGGCCTTTATTGCAAAGGGGATGGAGTATAAAAGCAGGGAAGTCTTGCTACAGTTATACAGGGTATTGGTGAGGCCACACCTCGAATCCTGCGTACAGTTTTGGTTTCCATATTTACATAAGGATATACTTGCTTTGGAGGCAGTTCAGGGACGGTTCACTCGGTTGATTCTGGAGATGAGGGGATTGACTTATGAGGAAAGGTTGAGTAGGTTGGGCCTCTACTCATTGGAACTCAGAAGAATGAGGTGTGATCTTATCGAAACGTATCAGATTATGAGGGGGCTTGACAAGGTGGGTGCAGGGAGGATATTCCCACTGATGGGGGAGACTAGAACTAGAGGGCATGATCTTAGAATAAGGGGCAGTCCATTTAAAACAGAGACGAGGAGAAATTTCTTCTCTCAGAGGGTTGTAAATCTGTGGAATTCGTTGCCTCAGAGAGCTGTGGAAGCTGGGTCATTGAATAAATTTAAGTCAGAAATAGACAGTTTCTTAAACGATAAGGGGTTATGGGGAGCGGGCAGGGAAGTGGAGCTGGGTCCATGATCAGATCAGCCATGATCGTATTAAATGGCGGAGCAGGCTCGAGGGGCCGTATGGCCTACTCCTGCTCCTATTTCTTATGTTCTTATATTTTGCATTCCAAGTACGTATCTGTAATCATCAGCTTCCCTCTGAAGCCATTAAATATTGTTTGTATGAGAAATCTGAATCGTAAACCCCACTCGTATAAAACTTTTATGTGTATGTACTTGAAGGGGGAAAATTTGCAAGGTTATGGGGAAAGAGCAGGGGGCGGGGGGGGGAGGGAGTGGGACTATTTGGATAGCTTTTTCAAAGAAGCCGCCACAGGCATGATGGGCCAAATGGCCTCCTTCTGTGCTGTAAGATTCGATGTACTGGACTTGAAATAAAACTGTTGGGCAGGGGAAGTTAGTTGCACACTTGATGTGGGCTATATTCAGAAATAACCCAAACACAACACATACCTATTTCTTCCTCTTTGAATCTTAGATACAGTGTTTCAAGTTCCTCCTCTTCCTCTGATGACCATGTTGGAGCTCTTTTATTTTCTCCACTGTAAAAAGTCAAAAACATTCGTCATCACATCTGCAAAAGAATGTTGTGTTTATGCCTGTTGTGGACTATTCTGCAATCCCAGCCTCTTCTACTCCATTAACAGAAGGAATGCACCACGCATGTGGTCAGCAAGCACAAAACCTCAGCAGCCCAATCCACTTTGGCAACCAAACATTCTAGGAATGATCGATCATTTCAAGTCCACACAGGCCACAGTGAGGATGAGATAGTCCATATAAAAATAAGGATTGCCATTGCTATCGAAATGGCCTTTGCATCTCAACCAGCAGATTAACTGATCGTTATGGGGGACCAGGCAGTTTCAGCACAGTACTAAAGACCGAATACCTCCCAAGCTCTCATGCTCATTAACTTGCCTTTGCTCATCCTTCCTGTAGCCCTCAGTCATTTCTTGAATGGTTGCAAAATTCTTCCAGAAAAGCAGTTCCACATAAGCCTTGCTATTATTAGCAGCTAAAGTAAAGAATCTGTTCAGGACATATCTGGAGAACTTCACCAGCTCCTGTTGTGAAAAAAAAACAGGAGAGATTAAATGCTGAATGCAATCGTCTTGTCGCGATTGATGAGAGTGTTGAATGGGTTCTCAGACCACAATTCTGGATTTAACTCCGGTAGTAATTAGAAGGAGATCTTGTTGATCTGGGGGAGGGGAGGTAATCCTGATCACTGCCCAGCGACCCTTATAAAAATTGCCTGTTTGTGGATGTCAGGCAAGGAGGGGATCAGGCTTCAGTGTGACATCTCCTTACCAACACTCAGTGACTCAGCTCACAAAGAAAGAATGCCTACTTGGAGGAGGCACTGGAGGGCTGTGGGCACTCCTGGAAATGTACCCGAGAAAACAAGGGAGAATGGGGAAGAATTTTAATGGACCTTTTAGCAACCAAAGCAGGTACATGGGTATCTAAATTACTTGGGATAGAGCATGCAAAATTCGCTTAAAACAGCAATGTGGTTAATTTGCCTTGGGATTATTCACACCAAAAAGAGCTACACTCAAGACAAATCGTTATATTTATCCCATTCTAATAGGTAAACCAGTAAACCATTACAGAGAGCACTCGAACCAAAACTGAAATACTCTAATATAATTTCAGGAATGTTATAGAAAGACTGATAATTTGGCAACTTAATACATTGTACATTGTCCAGCAATATTTTTAATTGAATCCGAATTTTCAAAACAATTTTTCTGTTGTAGGTCAGCGAGCACAGGCAGTGCTCCAAAATAATATGACACTATGGCATGCTACAGTAATTCTTTAAAAAAAAATCACCAACTAGTAATTACCACACAACTATGACAATTCAACTTACTTGGTACGCGCTAGCTGCTGGATCTCCCAGAATGTGATTGAATAAGTGGAATACCGACAGCTGGTAAAGAAGAGTATCCATTTTCAAATCATATGCTACCCGATAGAGCAGCTTTACAATGCAGTGGTTGGTGTGAGCACTGTTCTGCCGGTAGTCCTTCAGCAGGAGAATGTACGGTTTCACGATACCAGCATTAGCGAACCTAAACACAACCGATAAAAGGATGGTGAGAGAGAGAATTGCACACAGGGTTTACTGTTCTCCATTTCCCAAACAAGCCATCACTGCTGCCCAACTGAGATGGTCAATTTCAAGCCAGCTTGTGGATATGTTTTGTGCCATGGGTTCCTGCCCATCATTGGGACTGCCAAAGCTTGATTTCACTAGAGACTCCTACAACTAGCAGGCAAAGGGGTTTACTCCGAACAGTCCAGCCTCGATTCAAACCTTTGCCCCAGAAGTGAAAGGAGTGCGTGTGCTAACCCCCACATCATATTTATGTTTTAAAGTCGGCTTAATGGCTTAACGCCCCATGCAGAGGCTTTAGGGGATTGTGCAAAAGCAGGTTCAGCCACAGTGAGAATAATTTTTAATTAAAGAAAAAAGAATTTTTGGAATGTTATACCTCTTGAGATAATCCAGAAAATTAAATTCACTTTCTGTAACTCTCACAGATTCAGTTTCTTCCTCTTCTATTTCTTCAGCTCGGAATTCCTCGGTTTCTTCGACCTCGACAGCAGGCTGCCCTGTGGGACGCAGAGAGAGAGAGAGAGAAAGCATTTGGACGGGGCTTCAAAACGATTTTCAAAACCGCGAACAGCAAGATGACAGCGGCTAAAATACTTACTCGGTAAGTTCGCAAACAGTACTTGTCGGAGTAATTGGGACTCTTCCTCAAGCCGCAAGTCAGAAGACCCAAAAACATCACCTACAGGCCACACTTCCCTGTGGGGACAAACATCAGATTAACAATCATTGCACAGTGCCCTTATAGAGATCACCACTCATTTTGTGGTCTGAGTGAGATTGTCAAGTTAGTGAGAAATTAGGGCAATTTGGAACTTGCTTCAGACTGCTCCAACTCATTTTACACATACAGCCATCTGCCTGGATTCAAAACCAAACCCCAAGATAGAAAGGACAGCATGCTAACCCAATGTACCAGCCAGCTCCTTTCCTCTACCTCTCTTAAATCAACATTTGTAATCCAATGTACATGGACATTACATTAACTCAGGAGTGACTGCAATGCTGATTGGCTGCAGTCAGTGCCATAATTCAATACTGATGATATTACACAGCCTCTTATCATGGACTTCATTCAGTTACAGCGCACGTTAAGTAATGAGAATGAGAAATGCTTGACGTCAATAGTTCACATTTAAAATTACTATTTACATACAGCTTTCAAATTGCTTCCAGTGGACAAAAGAACACAAAAAAATCTCCATAGCAGTCAGTTGTCAATTGACAGTGTTCAATAGATTACGTAACTATTTCCTGGATACAATGTCATCAAGTGTGCTATAAAAGCCATATCACAATTTTATGGTTGCAGCTTCAATTTGGGAAAAGAAAACACATGAATGGTACTGGAATCCAAGTCACTCGTGTACGTTTAGACGGTAGGAGTCATGGGGCAAGGTCAAACCCAGGATCCAGTGCAGCTCCGCTCACTTCCTGACTCAGCAAGAAGCTGCAGTAACTCCCAGAAAGTGAGGGGGGGGGGGGGGGGGGAAAGAGAAAAAAAGAGGATTAAAAAAAAAGTGAAAGATCACAGAGGCGAGTTATGCCCTTCAGTCACCACTGTGCTCACTGACCTACGTTGGCTCCTGGTCCGTCAATGCCTCAATTTTAAAATTCTCATCCTTGTGTACAAATCCCTCCATGGTCTTGCCCCTGGCTATCTCTGTAACCTCCTCCAGTCCTACAACCCTCCGAGATCTCTGCACTCCTTCACCTCTGGCCTCTTGTGCATCCTCCACCCCACCATTGGTGCCCATGCCTTCAGCTGCCTAGGCCCCAAGCTCGGGAATTTCCTCCCTAAACCTCTCTCTCTCCTTCTTCAAGATCCTCCTTAAAAGTCTTTGACCAAGCCTTTGGTCACCTGACCCATTATCTCCTTATTTGACTCGGTGTCAAGTTTTACTTGATAACGCTCCTGTGGAGCGCCTTGGGACCTTTTACTACATTAAAGGTGCTATATAAATACAAGTTATTGTAGTCTGGAAGCAGGTTCTGTGCCTACTCTCTTGGCTGGGTTGTGTGTCAGGTCAGATAAATGGAAAGAGATAAAAATATAAATCGTACCCAAAGACCTCAAAAATAAAAAGCAAGCAGGAAGTGGTATTATTTGACAGGTCAAAATTACAAATCAAGCTTCACTTAGTAACAAGGTAGGTTTATTCAGGATTTTATTAGTCCTTCAAAGCTCCGAACAAATAGTTACCGTGCGGCTCGGAGAAGCAAGAGGGCCTCTGCAGCTTTGCCAGACAGGAGTGCGTCCTGAATATGAATCATGGCTTCAGCTCGTTGCTCCTCCACAGGGATTTCTGAAGCAGCATCAAATGGAATAACGTCCTCAGGGAGAAGCGCTTGATCCTGGAAAACAAACGCATGCTTCATTCAATTAATCAGCTCGGGAAACCAGGGACATTGTACACTGGGGTGGATTCGGAGGAGATGGCTCAGGAAGTTAACCACCTTATGTGAAAAAAATAATTATGGCACAGCTCAAAGCCGGCATGTTTGCCAGGGAGGACAACGTCAGGAGTACAGAACGTTAGATGCCAAGCACCCACCTGCTTGGTTGTGGGAAATGCATTTGGCTTTTTAAAGAAAACATTATTGCCAGGCAGCGCAGTGGAATACCAAGGCACAGCACCACCTAGTGGTGAGGCATGGATTTGTGCTAGCACTTCACTTTGACATTCAGCCCAATCAAGTAGAAGTCCTAACTCCTAATCCCATGTTCCCATATTCCTTTATCCCCCTTTCCTTCAACCACTTGTCTAACCTATTCTTAAATGTCGACATGGTCTCTGATTTACACACCAACTCAGATAGTGCACTTCAGTCTCACAACCCTCGGTGCAAAAATAGTTTCTCCACACAAGTCAGAAGGTTGTGGGTTCAAGCCCCAGTCCAGAGACTGGAGCATATACACCAGGAAGACCCTCTGAGGGAATGCTGCACTGTCGGAGGTGCCGTCTTTCAAATGAAACGTTAAATCAAAGTCACATCTACTCTCTCAGGCAGATATAAAAGCTCCCATGACACTATTTCGGAGAAGAGCAGTGGCGTTCTCCCGGTGTCCTGGGGCCAATATTTACCCATCAACCAGTATCATTGAAACAGATTATCTGGTCATTTATCACATTTGTGGGAGCTTGCTGTGCACAAATTGGCAGCTACATTTCCCACATTACAACAGTGACCACACTTCAAAAGTGCTTCATCGCTGTGAAGCGCTTTGGGGTGTCCTGTGGTAGTGAAAAGCGCGATAGAAATGCAAGCTCTTGCTTTTATTTAATCTTATGTCCCAGTCAACCACCGGAAGCACCATACAGACCCGGTTCGATCCTTGGTCTGTGTTGAGTGGGCTGATCACAGATCGCCACAATGAGTCTCAGTGCACCAGGAGGATCACTAGCCAGTGATCTCTGCTGTAAGGTCATGCATGGACACAATCCAGTTCGACTGTTATACCTCCCCTGGATGAATATGCTGCTGACACACACTGTCTAAACTCAGAAATGAAGAAGGGCCATTTAGATTTGGTTCTGGAGGACAGCCAATGTCTGTGAAACTCCAGCTCACGTCGGACCCTTCATGGGAGAAAATTTAATTTAAAAAAAACAGATCATGCTTGGATTTATGCCAGTGGAGAAACATTCCAACTCTTGACTACAGCTCCTCAACAAATAGATCTGTCGGTTCTTCAGCAACACTGATCGTTACAATGGCCTATTCGAAGGGGCTCTCAGCTCATTGCTTTTCTATTAGGCATGTACCTCTGCACACTTGCCGAGCTGCTCCAATGTTACTTTCCACATTTCCTCGAGTTCTTCTTCGGATCTCTCTGATGAAGCAGCAGCAAGCTTCTTTGCTTTTGTCTTCTTCCTTTTGAGTTTCTTTTTCTGTTTCAACAAACAGGAAATAATCAAACAGCTGCATCAGGAGCAACAACTCATCACAAAACACCAAAGTCTCTCATTTCCAATCCCTTCATGGCCTCCTCACCCCTCCCCATCTCTGTAACCTCCTCCAGCCCTACAATCCTCCAAGATCGCTGCGATTCTCCAACTCTAGCCTCTTAAACAACCTCGATTATAATCGCCTCACCATTGGCGGCCGTGCCTTCAGCTGCCTGGGCCCCAACCTCTGGAATTCCCTCCCTAAACCCCTTCGCCTCTCTTTCCTCTTTTAAGACACTCCTACCTCTTTGACCAAGCTTTCGGTCACCTGTCCTAATATCTCCTTATGTGGCTTGGTGTCAATTTTCGTCTGATAATGCTCCTGTGAGGTGCCTTGGGGTGTTTTACTATGTTAATTACAAGTTGTTGTTGTTCTTGATTTCATCTTCATCTTACAAATACAGCTATAGCATCTGGGGGAAGTACTGATGAGCCCCTCAGGCACGCATGCGTCCTACAGGTCCAGCACTAGAAACGTGCTTTACAGTAAATTCCTCCAATAACTCTGTAGGCCGATGGACCGCATGGCACTGAGGCACATTCAGTAATTCTTGGTCTGTGCAGAATTATCTGACCTCAGCCAACTGGTTGGGAAAATGAGCCCAATTTCCTGACTGGACATCAGGGAGGACAGGACTAGGCTTGGCTGTGATGCCCCCTCCAGCCAAACAGTCAGCCAATATCCACTGTCAAGACTCGCAGATGAATAATAACCATGTGGGTAAGGAACCGGAGGATTAATGATTTAGACGAAGGAATTAAGTGTAATATCTCCAAGTTTGCAGAGGACACTAAGCTGGGTGGTGGTGTGAGCTGTGATGAGGATGCTAAGAGGCTGCAGGGTGACTTGGACAGGTTAGGTGAGTGGGCAAATGCATGGCAGATGCAGTATAATGTGGATAAATGTGAGGTTAATCCACTTTGGTGGCAAAACAGGAAGGCAGAATATTGTCTGAATGGTGACAGATTAGGAAAAGGGGAGGTACAACGAGACCTGGGTGTCATGGTACATCAGTCATTGAATAGATATGTGAAGAGAAAAAGATTAGTGAAGACAATCGTAGGTCCCTTGCAGTCAGATTCAGGTAACTTTATAATGGAGAACAAAGAAATGGCAGACCAGTTGAACAAATACTTTGGTTCTGTCTTCACGAAGGAATACACAAATAACCTTCCAGAAATACTAGGGGACCGAGAGTCTTGAGAGGAGGAGGAACTGAAGGAAATCCTTATTAGGCAAGAAATTGTGTTAGGGAAAATGATGGGATTGAAGGCCGATAAATCCCCGGGGCCTGATAGTCTGCATCCCAGAGTACTTAAGGAAGTGGCCCTAGAAATAATGGATGCATTAGTGATCATTTTCCAACAGTCTATCGACTCTGGATCAGTTCCTATGGACTGGAGGGTAGCTAATGTAACACCACTTTTTAAAAAAAGGAGAGAGAAAACGGGTAATTATAGACCGGTTAGCCTGACATCAGTAGTGGGGAAAATGTTGAAATCAATTGTTAAAGATGAAATAGCAGCCCATTTGGAAAGCAGTGACAGGATCGGTCCAAGTCAGCATGGATTTATGAAAGGGAAATCATGCTTGACAAATCTTCTAGAATTTTTTGTGGATGTAACTAGTAGAGTGGACAAGGGAGAACCAGTGGATGTGGTGTATTTGGACTTCCAAAAGGCTTTTGACAAGGTCCCACACAAGAGATTGGTGTGCAAAATTAAAGCACATTGTATTGGGGGTAATGTACTGACGTGGATAGAGAACTGGTTGACAGACAGAAAGCAGAGAGTCAGGATAAACGGGTCCTTTTCAGAATGGCAGGCAGTGACAATTGGGGTGCCGCAGGGCTCAGTGCTGGGACCCCAGCTCTTTACAATATACATCAATGATTTAGATGAAGGAATTGAGTGTAATATCTCTAAGTTTGCAGATGACACTAAGCTGGGTGGCGGTGTGAGCTGTGAGGAGGATGCTAAGAGGCTGCAGGGTGACTTGGACAGGTTAGGTGAGTGGGCAAATGCATGGCAGATGCAGTATAATGTGGATAAATGTGAGGTTATCCACTTTGGTGGCAAAAACACGAAAGCAGATTATCTGAATGGTGGCAGATTAGGAAAAGGGGAGGTGCAACGAGACCTGGGTGTCATGGTTCATCAGTCATTGAAAGTTGGCATGCGGGTACAGCAGGCGGTGAAGGCGGCAAATGGTATGTTGGCCTTCATAGCTAGGGGATTTGAGTATAGGAGCAGGGAGGTCTTACTGCAGTTGTACAGGGCCTTGGTGAGGCCTCACCTGGAATATTGTGTTCAGTTTTGGTCTCCTAATCTGAGGAAGGACGTTCTTGCTATTGAGGGAGTGCAGCGAAGGTTCACCAGACTGATTCCCGGGATGGCAGGATGGACATATGAGGAGAGACTGGATCGACTGGGCCTTTATTCACTGGAGTTTAGAAGGATGAGAGGGGATCTCATAGAAACATATAAAATTCTGACGGGACTGGACAGGTTAGATGCAGGAAGAATGTTCCCGATGTTGGGGAAGTCCAGAATCAGGGGTCACAATCTAAGGATAAGGGGTAAGCCATTTAGGACTGAGATGAGGAGAAACTTCTTCACTCAGAGTTGTTAACCTGTGGAGTTCTCTGCCACAGAGAGTTGTTGATGCCAGATCATTAGATATATTCAAGAGGGAGTTAGTTAGGGCCCTTATGGCTAAAGGGATCAAGGGGTATGGGGAGAAAGCAGGAAAGGGGTACTGAGGTGAATGATCAGCCATGATCTTATTGAATGGTGGTGCAGGCTCGAAGGGCCAAATGGCCTACTCCTGCACCTATCTTCTATGTTTCTATGAAAGTTGGCATGCAGGTACAGCAGGCGGTGATGAAGGCAAATGGCATGTTGGCCTTCATAGCGAGAGGATTTGAGTATAGGAGCAGGGAGGTCTTACTGCAGTTGTACAGGGCCTTGGTGAGGCTATACCTTGAATATTGTGTTCAGTTTTGGTCTCCTAATCTGAGGAAGGACATTCTTGCTATTGAGGGAGTGCAGCGAAGGTTCTCCAGACTGGTTCCCGGGATGGCAGGACTGACATATGAAAAAAGACTGGATCGACTCGGCTTATATTCATTGGAATTTAGAACAATGAGAGGGGATCTCATAGAAACATATAAAATTCTGACGGGATTGGACAGGTTAGATGCAGGAAGAATGTTCCCGATGTTGGGGAAGTCCAGAACCAGGGGTCACAGTCTAAGGATAAGGGGTAAGCCAATTAGGACCGAGGTGAGGAGAAACTTCTTCACTCAGAGAATTGTGAACCTGTGGAATTCTCTACCACAGGAAGTTGTTGAGGCCAGTTCGTTGGATATATTCAAAAGGGAGTTAGATGTGGCCCTTACGGCTAAAGGGATCAAGGGGTATGGAGAGAAAGCAGGAATGGGGTACTGAAGTTGCATGATCAGCCATGATCATATTGAATGGTGGTGCAGGCTCCAAGGGCCGAATGGCCTGCTCCTGCACCTATTTTCTATGTTTCTATACTCCGCACCTGTGGGCCCACACCCCAGAAAAGAGTCTGCACCTTCGGGAAAGGGAATAAAACAAAGTTGCTCTGAAAGCTATAGCCATCGGTTTAGAGTTTCAGATAATGTAGAAGCACAATGTGTAACCCAGACACAAACATTACCTGCACAAAAAGGTTATTTTTGCCTTTACAGAATTTCTCGATCATCCGGATGAAAAGATGAGTAGTTTCGACGAGGTCTTTCAGGAACGACTTGGGTTGCTTGGTTGCATCGTATTTTCGGAATAACGTTAAGAATAACTCCCGGAACTCCATAACATAGAAGATATTACCTGAAAATAGCACAACATAGAATCATCAGCTAATTGGATATGCAGATTACAAATGAAAATGTGTGTTCTTTGATATTCAGGTTTTTCCAAAGTAACCCCTTTTGTGTACATTATTTCCACCATCTCCCCTTAACCATCTCTGCTCCAAGGAGAACAATCCCAGCTTCTCTCGTCCTCCTAGCACACCACCATCAATATAGCTGTAAAGAGCATACAGGAAGGGCACCATCCCTGTGAGGAATTGGCTGGTACCATGTGGCACTTCCCTATCGTGGCACAGCTGAGATAAGTAACTCAGTCGGGGAATAAAGGGGAAGGGAAAAGAAGAAAAAGAGTGCGTGGGCATAACCTGATGAAGCACACAGGGACTAGCTTGCAAAAGGAGAACAACTAAACAAATTTCCACTGAATCTTTATAAAATAGAACTACAGATGTACAAAACAAAAAGGACAGAATTTCAAGATGAAACGTTGTAACCTTGGATCACAGCTACTCTCCCAAAGAGCTTACAGCAACATGGTTTCTGCTTGATTTTTTTTTCTCCCCCATCATGACCTCCACACACTGCAAACACAGCCACCTCAAGTGACACGAGAGTGTCATCGCGCAGGATCGAGATACATGGCACCAGTTTTAGTTCGAACTGTGGCTGCGTATTGTACATGGAACAACCTCCTCTTGACGGACTCACTTGGCCTCACAGCTGAAGCAGAATGCCTCGAGCCTTTGTGGTGGGGCATTAGCATTTTGTGGTATTATTCATAGGTCGCACTAAGGCAAGACTTATAGCAACAGGGAAATCTATCATTTACATCTTATGCTGGCTCGACCTCAATAGCTCAGCTAATAAATGCAGTACTTAGAGCGGAACTGAGCCACACAGCTCAAGGAAGAACGCCCTGGTCTCTGGGGAGTTTGTTATCTATCAAAATGTGGCTTAGGAAGGAGGAAAATCAGCCAAACATCCCATTCCTGACTGCTATACAGCAGTCTCTACTGGAAGTAGCCATGTGATGCAAACTACAGTTGAAGAGCCGCCTGGCAAAAAATAATCTGGGCTCCTGCTCCTGATCACGATCCAGTGACTTCTCCTGGCAAGTGTGGCTATTGGGCAAGCACAGGGTCAATCCTAGCTGCAAAGGCCCCAACAGGGGCGCTCATTAACATTTGGCTGAGGGCCACATTTCTAAGCAGTGACTTGAGGGAGCTCCCACAAACCCACCACAAAGTGGTAGAAGGAGCCGTATCAGGACTGGCCACACAAGCAGGGCTGGGACTGATGGCAGGACGAGGATCAGGGTTGCCGACTGCTGCAAAGTTAAAAAACCAGACAGGGCCCAGCAATGGAAGCATGTAACTTGCAGTTTTTCTTTCAACGCTTTGTGTCCCTCTGATCTTTTTTCCCCCCTCCCTCCTCCTCTCCTGAAGGTGTTCCGAACTCCTCGCTGGGGTACAGTCCCACTGGCACCTCCAGTACTTGCCAAAGTGCCCATTATTCACACGAGAGTCTCAGCAGGGAGTGCCAGCAGGCTCTTCAACTCCAGTTTGTATTACAGACAAACCCACGGACACTTCTGTATGGCAATCAGGAATGCGAACCTTGATTTTTTTTTAAATTTCCTAACCTACACCTTGCTTGCTATTACCTTGCGCTGCCCAGTCTGAGCTGGGACAATCCAGGAGTTCGAAGCAACTGAACTGAACATTGAATTGATCCCAAATCTGCAATGGCGCTGCATGGGCCCTGGGCTCAACATGTTATACTGGCAACAACAAACCACAAGACATGCAGCGTCACCTAATGAGTTATGCAAAGAAACAATCCAAATGCTGGCAGTCTGCTATGCACAGAGAGAGACACCAGCACATACCCTTTGAGCCGCTCTTGCAGCAGGATCAAGACACATGCCGCAATGTGGGCCATACAATGCCTGGGCTAGGCTCACACATGAATAAAGGGCCACCAGGACGGCCTGAGGGTGCTCCGCTTCTTCCTCGAGCAGAGGCCCAACCCGTCCCCATCCCCCATCACCCTCCTCCACCTGGCTGAACTTGTTCTCACATCGAACAACTTCTCCTTTAACTCCACTCACTTCCTCCAAATTAAAGGTGTTGCTATGGGAACCCACATGGGCCCTAGCTATGCCTGCCTTTTCGTGGGACATTCTTTGTTCCAGTCCTACTCGGGTCCCCTCCCTCACCTCTTTTTCCGGTACATTGATGACTGTATCGGTGCCGTTTCCTGCTCTCGCCCTGAACTAGAAAATTTCATTCACTTTGCATCCAATTTCCACCCTTCTCTCACCTTCACATGATCCATCTCCGATTCTTCCCTTCCCTTCCTCGACTTCTCTGCCTCCATCTCTGGGGATAGGCTTTCGACCAGTATCCACTATAAGCCCACTGACTCCCACAGCTACCTGGACTACATGTCCTCCCACCCCGCATCCTGTAAGGACTCCATCCCGTTCTCCCAGTTTCTCCGTCTCCGTCGCTCTGACGACGCCACCTTTCACACTGGTGCCTCTGACATGTCTTCCTTTTTCCTCAACCAAGGATTCCCCTCCGCCGAGGTTAACATGGCCCTCGACCGTGTCCGTTCTATTTCCTGCATCTCTGCTCTCACCCCTTCCCCTCCCTCTCAGAACCACGACAGGGTTCCCCTTGTCCTCACCTATCACCCCACCAGCCTCCACTTTCAACGGATCATCCTCCGCCATTTCCTCCACCTCCAGCATGATCCCACCACCAATCAAATCTTCCACTCCCCTCTCAGCGTTCCGTGACACCCTGGTCCATTCCACAGTCACCCCCAGCACCCCCTCCCCTTCCCACGGCACCTTCCTGTTCAAGCGCAAGAGATGCAACACCTGCCCTTTTACCTCCTCCCTTCCCACTATCCAGGGCCACAAACACTCCTTCCAGGTGAAACAGCGATTTACTTGTACTTCTTTCAAGTTGGTATACTATATTCACTGCTCACGGTGTGGTCTCCTCTACATTGGGGAGACAGAGTGTAGATTGGGTGACCGCTTTGCTGAACACCTCTGTTCAGTCCGCAAGTGTAACCCTGAGCTTCCGGTCGCCTGTCACTTTAATTCTCCACTCCCACTCTGTTATCTCCATCCTCGGTCTCCTACACTATTCCAACAAAGCTCAACGCAAGCTCGAGGAACAGCACCTCATCTTTCGTTTAGGCACTTTACAGCCTTCTGGACTCAACATCGAGTTCAACAATTTCAGATCATAACCTCTGGCCATCTTTGGCTCCCTTCCCCCACCCCTAGTTTTTTTCCTTCTTTCTTCTTTCTCCTTTTTTCTCTCTTTGTCTATAATGGCAGCTGGTCATTACCCCGCCATTCACACCCTTTCTAAATTAACCTTTTTCTAACCTCTATCATTACCATTTCAATTCGGCCCATCACCCCTTTTATCTCTAATCTCTCCTGCCTTCCACCCTATCACAGACCTTCCCTCTTGTTCTTTCTTCCCCCTCCCCCTTTCAGTGCTTAAGAACGTTCTCTTTTCGAACATTCGGCAGTTCTGACGAAGGGTCATCGACCCGAAACATTAACTCTGTTTCTCTCTCCACAGACGTTGCCTGACCCGCTGAGATTTCCAGCATTCGCTGTTTTTATTTCAGATTCCAACATCCGCAGTATTTTGCTTTTACATGAATAAAGGGCATTTGGGTTAGGTACCAGAGAACATCCCATGGAACCATATCAAAGCAGAAGTTAACGGCTTAAAGGGGAGGGGATGGGATTCCATTTTACAAGTTTTCTGGTCCTGCATACTGGACTTTTATGGCACTTTAAAAAAAAAAAGAATTCCTACATTTGATAACTCTGGCGCTCTCTCTCAGATTTTCATCCTTGGAGTAGTCCATCTCGTTGATTGTAGTAAGTAGTTCTTGGTAAGCTTTCAGTGCTAGGTGCATTCTGAAAGAAAATAATTGTTTTAACTGAAGTATAACTTTTTTGTTGCATATTAAGTGATGTAACAGGGTACAACCAGACACAACAATTTGTATTTATATAGCACCTTTAATGTAGTAAAACATCCCAAGGTGCTTCACAGGAGCATTATAAGGAGATATTAGGTCAGATGACCAAAAGCTGGATCAAAGAGGTAGGTTTTAAGGAGTATCTTAAAGGAGGAAAGAGAGAAGCGGAGAGGTTTAGGGAGGGAATTCCAGAGCTTGAGACCTAGGCAGCTGAAGGCACGGCTACCAATGGTGAAGAGATTAAAATTTGGAATGCTCAAGAGGCCAGAATTTGAGGAGGGCAGATATCTCAAAGGGTTGTAGGGGATGAAGGAGGTTACAGAGATAGGGAGGGGTGAGGAGGCCATGGGGGGGGATTTGAAAACAAGGTTGAGAATTTTAAAATCAAGATGTTGCTTAACCGGGAGGAAATCTAGTTTAGCGAGCACAGGGGGTGATGGGTGAGTGGGACTTGGTGCGAGTTAGGACACGGGGTCAGTGAGCACAGGGGGTGATGGGTGAGTGGGACTCGGTGCGAGTTAGGACACGGGGCAGTGAGCACAGGGGGTGATGGGTGAGCAGGACTCGGTGCGAGTTAGGACACGGGTCAGCGAGCACAGGGAGTGATGGGTGAGCGGGACTCGGTACGAGTTAGGACACGGGGGCAGTGAGCACAGAGGGTGATGGGTGAGCGGGACGCGGTGCAAGTTAGGACACGGGGTCAGTGAGCACAGGGGGTGATGGGTGAGCGGGACTCGGGGTGATGGGTGAGCGGGACTCGGTGCGAGTTAGGACACGGGGCAGTGAGCACAGGGGGTGATGGGTGAGTGGGACTAGGTGCGAGTTAGGACACGGGGCAGTGAGCACAGGGGGTGATGGGTGAGCGGGACTCGGTGCGAGTTAGGACACGGGGCAGCCGAGTTTTGGATGACCTCAAGTTTACGCCGGGTAGAATGTGGGAGGCCAGCCAGGAGTGCGTTGGAATAGTCAAATCTGGAGGTAACAAAGGCACGGACAAAGATAATGAAGACAGATTGGATATTAAGGGAATCAAGGGATACAGGGATAGGGCAGGAAGGTGGAGTTGAGATAGAAGATCAGTCATGAGCTCATTGAATGGCGGAGCAGGCTCGAGGGGCCGAACGGCCGACTCCTGCTCCTAATTCTTATGTTCTTATGTCTCCCTAATTTCACCCTGGCGGTTACTGGGAGTGCAGAAAGATTTAGAGAAATTGTACTTTGGCACTAACAAATGAGGCAAAGATTTACCATCACAAAACTTGCTTCAGCAGCCAGAGCTTGCTCTGTATTTGAAGCTGTATTATAGAAGGGACAGAATGGCAGGTGATGTTACAGTCAGGGAGACAGTTGTAACGTAGAGTCAAAAGTAATTAGTCAATGCTGTCCCAATGGCTCCGTGAGTACATGCACTGTCTGGTGCGGAATTGAGCCATGAACCCAAGAAGATCCCAGGTTCAATCCAGACCATGCTGAATGAACTAATATTAGGACAGCACTGGAGGCACAATAATTGCATGGACCAACCCTGGATTAATAGGAAAAAAAGTCAGGTTTCCCGCTTGGGCAATGTACCAGTGATCAGCTGGCATCTGTGGGACCACATCCAGGAAGAGTAAATGAAGAAATTGGAATAAAACTGGAAGAGAAAAAATAAATAACATATGGTAAATGCAGTAGCGTAGAATCCAGGAGTCACTAAGTGTGTCCGACAGTTCATCTCCACCAATAACGTTAATAGAAATGGTCGATAAACCCAGCAGTCTCATCGCTTCAAATGATGGAATTAGTTCACCGTACCGTCTTGACCAGGAACTGGCCGCCGCCTTGTCAGTCAGCATCATCTCGTAGTAGTTGGTGACATTGCGCTCCACGAAGTGAAACGCTCGAATGCTGACGGTCTCTGACACCAGCTCAGGGCGGAACCTGTACACCCTGTTGAACTGCATGAAGAACGGCATGGCCCACAGGTAGTAGGTCTCATCGTGCTGCTGTGCTTTCTCGCGAATAAGGCTGTCCTATAAACAAAAGTGCACACACCGATATATTAAACGTCTTTGTGTGCGCGCGCAATTCCTGTTTAATCGCATCTTCCAGTCATGTTATTTCAGTCAAGCCTGCCCGTGGCGACTAACTTAAACCGAGTTATACTTGCCTCTGATCTGAGTATCTCCAGCTCACCTCTCCAAGACAGGTGGCACAGTGCTCTTCACCCGAGAGTTACATGGCCTCTCCCAGCTCTATCTATGAGCACCTGCCTCACCGGAATGCTCAAGTCTCACTGATAATAGGGAGGATCTCAGCTAGCATGCTTTAAAAGGATCCCAAAAGCATTTAAACCAATTTGAAGCTAGTTCCTGCTGGGAATATAGCTTTACTTCGTAGAGGCAGGATTCCCACACTCGCTTGAGAATGCCCTATTACCTGAAACAGGAAACTAAGCCTCTTTATGTCTACCGTTTATGTATACTGCTGAACAAGCTATTCTTTAAAATTTAAATCGCCTGGAGGAGGAAAAGGGTTCTCGTGCTCCTTTGTGACTTAGCCCTGCATCTCATAAAACTTACCTTCACCACATACATGAGCCTGTTGTAACAGTTCTCCAAGAAATCGACACAGAATTCCTTCAGGAACAGCCTCACATTCAGAGCAGAGCGCCTTTTGCTCACCACCTCTTTCGCTGCTTGCTTCCTTTTATGGACTTTGTTGATCTTCTTGCCACAGTCATGGCTGTAATTTTTAAACTAAGATAAAATGTAGAATTAAAAAATGAAATGTCAAAACTGATTAAGTTGTAGAGTGAAAAATAAATGTGTTACAACTGGTTCAACACAATAAGGGCAAGAGCATCAATGGACATACTATGCAGCCAATAATATATATTTTAAAGTCTTCTATTCATTTTGAGTGTCCTTCAAGGCAAAGAGAGATTCAGTAATAGGATAATATATGAATAGCATAAATAAAAGTGCTCGCAAATTGACTATTCGGTCGAGGGGCAAGGGAGAAAAAAGAAAGTAAATCGAAGCAAGGTATCCGAGATGAAGATGGCTTCAAGACAACCGGCCTGGTGATGGAAGTTTGGAATCAAGTCAATACTATGTGACAGACTCTGTAATCGTATCTGAGCCAGACAGGTCTGCAGTACCCCAGGGCACTGTTGATGATGATGGACCAGCCAGCCTGGCTCACTAATGAAATTTGGAGGAGTAGAGCTATCACTGGGGGCATGGATCTTCACACTCAGTTCCAGATAATCATGCAAGCTAATGCCCTAGACGGGTGGCTCTGGCCAGGTAAGCTTACCAGTATTCTGCGCAGGTTAGCTGCATGCTTTAGACTCCAGCAGTACCCATGCCCACTGCACATTCGGGAGACGGGGGTGCCTGTGAGCCTTGGCTCTACCGACCTCTGCCCAAGTTCTGTGGCCTTGGGCAACTGGTCTGTCCCCCTATGGGGGAAGAGTGTGCACTCAGTTTCTAACACAATCGTTGTCTGATTTCTCAGTAACTTGTTCTGGAGATTCTGAATACAGTGACAGATTTCTGCGATGTCAAAGACACAGTTGAAACAAATTTTTTTGTTGGCAATTATGTTTTTTTTTTATTGCAACAGAGAAACACATCACCTGGTGTGGTACGGAGCCGAGCAAACATCAGAAATAGGAGCAGGAGTAAGCCATACGGCCCCTCGAGCCTGCTCCGCCATTTAATAAGATCATGGCTGATCTGATCATGGACTCAGCTCCACTTCACCGCCCACTCTCCATAACCCCTTATTCCCTTATTGGTTAATGAACCGTCTATTTCTGTCTTAAATTTATTCAATGTCCCAGCTTCCACAGCTCTCTGAGGCAGCGAATTCCACAGATTTACAACCCTGAGAAGAAATTCCTCCTCATCTGTTTTAAATGAGTGGTCCCTTATTCTAAGACCATGCCCTCTAGTTCTAGTCTCCCCCATCAGTGGAAACATCCTCTCTGCATCCACCTTGTCAAGCCCCCTCATAATCTTATATGTTTCGATAAGATCACCTCTCATTCTTCTGAATTCCAATGAGTAGAGGCCCAACCTACTCAACCTTCCCTCATAAGTCAACCCCCTCATCTCCAGAATCAACCTAGTGAACCTTCTCTGAACTGCCTCCAAAGCAAGTATATCCTTTCGTAAATGTGGAAACCAAAACTGTACGTAGTTTTCCAGGTGTGGCCTCATCAATACCCTGTATAACTGTAGCAAGACTTCCCCTGCTTTTATACTCCATCCCCTTTTCAATAAAGACCAAGATTCCATTGGCCTTCCTGATTACTTGCTGTACCTGCATATTATCCTTTTGTGTTACATGCACAAGTACCCCCAGGTCCCGCTGTACTGCGGCACTTTGCAATCTTTCTCCATTTAAATAATAACTTGCTCTTCGATTTTTTTTTCTGCCAAAGTGCATAACCTCACAGTTTCCAATATTATATACCATCTGTCAAATTTCTGTCCACTCACTTAGCCTGTCTATGTCCTTTTGCAGATTTTTTATCTCCTCCTCACACATTGCTTTTCCTCCCACCTTTGTATCGTCAGCAAACTTGGCTACATTACACTCAGTCCCTTCTTCCAAGTCGTTAATATAGATTGTAAATAGTTGGGGTCCCAGCACTGATCCCTGCGGCACTCCACTAGTTACTGGTTGCCAACCCGAGAATGAACCAGTTATCCTGACTCTCTGTTCACTGTTAGTTAGCCAATCCTCTATCCATGCTAATATATTACCCCCAACCACGTGAACTTTTATCTTGTGCAGTATGTGTCAAATGCCTTCTCGAAGTCCAAATACACCACATCCACTTGTTCCCCGTTATCCACCCCGTTTGTTATATCCTCAAAGAATTCCAGCAAATTTGTCAAACATGACTTCCCCTTCATAAATCCATGCTGACTCTGCCTGACCGAATTATGCTTTTCCAAATGTCCTGCTCCTTTAATAAAGGACTCCAACATTTTTCCAACCACAGATGTTAGGCTAACTGGTCTATAGTTTCCTGCTTTTTGCCTGCCTCCTTTTTTAAATAGGGGCGTTACATTTGCAGTTTTCTAATCTGCTGGGACCTCCCCAGAATCCAGGGAATTTTGGTAAATTACAACCAATGCATCCACTATCCCTGCCGCTACTTCTCTTAAGACCCTAGGATGCAAGCCATCAGGTCCAGGGGATTTATCCGCCTTTCGTCCCATAGGGCCAAAGTTTCGGGCCGCGCCTAGAACGGCGCAGCCCCGACCTGGCGCGCATGTGCAGTAGCTCCAGGTGCCCAAAACTGTGTGGGGGGGGCCCGAAGCACGCAGCCCCCCACGCCCAGCTCCTGCTTGTTCCGGACCGGACCCGACCCGACTTGACTCCCGCTCCCAACGCCCCCCGCTCCTGACCTCCGCTCCTGACCTTCCCCCCCCCCCCCCCCTCCCGACCGACTGACCCCTCCCCTCCCCTCCCCTCCGCCCCGACCCGCGCTCCCGACCCCGACGCCACCTACTTGTCACTCCGGTAAGTCTAAGCTCGAAGCCGTTCATTCCCCCCTCTCCTTTCTCTCTTGCTCTCTCTCTCTCTCTCTCTCTCTCTCTCTCTCTACCCCCTCTACCCCCCCCACCCTCCCTCCCTCCCTCCCTTCTCTCACCCCCCCTCCCCTCCCTCCCTTCTCTCATCCCCCCTCCTCCCTCCCTTCTCTCACCCCCCCTCCTCCCTCCCTCCCTTCTCTCACCCCCTCCCCTCCCCTCCCTCCCTTCTCTCAACCCCCTCCTCTCACCCCCCCACCCCTCCCTCCCTTCTCTCACCCCCCCACCCCTCCCTCCCCTCTCTTCTCCTCCCTCCCTTCTCTCCCCCCCTCCCCTCCCTCCTCCTACCTCTCCTCCCCCCTCCCCTCCTTTCTCACTCCTCCTCCCCTCCCTCCCTTCTCACTCCCCCTCCCCTCCCTCCCTTCTCACCCCCCCTCCCCCTCTCCACCACCCCTCCTCCCCTCCACCCCCCCCTCCCCATCCTTCCCCTCCCCTCCCCTCACTGTCAGAAACACAGGCACTGACAGAGTGAGAGAGACACACACAGACAGACAGAGAGATAGAGACACTGACAGAGACACACTGGGGGGGGGGGGCGTCCCAGCACGCTGTTGGAGGACTCCCGGTGCTGCGGTCAGTAAGTAGAAAATGTTTTATTTATTGATTTTTTTTTAATTTTTTTTTAATTAATTTTTTGATTGATTTATTGGTTGATTTATTGATGTATTTATCATTTATTATTGATGATGACTCTTCGTAAAATTGAAGTGTTTAATGTTTGTAAACTTCCCTTTAAATCCCCCCCCCCCACCCATTCCTTACGCCTGATTTGTAACCTACGCCTGATTTTCTAAAGTGTAGACAAGGTTTTTTCGAGCGTACAAAAATCTTCACGTACTCCATTCTAAGTTAGTTTGGAGTAAGTTTTCACTGCCGAAACTTTGAAAACAGGCGTAAGTGGCCGGACACGCCCCCTTTTGAAAAAAAAAATTCTGTTCCAAAGTGAAACTGTTCTAACTGACTAGAACTGGAGCAAACTAAATGCCGAGAATTTGAATTTCTAAGATACTCCGTTCTACACCAGTTGCTCCAAAAAATCAGGAGCAACTGAGGCCGAAACTTGGGCCCATTATCTTACTGAGTACCACCTCCTTAGTGATTGTGATTGTGTTAAGTTCCTCCTCCCCTATAGCCCCTTGACTATTCACTGTTGGGATATTTTTAGTATCCTCTACCGTAAAGACTGATACAAAATACTTGTTCCGAGTTTCTGCCATCTCCATGTTCCCCATCACTAATTCCCCAGTCTCTTCCTCTAAGGGACCAACATTTACTTTAGCCATTCTTTTCCTTTTTATATACCTGTAGAAACTCTTGCTATCTCTTTTTATATTTTGTGCTAGTTTACTTTCATAGTCTATCTTCCCTTTCTTAATCATTTTTTCACTCATTCTTTGCTGGCTTTTAAAAGCTTCCCAATCTTCTGTCATCCCACTAGTTTTGGCCACTTTGTATTCCCTTGTTTTTAAATTGGATACCATCCTTTATTTCTTTACTTAGCCCTTTCCTCCTCACTAGAATATATATTTTTTTGAGAGTTGTGAAATATCTCCTTAAATGTACGCCACTGTTCATCAACCGTCCTACACTTTTTTCCCAGTCCACTTTACCCAACTCTGCCCTCGTACCTCTGTAGTCTCCTTTATTTAAGCTTAGTACGCTGGTTTGAGATCTAACTTTCTCGCCCTCCATCTGAATTTGAAATTCAACCAAGCTATGATCACTCATTCCAAGGGGATCCTTTACTAGGAGATTGTTTATTAATCCTGTCTCATTACACAGGACCAGATCTAAGATAGCCTGCACCCTGGTTAGTTCCGTTACATACTGCTCAAGGAACCCATCCCTTAACCATTCTATGAACTCTTCCAATTAATATGGACGTTACCCTTTTTTCCTGCTTGTTTCCTCTGTCCTTCAAACTCACGTTCTTCATTTTTGCTTTGGTTCCCATCCCCCTGCCAAGCTAATTTAAACCCTCCCCAACAGCACTAGCAAACTGCTTTAAAATCACGCACACACGCGCGCACACACGCCTTTAACGCTTTCACTCACTTTGTGGACACCCATGTGGCAAACAACATCCCGGTCTGCAATCGACTTCAAGCCTTGTATGAGGTATGTGCCCCCAAAACGAGAATGCCTGGAACAAATAAAGTACACACTTGGTGGACAAGCAATTACATCTTAAAAAAGCTATCACTTGAGAAAAATAGTGCACACACAGTATTTGTTCCTTTTTTGGGTCAACGATTTGTTCGCCTAAGGGTGAAATAAAACAGCAATGTTTGTCGGGAAAGGATAGGGGGACACGAGTGATCCGATACAAGTCCATACCCAAGGTTCCTCACGGGGATGGAGGGGCAGGAACAGAAGGAAGGTTCTTTCCAGGTGAAACAGCGATTTACTTGTACTTCTTTCAATTTAGTATACTATATTCACTGCTCACGGTGTGGTCTCCTCTACATTGGGGAGACCGAGTGTAGATTGGGTGACCGCTTTGCTGAACACCTCCGTTCAGTCCGCAAGTGTGACCCTGAGCTTCCGGTCGCCTGTCACTTTAATTCCCCGCTCCACTCCCACTCTGTTATCTCCATCCTTGGTCTCCTGCACTGTTCCAACCAAGCTCAACGCAAGCTCGAGGAACAGCACCTCATTTTTCATTTAGGCTTCTGGACATGAGTTCAACAATTTCAGAGCGCAACCTCTGCCCATATTTGGCTCCCTTTCCTCCCCCTCCCCCCCCCCCCCCAAACATATATCTTTGCGCACTTTGTCTCCAATGGCAGCTGGTCATTATCCCACCATTCACACCCTATCTAAATTAACCTTTTTCTAACTCCAGCCATTACCATTTCAATTTGGGCCATCATCTCTTTTGTCTCTCTAATCTCTCCTGCCTTCCACCCTATCACAGACCTTCCCTTTTGTTCTTTCTTCCCCTCTCCCTTTCAGTGCTTCTTAACAATGTGTTCTTTTCCAACATTTGCCAGTTCTGACGAAGAGCCATCGACCCGAAACGTTAACTCTGTTTTTCTCTCCACAGATATTGCCTGACCCGCTGAGATTTACGGAAGGACATTTCCAGCCTGCTCTTGTGTACTTTATTATAACTGCGCATACTGCAGCATTGCCAAAGAATGGCACAGGGAGAAAATATTTTACAAAACAAAAAGCAACAGCACTTAAACATTTCTATACAGAAGCCTTGCATATAATAGATAAAGGCTGGCTGTTTGCTCTGCCACCCTCAACCCAACTACCCTGGTTAGGAAAAGTGAGGTACAATCCACTTTGGATATCACAGTCAATGGTGCCCCACAATTAATTCATCAGAAGGCGTGGCTAACTTTGTTTTCTCTGCAGCCCACAAGACAACATTTTTGAAGTGGAAGGAAGGGTGGACAACAACAGTTTTGAATGCAATTTTCAGTCAAGACTCAAATTCCAACTCAGGCCTATTAGTCACAAAAGCCCAACACATCAACAAGTGAACCTCTCTCAAAGGTTTACTCTGCAATGGTGCAAAGGGACAAGAATACATTTAATAAATCTAATCTTTCAGTGCAGACACCTTTTAACATGCATCCGTTTAACATCGTCAGAAAAAAACCACTTAGTTAAAGTTCCTTCCCAGAGGCGACTTTAAGAGAAAGGCATTTCCTAAAACAGGAATGAGGCACTTCAGTTATGTGGAGAGACTGGAGAAGCTCTCCTCAGAGCAGAGAATGCCAAGGGGAGATTTAATAGAGGTGTTCAAAGGACACAGATTGACGATAATCGGCGATGGAACCAGAGGGGGAGATGGGGAGAATGTGTTTACGCAGCGAGTTGTTGTGATCGGGAACGCGCTGCCTGAAAGGGCGGTGGGAGCAGATTCAATCGTGACTTTCAAACCGGGAATTGGGTAAATACTGGAAGGGGAAAAATTCACAGGGCTGTGGGGGAAAAGGCAGGGGGGAGTGGGACTGATTGGGTCGCTCTGTCATAGAGCCAGCACAGGTACTATGGGCTGAATGGCCTCCCTCTGTGCTGCATCATTCTATGATACACCTTGCACCCTCAATCGGGAGAGCGTGGTCCCAGCACTTGAAGGAGATGCAGGTAAGACACAGGGCTACAACCCTGTGGCTCCAATTCGCCAACCCATGCTCCCTTCACCAAGCATGGCACTCTGCTCGGAGCGAGGGGCCCTCTACAACACAAAACCTCTCGATCTCACCTGCTCCCCCTTTCAAAAGTTCTTTTCTTCTTCGCAGCCAGCTCTCTCTGCTTTAAGATTTCGAGCTCTCTGGACTCGCTCTCTTTCTCCATCACAGTTTTCGCTTGCCCCGTAGTGGCAAGTTGGTCAGGGTTCTGTAGGACAAATTCCAAAATAAATCGCTCTGTTCGGCAAAATTGAGCAGTAGCAGACAAAGTTTTACTTTTTCTTTGCAGGGAAACTTTTGTTGTGCTTGTGCGTCACTTAAAATGGTGACTTTTATGCCAGTAGCTTGGTCGGTACATGCACGACCAATGAGGTACTGAGCCACACAAGGCAGGTCCCGAGGTTGAATGCTGGACCTGTGCTGATCTCAGGTGGTAGGACACTGCAATTGGCCTCAGTACCTTAACAAGATTCAATGTCAGGAGAGAAAATTGCAGGGGTGGGTGGGGGAGGGGGGGGACAGAAAACAAATCAAATTAAAAAGCATTCTCTGCGAGCACGACATAGCAACCTGCTTCCAGGCATTCACTAATGCCACTCGCAAACTAGCTGTTGGGAGATGCTCATGAGCAGCTCAGGGCAATTCTCTCCTTACACAAAGACGACTTTCATTTCTATAGCGCCTTTCACGACGTCCCAAAGCGCTTTACAGGCAATTAAGTACTTTTGAAGTGTAGTCACTGTTGTAATGTAGGTGACAAGGCAGCCAACTTGCGCACAGCAAGCTCCCACAGACAGCAATGTGATCATGACCAGATAATCTATTTTTAGGGATGTTGGTTGAAGGACAAATACTGGCCAGAACTCCCCTGCTCTTCTTCAAAATAGTGCCATGGGATCTTTTACGTTCACCTGAGAGGGCAGACAGGGGCTCGTTTTAACGTCTCATCCAAAAGCTGGCACCTCAAACAGTGCCACATTCCCTCAGTACTGCACTGGGAGTGGCAGCCTGGATTATTAGGCTCAAGTCTCTGGAGTGGGGCTGGAACCCAGACCGTTGGACTCAGAGGCAAGAGTACTACCCATTGAGCCATGGCTCCCACAGAGCCTCCGTTCCCTACAGCAACACCGCTCAGCTCGGGAACAGGAGTGGAGGATTGTGGGCAGCAAAGGGTGTTCCACCATTCCATTGTGCGCTGGTACGAACGACTTCATTTGATTGAAGCCAAAACTGCAGCATTACTAATTGGATTCTAGCCACCACCCAGCCCCACCACTATAGGTGGTCCAGCACTAACCTGATCTCTGAACATGAGGGAGATTATCTCCAGTATGTGCATGGCCCACTGTTGCTCCTCTTGGGAAGTAGCCAGAAACTTAATCAGATCATCCATCCCACTCATGTGCATAGCCCATAACACCTTGTCGTGCACGCTGGCATCATCATCAATATTCTGCATGGAAAATAAAAATGGGAGCAAACAATAGAAAAAGTTTACAAAGTTACACTCAAAATTGAACACTCAAGAAGAAAAAATAAAATCAAGGTGTCGTGATGTTTAAAAGAGCTTGTTTGCCAAGTTACATGGATGGTCTTTTTTTCCTAAAGTTAGCCCAGCCATTTTTATTTATCTCCGAGCAACGCAGGAGTACTGGTTGTGGCCTGGGAGCCAGTCACCTGCCTATCCTCTCAGCCTCAGTGCACAGAACAATCTGGCCTTTCCCCAGTGGCTAAGTGCACCACACAGTACAGTACTGTGACATATAGACCAGGAAGGTTTAACCCTAGGATTGGGTTATTTGGGGAGGAGCTGGGGTGGGGTGGAGAAAAGGAAATAGGAAAAAGTCAGTCTGGATTTCTGCTCTGATCATTTTGCATTGACCCTGGCTGGAAAGTGCATGTATATGGGGACAGGATCAGGCTTGGCTGATTGCTCATTTATCGTCTCCTCCGACACGCGATGCCTAGGCTCACACATGAAGGATGGGTGAGCCTTGGGTGAGATAACAAAGGATGATCAGCGTCCAGCACGTGGAACCAAACTCCAATGACTGCAGGAGAAGAGGAGGACGGGGGGGAGAAATGTATTGAAGGTTTTATTCCTGATGAGCGAACCTTTGCAGAGCAGGCTCGAAGGGCCGTAGGGCCTACTCCTGCTCCTATTTCTTATGTTCTTTCAACAGTTTTATCATTGATAAAGAGTTAATCTGCTCAAATTGAGCTGACAGCTTGTGACTAAACAAGAAACAGAACAGATAGATCAACGAGATTGTGAAAGCTTAGTGATATGGATATCATACTTCCCACTTTAATTGGATATTGGAGACTTAATACAATTCAGAAATCTCCAATAAAACAAATGTCAGACTAGTCTTGCACCACAATCTCAGGAGAAGCCCATCATATTATTTCATCTGTTTTCCCCAAAAAGTGTTGAGAAAACAGTACAATATAGTGCACTATAGTTTTCAGCTGAGCCATTGTGGCACTCTCAATATACACTCAATTCCCGTCAGTCGGGTCGATTCATGCTAATTTGGATCATTTTCCCAGACCTAACCAGGACCAAACTGGAACAAACAAGTAGGAACCCATCTGGGACGCTAACATTTCATGCAAAAAGCAGTTGCACAATTAAGTAGATTAGGTTTACACGGCACATAATGGAAATGAAAAAAATCTCACATCCTCGGTCTTAAGTAATTAAATATTACATAATTAAGCCGGTGGTATTTATAATGGAACATTAGTTAAGAAAAGTGAGAACAGAGAATTGCAATTCAGGGTGGAACGTGTGAAGTTCATTTACTTGAGACCATATTTTTCTCTATTACGTACACACTTCCTTTTAATTTGTGCGCAGGATTGACACCCACTGAGACACGGTGAACCGCTAATACAAATCACTTAAGAAAAGTTTTGTACTAAATTGCTACACAAGGAAGATATCCATGCACCCATTCGTGTCCTTCAGACCTCCCTTGTTCCTGCATTTTGCGTTTTAGCTCACTGGTTTACAGGTAGTTAGCATCAATCGAGTGACATCATTGAAATGAGTGTGTTGTCGACAGTCCTCCAACCTGTGTGTGACATCACTTTTACACAAAAACACCTGTACCCAGCTACCTTCAAGAGACAGGAACTATTTAACAGCTCACTCTTTGTGTGTGGCAATTAACAGAATACTCTTTTCCTTTCATTACAACTTTAATAAAAGTTAATACATCAGCATGACCATTGTTTGCCCCTCGAGTGATGAATAAAAGAGAACGAATGTAGTCAGGCAACATTAACGAACCAAAAGGAAAACAAAGAATCTGGAAATAATTTATCACAACTGACCTGCTCCTCCTCAGGGTTAGGGGGCACATGTAGGACATTTCGAACCAGCAACAGGATCCTTTCAATCAGCAGATTATCCTCCTCCTGCCTCTGCTCCCAATCCTGTTACAGAAACATCAGCGTTAAGTGGGGAGAAAAGAACATCACAACCGAGTGTAATTCTTGTACCAGCATTTCTTCAACGCCAGATAAACACGACCAGAAGGTTCCAGGTTTGATCCTTTAAGGGAATTTGAAGTTTGTTATTGTTTCAATCAATTCCGTCACATGTTCAAATTAAAACTCTTACCACTAACTGAATTGAAGGGGAGACATCTGGATAGCGCCTTAATTTGAGAAAAAAAATAGGTAGTAATAATAAGAATCGAACATTTGTAAAAACAAAACAAGTTGACCCCTCCTCTCCAGAAGGTGAAGACTCTTGCTGGGGGAATAATTCTGCAAGATGCTGCCAGCCCTTTGATACTTCGCCCGAGTGGTCATTTTTCATGTGCAAGCCCAGACAACATTGGGGGAGGCATCATAGCCGCTCCCAATCCTGTCCTCAGCTGACATCCACATGTACAGTATCCAGCAAGGGTCAATGAACACAATAATTAGGAGCAGGAGCTCGTGGGCTATTTTCCTCCTCCCTAACCCAGGGAAGTTGAGGCCGATTGTAGGAGCCCGAGTGCTGGACTGGCTGACATCACCAAACTCCGCACCGACCAGAAATTAAGCCTGGGACCTTCATGTTGGGTTGAGGAACAAAACAGGTGGTGCTTTTATTCACTCAGCTATTACAGGCAGTTTTTCTTTTCAATCAAGCTGTACTTTCACCTACCAGTTGCAAGAGATCATAGAGTTTTTCACTGAGAACTCCAAACACCTTTTCATCTGCAAAAGCCTACAACATAAAGACAGTGGTTTAACTACACTGGACATTAGTAGTGCTTTTAAAAAAGTACTGTTAATGAGAGAAAAAAAGACTTGCATTCATATAGCGCCTTTCACAACCACCTCAGGACGTCCCAAAGCGCTTTACAGCCAATGAAGTACTTTTTGAAGTGTAGTCACTGTTGAAATGTAGGAAACGCGGCAGCCAATTTGCACACAGCAAGCTCCCACAAACAGCAATGTTATAATGAGCAGATAATCTGTTTCAGTGATGTTGATTGAGGGATAAATAATATGCTCCCAGGACACCAGGGAGAACTCCCCTGCTCTTCTTCAAAATAGTGACCATGGGATCTTTTACATCCACCCGAGAGAGCAGACTGGGCCTCAGTTTATCCAAAAGATGGACCTTCCGACAGTGCAGCACTGCCCCTCCAACAGTACTTCCCCTCCGACAGTGCAGCGCTCCCTCAGTACTGCCCCTCCGACAGTGCGGCGCTCCCTCAGTACTGCCCCTCCGACAGTGCGGCGCTCCCTCAGTACTGCCCCTCCGACAGTGCGGCGCTCCCTCAGTACTGCCCCTCCGACAGTGCGGCGCTCCCTCAGTACTGCCCCTCCGACAGTGCGGCGCTCCCTCAGTACTGCCCCTCCGACAGTGCGGCGCTCCCTCAGTACTGCCCCTCCGACAGTGCGGCGCTCCCTCAGTACTGCCCCTCCGACAGTGCGGCGCTCCCTCAGTACTGTCCCTCCTCCCTCAGTACTGCCCCTCCGACAGTGCGGCACTCCCTCAGTACTGCCCCTCCGACAGTGCGGCACTCCCTCAATACTGCCCCTCCGACAGTGCGGCACTCCCTCAATACTGCCCCTCCGACAGTGCGGCACTCCCACAGTACTGCCCCTCCGACAGTGCGGCACTCCCTCAGTACTGCACTGGAGTGTCAGCCTAGATTTTTGAGCTCAAGTCTCTGGAGTGGGGCCTGAACCCACAACCTTGACTCAGAGGCGAGAGTGCTACCCACTTGTACACGATTAGGTACAATCTACAAATCATTCTAGATGTCAACACTAACCTACTGGAAGTCATTGCACCCCACCACCAATAAAATTACTTTTTAATTTCTGACAAGTTAGGTCAGTGTCTCCCCAACCCCCCTCTCTCTAGGTCACTCTGAAGGGAATTGACTGGTGACCTCTCTCTCTGCCCGGTGACTGGCTGCCAAGGGATGCTCAAAATAAGTATGCTTAAGGGTGACTGGCCCTTCCTCCCTCCCAGTGAGACAGCAGCAGACCTGAAACCATTTATTCCTCACCACCCCCCCCCTCCCAAAACACAGCTGAGCCCAGCAACTCACCAGCCTGTGATATCTGGATACAAACCAGTCTCCTGCCCCACTGCGGTACATCGTGCTAGAGCTATCCCATCATGTCACCTTAAATTGCTTTTTACTGAATCCCAGATTCCCACCCCCTCCACCCCTTGAGGCATCAACTCTTGCTGCAGGATGGTTAATGGATGCTACTATCTCGTGCAAGTGTGTATTCTTCATGAGGGTCTATGCAGTGAGTGTTGGCAGGCAATTCAACCATGAAAGGCAACCATGTCCGCCTCTCATTAGCATCCTAAATGAAATGAGTTTAGACAGTCTCAAAAGGTTCACGGCTGCAGTAATCGTATAGTTGTATTCCATTACTGCAGTCATGCACCTTTGGCCACCTCTGAAAGTGAAGTGTCATTATTTACTGCTCCTATGAAGGAAGGAGATCCAAGATATACTTCTGTTGAATGTGGCTAACAATTAAGCAGTTTACTGGAGCCTCACATCCAGGCCTACTCTACAATAGAAGGTTAGCTTCCTTTCTATCCTTTGTTAGACTGATCCCTGGGATGAGAGGGCTGTCTTATGAGGAGAGAGTGAGCATACTAAGCCTATACTCTCTGGAGTTTAGAAGAATGAGAGGTGATCCCATTGAAACATACCAGATTGTGAGGGGGATTGACAGGGTAGATGCAGGGAGGATGTTTCCCCCAGGCTGGGGAGTCTAGAACCAGGGGTCACAGTCTCAGGATAAGGGGTCGGCCATTTAGGACTGAGATGAGGAGAAATTTCTTCACTCAGAGGGTGGTGAATCTTTGGAATTCTCTGCCCCAGAGGGCTGTGGAGGCTCAGTCGTTGAGTATATTCAAGGCTGAGATCGATAGATTTTGAGACACTAACGGAATCAAAGGATGTGGGGTTCGGCCGGGAAAGTGGAATTGAGGTCGAAGATCAGCCATGATCTTATTAAATGGCGGAGCAGGCTCAGGGGGTCACATGGCCGACTCCTGCTCCTAATTCTGATGGCTTATGTTCATGACAACAGTGACTACACTCCAAAAGTACTTAATTTGCTGTAAAGCGCTTTGAGACATCCGGTGGTCGTGAAAGGTGCTATATAAATGCAAGTCTTTTTTCTTTTTCTTATGTACTTGCCTCTTTGTATCCCTGTAGATTTGAAACAATTTGCAGAAAGTGATGCCTGACGGCTGGGTCGTTAGGAACCTTCCCAAAACACAGAAGTGCCGGCTGTGTTAAATTTACCAACAATCTAGAAACAAAACACAGAGGAGGAACACACCAGACATCACACTGTCTTACAAATGAAAAACTATTATTAAAATTGATATGTTCTGTTATCTATCCATTCAAAACTCCTGTTTCAACAGTGTCCGAGGTTTTCAATGTTAATTGTCTCCACATCTGACACCTGCCCTATCACATTTTCAATATTATTTTTTTTTTTAAATTTGTTCCTAGGATGTGGGCGTCGCTGGCCAGGCCGGCATTTATTGCCCATCCCTAATTGCCCCTCGAGAAGGTGGTGGTGAACCGCATTCTTGAACCGCTGCAGTCCGTGTGGTGAAGGTGCTCCCACACAGTGCTGTTAGGGAGGGAGTTTCCTATTTATGTGACAGTTCTGGGTGCTGCAGCTTCAAGGGAATACCTTAGTAATGGTGAGCACACATCAAAGTGTTTAGACTTTTAAAACAAAAGTTTGATAAATTTGCAGTACAGGTTGAACCTCCCTTATTCAGAACCCTCGGGACCTGGTCTGTTCCGGATAAGGAATTTTTCCGGACGAGGGGTGGTCACGTTAAATTGGATGGTACAGGTACCAAGCAAGGAGGTATCGGGGCTGGGAGTGCGGCAGAGAGATCATTGGGGAGGGGGTGGATCGTGGGGTCAGGCCAGCGATTGCGGCAGTCGGCAGCGAGGAAGGACTTCAATTTGTTCATGTCGGAGTTCTGCGCATGCGCCACCCGGTGGCCGGGAATGGTTCCGGACAAGGGGCGGTTCCAGATAAGGAAGGTTCAACCTGTACCCTTATTGTTTTTTTTAAAAACACTAACAAGTTTCTCTTTTCCCCCCCCCCAGGCCAATCCGGACACCAAACTTTCCACCAGGGAGCTAAATTTCACTTGTGCCTGACATTGGCCCTTTTGCCTCCCACACAGTTCAGATCTTTTAGAGCACCTTCTGTGGTGATGTCCCCGAATCTTAAGCAAAAAGCAATAATGACTGCACAGCCCAGCAGCATCCCTCCTGCAAGCATCATCATCATCATCATAGGCAGTCCCTCGGAGTCGAGGAATACTTGATTCCACTCTAAAAATGAGTCCTTAGGTGGCTGAACAGTCCAATACAGGAACCACTGTCCCCGTCACAGGTGGGACAGATAGACGTTGAGGGAAGGGGAGGGTGGGACAGGTTTGCCGCACGCTCCTTCCGCTGCCTGCGCTTGGTTTCTGCATGCTCTCGGCGACGAGACTCGAGGTGCTCAGCGCCCTCCCGGATGCACTTCCTCCACTTAGGGCGGACTGGTCTTTGGCCAGGGACTCCCAGGTGTCGGTGGGTTTGTTGCACTTTATCAGGGAGGCTTTGAGGGTGGTCCCTTGTAACGTTTCCTCTGCCCACCTTTGGCTCATTTGCTGTGAAGGAGTTCCGAGTAGAGCGCTTGCTTTGGGAGTCTCGTGTCTGGGGCATGCGGACAATGTGGCCCTGCCCAGCGGAGCTGGTCGAGTGTGGTCAGTGCTTCGATGCTGGGGATGTTGACCTGGTCGAGGACGCTAACGTCGGTGCGTCTGTCCTCCCAGGGGATGTGTAGGATCTTGCGGAGACATCGTCTCCTGCAAACAATTCCAATACTGAAAAGACAAAAATGCGACCTTGAAGGAAACAGCTAAGAACGGAAGATCAAATCTTGACTACCTTTAGCTCACGCCCTCAATCGCTGTGTGGCAAACCTGACCAATAGATATACAGTTCATGCACACTGCAAATCTTTGTCTGTGTTACAAATCATCCATTTCAGACAAAACTAGCAGTTGATTTCTGATGCAGTTTGCGACATCACCTAAACACTATTGCTGTATAAATTCTTTGCCCTTTTCCGTACAGGGAGCACTCGGCAAAAATGCTCCAAGCAGCAAAACTCTTTCTAATTTGGTTCACACCTGATAACTGCTTCGTAGAGCATCTTCTCCTGAGGGTACTGTGCGATAATGGGCAGCAAGTCATTTTGTAGGATCTGGGCAGCTCCCAGCTGTTGCCGAATGTCTCTCGTCTCATCTTCATGTCTTAGGTACCTGATTAAATCCTTGATGCTCTCTGAAAGACAAGAATGAATTCCAGTCACAAGATTTACTTTTAACAACAAACGTCACTTCCAATCTCCACTCCTTTCCCTGAAGGCAGTGACTCTCGCTGGGGTATGGTTCCACTCAAGTGGCCATTTTTCATGCGTGAACCTAGAAAGTGAGTGCTGGCAGACTGTGCCATCATGATGGGCATCACAACCAAACCCCATTCTATTCCTGTTCAACGTCCACATGTGCATTTTCCAGAAAGAATCCTTAGACAGCAATGGGACAAATTTGCTGGGCTATGGGGAAGGAGCAGGGGGGGGCACTGGGACTAACTGGATCGCTCTTTCACAGAGCCGGCACAGGCACGATGGGCCGAATAGCCCCCTTCTATCAGGATTGGGAGCTCTGGCTGATTTCTTTCCCCCATCCCTGGAGGCTCCGAGGCCAACAGTAGCACTGTGACTGCTGTTGGTTTATTTAGCACTAACCAAGGATCAAGCCTGCCAACTTCCTCCTCTGTAAGGCATTAAGCGGTGCATTTAACAGTCACTTTCAACCGTCACCGCAATCGCACCCCAAAATTGTATTTGTATCACAAATGCTTTGCCAAGACCGCGGGGAAGGCGTGGGTTACCAGTATTGCTAATCACCATCCACGTTTTCCCTTTTTTCTCTTGGCCGACTGTTAATGGAAAGAAGAGGAAGGCTGGATTGAACCTGCCCAAAAGCTCCACACGCTCTTGCAAATATTTTGTTTGTTGTGGGACATTGCTCGCACAGAATGGCTGCTGAACTTGTCTATGTAATAATCATTGCACTCCTAAAGTAATTCACAGCGTGCAGCACATTCAGATGCTCCTCAATGTGATAAAGTTTTGAAGTAGTAGGATGATTTGGAGTCCTGACACCACTGGGACAGGATTCAAGTTGTGCATTAATGTACGTTAACAGGGGTGGCCTGATAGAGGTCTTTCAGCTTATGAAAGGGTTTGACGGTCGAGAAGATATTTGCACTTGTGGAGGAGCCCTAAACGAGGGGCCATAAATCTAAGATAATCACTAATAAAACCAATTGGGGAATTCAGGAGAAACTTCTTCACCCAGAGGGTAGTGAGAATGTGGAACTCACTGCCACAAGAAGTGGTTGAGGCGAATAGCAGAGATGCATTTAAGGGGAAGCTGGATAAACACTTGAGGGAGAAAGGAACAGAAGGTTATGTTGATAGGGTGAGATGAAGAGAGGTGGGAGGAGACTCGTGTGAAGCATAAACACCGATATGGACCAGTTGGGCCAAATGGCCTGATTCTGTGCTGTACATTCCATGTAACTGCATTATATTTTGGTAACTACCACACTTACAGTGGTTGTATCACGATCATTAGTCCTTCAGCCTGGGCGCAATTGTGCATCAATATGAAATGCAGGGCTGTCGGTATCCACCATGACAGTCACTGTGGCAAAGGAACACTGCAAACATCCAAAGTTCAGATGATTATAAACCACTCGAGCTTTGCTACTATGGTTTTTGTTGTCATCTGAACCCGCCTTATGATGATGATTACTGCTTTGCATCTCACTCTCCGATACACATTGTGTGGTGACTATCAGATATCGGAGGGTGACATCATTACATATGATTTTTTTTAAATAAGTCAGTTGTCACTTAGCCATTTAGGACCGAGATGAGGAGAGACTTCTTCACCCAGAGAGTGGTGAACCTGTGGAATTCTCTGCCACAGAAAGTGGTTGGGGCCAATTCACTAAATATATTCAAAAGGGAGTTAGATGTAGTCCTTACTACTCGGGGGATCAAGGGGTATGGCGAGAAAGCAGGAAGGGGGTACTGAAGTTTCATGTTCAGCCATGAACTCATTGAATGGCGGTGCAGCCTAGAAGGGCTGAATGGCCTGCTCCTGCACCTATTTTCTATGTTTCTATGTTTCTATGTCACTCGAGTCACTTGAATCCTGGAATCGCACCCCATGTGACTCAGTAAATCTTCAAAAGTCGGTGGCCATAATTGAAGGATGGTTTCATTTTAAAGTTCCGAACAAATGGAACAATGGAATGGGGAAATTGTAGGTTATATCCCCTTGCCATTAGACCAAGACCTAGCTCTGTCAGGTCCGTGTGGTAGCTGTTGTGCAACGGCCACCCCACATTAAAAGATTTCACGCACAGGCATCTTCCACCCTTTAAAATCATCAGTCACCTTAGAACTCATTTTAGTGTGGCAGCACATCATCCCAGACTCCGGGGGATTGCCTAAGAAGAGGAGGTTATGAAAATAAATGGTGGCAAGAATGGTAAAACCAGCAACGCATTTGATGGGTTGGGATAATGATTGCAAGCAAGGCGCACCAAAATCTCCCAATTGTGTTACAACTTTTGTTGAGGTCATTTGAAGTAATCCTCAGGATCAAACCAGCACAACATTTAAACCACGATTGAAAGCTCTGGTCTGAAGTGGCTCACCTAAACAATCAGGCTCTTTGTGATAGTTGTCTCCTTCCAAGTACCCCAAGGCGCTGCACGTTGCTAATAGTTCACAGTTCATCATGTTCAGGTCCACACCATGAGCTACTCAGAGCAGCAGAGACACAGGACAGAAGCAACCTGGAACAATAGAAAAGCAGGGGGAGGTGGGGGGGGGGGAGAAAACGGTAAAATCCCACCAACCTAGGAGCGGGACATTGCAGAAGAATCATTCCATCACCTGCCTAAAAGAACACGGTAAAAATGTGTTATGAAAAGGGGGGGCGGAAGGGGGGAAAGGAACAGATACATCTGTACAAAGAGGACAAAAGATTTAAATACATAAATTTAAAGTCATTGGTAGAAGGTTTAGAGGGGAGTTGAGAACTTTCTTTACCCAGAGGGCGGTGGGGGTCTGGAACTCACTGCCTGAAAGGGTGGTGGAGACAGAAACCCTCACCACATTTAAAAAGTACTTGGAGGTGCACTTGAAGTGCCGTAACCGGCAGGGCTACGGACCGAGAGCTGGAAAGTGGGATTAGGCTGGGTAGCTCTTGGTCGGCCGGCGCAGACACAATGGGCTAACTGGCCTCCTTCTGTGCCGTAAACTTCTACGATTGTATGAAAATATGCCCACACTTCTACCAATGCTAATTTTAAGCTAACTAGCAGAAAGTAGCAATGCATAGCGATATGGCACTGATGGAAGTCACCCACTACCTTCTTGATGGGTGAGGGACTGGTACAAGTCTTGGGGTCTTCTGGGCTGCAATCAGTCTGTGGAAGAAACAGAGATTCCGTACCCCCAAAAAACACTCCCATCCCGAGGAGACGAGCACCCGAACAGCCCAGGATGAGTCTAGTTTCAATCTCTTCCTCTCCTGTTCCACCCAGTAGAACCACTTGTGGCCAGCAGTACCTTTGTTAGTACAGCAACGAATAGGAATACGCCTTGTGCAATGAAGTGTTTGGGAGAGATGTCACCCGTGTTAGAAGGCGGCATTTCTACATTTAAGTCCAAGCACCACTGTCCTAGATTTATGTTTCTTCATGTTGCTGCTCTGAGCCAAGGCCCTTTAGACCTACAGTTGATGGATAGAAGGCATTAAAATCTGGCTCTGCACCGTGTCGACTCAACAACCACTTGTAGGACCCAGGTCCAGTTTCCCCTGGTATTGAGGCCAACTCTAACACTCCAACTGTCTGAAATGAGATCAGCACAGGCTAGGCATTGAACCTGGGACCATCTAGTGCTACACCAGGCAGTGCATTTACCGACTAGGCTGTCAAATGAACTCTCACAAACTAATTTAACAGTGTTGGTACTGCAGACCATATTAATCTCAGGACACCGGACTCATTGTACTTTGCCATCCACTGTAAAATGGGGAAAGTTCACAAGGCTTACAACGAATAAAAGCAATTCTATACTGAAAGCGTGTCATTGGCGGCACATGTGTAGCCCTCACACCAGTGACAGCACTCTCGGACACAAAGCAGGGGAACCATCATCATCATAGGCAGTCCCTCGAAATCGAGGAAGACTTGCTTCTACTCTAAAAGGGAGTTCTTAGGTGACTGTACAGTCCAATATGGGAATTACAGTCTCTGTCACAGGTGGGACAGACAGTGGTTGGAGGAAACGGTGGGTGGGGAGTCTGGTTTGCCGCACGCTCCTTCCGCTGCCTGCGCTTGGTTTCTGCACGCTCTCGGCGACGAGACTCGAGGTGCTCAGCGCCCTCCCGGATGCACTTCCTCCACTTTGGGCGGTCTTTGGGCCAGGGACTCCCAGGTGCCGGTGGGGATGTTGCACTTTATCAGGGAGGCTTTGAGGGTGTCCCTGTAACGTTTCCTCTGCCCACTTGGGGATCGCTTGCCGTGTAGGAGTTCCGAGTAGAGCGCTTGCTTTGGGAGTCTTGTGTAGGACATGTGGACAATGTGGCCCTGCCCAGCGGAGCTGGTCGAGTGTGATCAGTGCACACCCGGCAAGATGACAGATGGGATAGCAGCTCCCTAGGGAGCTCTCCCCGAAAAAACCTTCCTCTGGCCATCTGCTGCCATCCTTCACCTCTCGCCACTGTTTAAGGGCAACCAATGGCAGCGGTGACCTACATTTTTGTGGGTCCTACAATTATTTTAAGTTGAACGTTTAAATCAAGTACCCCCTTTTTTAAAGGGCACTAGAACCCATAAATCCAAATTAACTTGGGAACTTTATCAAATTAAATCAAAATCATGTTCCCGGGGGTGATTCCAGTCCCTCCGGCGCCACCTCTCGCGGAAGGCCACTAGCGTACCGGTGGACACCGCATGCTCCATCTCCAGGGATACCCTGGCTCGGAAGTAACCGCGGAAGAGAGGCAGGCAGTCGGGCTGAACGACCCCCTCGACCGCCCGCTGCCTGGACCAGTTAATGGCCCCCTTGGCCAGGCCCACGAGGAGGCCCTCTGATCCGCCCACTCCCCTCCGCACAGGATGCCCAAAGATCAGGAGTGTGGGACTGAAGTGCAGCCAGAATTTGAGGAGCAGCCCCTTCAAATATTGAAAGAGGGGCTGTTGGGTCTACACGGCACAGAGCCAGATTTTAATACCTTCTATCCATCAACTGTAGGTCTAAAGGGCCTTGGCTCGGAGTAGCAACATGAAGAAAGATAAATCTAGCACAGTGGTGCTTGGATTTAAATGTAAGAGTGCCTTCTAAACACATCTGTGGGCCCTTCATTCTGCTCCAAGTGTCAGAAACAAATTTGACAATATTTATTATATTCAAGAGGGAGTTGGATATGGCCCTTAAGGCTAAAGGGATCAAGGGATAAAGGCCTCAACTGGAATATTGTGTTCAGTTTTGGTCCCCTAATCTGAGGAAGGACGTGCTTGCTATTGAGGGAGTGCAGCGAAGGTTCACCAGACTGATTCCTGGGATGGCAGGACTGACATATGAGGAGAGACTGGATCGACTGAGCCTGTATTCACTGGAGTTTTGAAGAATGAGAGGGGATCTTTTAGAAACATATAAAATTCTGACGGGATTGGACAGGTTAGATGCAGGAAGAATGTTCCCAATGTTGGGGAAGTCCAGAACCAGGGGTCACAGTCTAAGGATAAGGGGTAAGCCATTTAGGACCGAGATGAGGAGAAACTTCTTCACCCAGAGAGTGGTGAACCTGTGGAATTCTCTACCACAGAAAGTTGTTGATGCCAGTTCATTGGATATATTCGATAGGGAGTTAGATGTGGCCCTTACGGCTAAAGGGATCAAGGGGTATGGAGAGAAAGCAGGAATGGGGTACTGAGGTGAATGATCAGCCATGATCACATTGAATGGTGGTGCAGGCTCGAAGGGCCGAATGGCCTACTCCTGCACCTATTTTCTATGTTTCTATGTCAAAACCACCAGTTGATCTTTGTGGACAGGCCAAACTCTGCACAGTTTTAAACTATTAATGTTACTGGGACTCACGTTAGATTTTTAATATACACATTTTTTTTAAACTATTAAAATCAGGGGCACGGCTTTAACAAAGGACTGTGGGGAGAGGGGGCCGGCTGGAGGTGAAGCACCCAAAATAACTTTTAATCCAAGTACAACAGTGTTTGCAACACTAAAAGTTACAAAACGTTGCTGTTCTAATCTCGCACACTAGAAAAACTAAACGGTGATTGAAAGAAAAAAAATAAACTCACCTCAAGCTAGTTTCGGACAGCCTAATAAATATTTTCCACAAAACAACGACTGATGATAAAATATTTTCCCAATCGAATCACAACTGGCACAGCCGTGCGGAAGCGAGTGGCCAAATCCCGCCAAACCCGGAGCCGCTCAATCGGGGAGGGAGAGGGGGTGGGAGCCCTTGGAGATCAATAAAAGACAAACTACGGAACAAATGACCAAATAAATACTCTTATCATTGTTACATGACATTCTTACACATTATCTTTCTCGTGCTAAAACACAGAACGGGTTGTAAAGTAACGCAAGGCGATATATATACTGATACGATCACCCCTCTCGAGGTGGATTAAAACAGTCCACGCGCGTGCTGGCTAGCAACACAAAACAAATTATGTTTAATCCAACATACACGAAAATATTCCGTATTTTCTTCAGATTCGTGATTGTTTATCACGTATTATAAAAGTTAATACACAATCTATCTTTGTTCTCGAGGTGGGTGACCCTTTAACCCTGTAAACCCGCACTCGACCTGCTCAACGCATCACAGGACACTTCAAACATTTAAAAGGGAAACGTGTAATTAATAAGAGGTCCCAAATTAAGATCACATTTATAATATAAAAGTAGATGGAACATCCACTTTTTAAATCAATTTTCCCGCGGGGAGAGCAGTCGACGCTGTTTCCACTTAATCAATGACTTAAATGCCAGTCCTTTTTGTAACCATTTCGTATGAAACAGAAAAGACGGGCTATTGACATTTCCTTTCGGGTGTGGAGCCTTCATCAGAATTGTGCATTTGCAGCTTTTCTCATTTCAGATTTCCATCGTTAGAATTTTGCAGCCCGTTTTTCCTTTTACCTCCAGCAAAAGACTGTAATCATTGAGCTTTCTAAACAGATTTGTGACTTGTAAAACTCCTCCCAGCTGCTCTCTGAGCTGCTTCGGATGTTCAACAGTTTTCAGTCTGCTCCAGTTAATGTTTATCCGAGTGCTTTTCCAATCTATATTAAAACATCTCTGCGGCGTTTCTGTATGAGTCACGGTGGCCGAGTGGTTAAGGCGTTGGACTCGAAATCCAATGGGGTCTCCCCGCACAGGTTCGAATCCTGTTCGTGACGATGTATGTTTTTAAAAAAGAATTTATCAACAAATAACGTTTTATTGACATTTTGCTCTTGGGAGAGTTTAATTACTCAGTTCTCACACAGATTTAATACAGCGTTGTGTACAGTAATGATGAGGTACAAGATCCTGTTTTAATGTTCTCATTGTAAAATCCCGAGGTGAATGAATGATCAGCCATGATCATATTGAATGGTGGTGCTGGCTCGACGGGCCGAATGGCCTACTCCTGCACCTACTTTCTATGTTTCTATGAACGATTGTGTGTGGCATCACCGACTAAAAATATAGAAGGAAACTCCTGAAAAAATCATTAGTAACGAGTACCCATAAAATTAAAAATCATAAAGTCTGTTCACAATAGACTAAAATTGTCATATTTTGTTGACATAAAAACATAAGAACATAAGAATTAGGAACAGGAGTAGGCCATCTAGCCCCTCGAGCCTGCTCCGCCATTCAACAAGATCATGGCTGATCTGGCCGTGGACTCAGCTCCACTTACCCGCCCTCTCCCCGTAACCCTTAATTCCCTTATTGGTTAAAAATCTATCTATCTGTGACTTGAATACATTCAATGAGCTAGCCTCAACTGCTTCCTTGGGCAGAGAATTCCACAGATTCACAACCCTCTGCGAGAAGAAATTCCTTCTCAACTCGGTTTTAAATTGGCTCCCCCGTGTTTTGAGGCTGTGCCCCCTAGTTCTAGTCTCCCCGACCAGTGGAAACAACCTCTCTGCCCCTATCTTGTCTAT
Source organism: Pristiophorus japonicus (assembly GCF_044704955.1). NCBI lineage: Eukaryota > Metazoa > Chordata > Chondrichthyes > Pristiophoridae > Pristiophorus > Pristiophorus japonicus. The sequence goes on from NC_092010.1 coordinate 39,280,900, forward strand.
CCCTTTCATTATTTTAAATGTTTCTATAAGATCACCCCTCATCCTTCTGAACTCCAACGAGTAAAGACCCAGTCTACTCAATCTATCATCATAAGGTAGCCCCCTCATCTCCGGAATCAGCCTAGTGAATCGTCTCTGTACCCCCTCCAAAGCTAGTATATCCTTCCTTAAGAAAGGTGACCAAAACTGCACGCAGTACTCCAGGTGCGGCCTCACCAATACCCTATATAGTTGCAGAAGGACCTCCCTGCTTTTGTACTCCATCCCTCTCGCAATGAAGGCCAACATTACATTCGCCTTCCTGATTACCTGCTGCACCTGCAAACTAGGAAAAGGGCCTTGTAAATGTCTGGTGTGTCACCCAGGTCGGGTGGCACAGTTTAATGTTTATGTTTTGCAGGTAGACTCTAAAAGAGTTTCATGCACAAGGACCCCCAGGTCCCTCTGCACCTCAGCATGTTGTAATTTCTCCCCATTCAAATAATATTCCCTTTTACTGTTTTTTTTTTCCAAGGTGGATGACCTCACATTTTCCGACATTGTATTCCATCTGCCAAACCTTAGCCCATTCGCTTAACCTATCTAAATCTCTTTGCAGCCTCTTTGTGTCCTCTACACAACCCGCTTTCCCACTAATCTTTGTGTCATCTGCAAATTTTGTTGCACTACACTCTGTCCCCTCTTCCAGGTCATCTATGTATATTGTAAACAGTTGTGGTCCCAGCACCGATCCCTGTGGCACACCACTAACCACCGATTTCCAACCCGAAAAGGACTCATTTATCCCGACTCTCTGCTTTATGTTAGCTAGCCAATTCTCTATCTATGCTAATACATTTCCTCTCACTCCGCGTACCTTTATCTTCTGCAGTAACCTTTTGTGTGGCACCTTATCGAATGCCTTTTGGAAATCTAAATACACCACATCCATCGGTACACCTCTATCCACCATGCTCGTTATATCCTCAAAGAATTCCAGTAAATTAGTTAAACATGATTTCCCCTTCATGAATCCATGTTGCGTCTGCTTGATTGCACTATTCCTATCTAGATGTCCCGCTATTTCTTCCTTAATGATAGCTTCAAGCATTTTCCCCACTACAGGTGTTAAACTAACCAGCCTATAGTTACCTGCCTTTTGTCTGCCCTTTTTTTTTTTTTAAACAGAGGCGTTACATTAGCTGCTTTCCAATCCGCTGGTACCTCCCCAGAGTCCAGAGAATTTTCGTAGATTATAACGAATGCATCTGCTCTAACTTCCGCCATCTCTTTTAATACCCTGGGATGCAGTTCATCAGGACCAGGGGACTTGTCTACCTTGAGTCCAATTTGCCTGTCCAGCACTACCCCCCTAGTGATAGTGATTAGCTCAAGGTCCTCCCTTCCCACATTCCCGTGACCAGCAATTTTTGGCATGGTTTTTGTGTCTTCCACTGTGAAGACCGAAGCAAAATAATTGTTTAAGGTCGCAGCCATTTCCACATTTCCCATTATTAAATCCCCCTTCTTATCTTCTGAGGGACCAACATTTACTTTAGTCACTCTTTTCCGTTTTATATATCGGTAAAAGCTTTTACTATCTGTTTTTATGCTTTGCGCAAGTTTACTTTCGTAATCTATCTTTCCTTTCTTAGTCATTCTTTGCTGTCATTTAAAATTTTCCCAATCTGCTAGTTTCCCACTAACCTTGGCCACCTTGTACACATTGTTTTTTAATTTGATACTCTCCTTTGTTTCCTTGGTTATCCACGGCTGGTTATCCCTTCTCTTACTGCCCTTCTTTTTCAGTGGAATATATTTTTGTTGAGCACTATGAAAGAGCTCCTTAAAAATCCTCCACTGTTCCTCAATTGTGCCACCGTTTAGTCTGTGTTTCCAGTCTACTTTAGCCAACTCTGCTCTCATCCCACTGTAGTCCCCTTTGTTTAAGCATAGTATGCTCGTTTGAGACACTACTTCCTCACCCTCAATCTGTATTACAAATTCAACCATACTGTGATCACTCATTCCTAGAGGATCTTTTACTAGGAGATCGTTTATTATTCCTGTCTCATTGCACAGGACCAGATCTAAGATAGCTTGCTCCCTTGTAGGTTCTGTAACATACTGTTCTAAGAAACAATCCCGTATGCATTCTATGAATTCCTCCTCAAGGCTACCCCATGCGATTTGGTTTCACCAATCGATATGGAGGTTAAAATCCCCCATGATTACTGCCATTCTTTTTTCACATGCCTCCATTATTCCCTTGATTATTGCCCGCCCCACCGTGAAGTTATTATTTGGGGGCCTATAAACTCCATGAACAAAAACTTTTAGTTAAAATGCTTCAGTAATTGTTGAGCGAAGGGTTCACACCTGCATGTTAACTCTTCTGCTTTCCCCACAGACGCTGACTGACCTGTTTTTCTTATTTCAGTCATTTTTCCTCGTTTGTTGCTAACACTATTTTAAATCTGACAGTAAAATCAACAATTCTGGAAGTTTTTGACAGCTCTTGATACTTTGAATGGTGAGTTATGAAAAACAGAAGTTTGAACACATATTAACTTCTATCTATACAAAATCATATTCCACAATTCGGAAAGATGATTTGAAACAGTGAATTATGTTCCTTTGCGGTTTGGTTCCAGTGTGAAATCCAATTCACTGACTGTTGGGCAGGGAGCATACACAATGTTTTGTTTTCATCACACTCCCAAACAAATTCTCAGAGGAAAATACCTCCTGCAGTTAGAATGTGATGTCACCGCCACAAAATATGAAAAACATTCATGGAACTAATTGTCACAACAGGTAAAATAATTACCCAACTTCCTTTTATTTTTGATCATTTTTTTTTCTGCATAGAAATACACAGAAGTTACAACATGGAAACAGGCCCTTCGACCCATCATCATCATAGGCTACCCTTGCTGATAATAGGCTCTCAAGATATGGAAAGTGGTCCACGTTTTCCAGAGCTGCACCATGGATTTTGATGACTGGGGGGGGGGGGGGGGGGGAGGGGGGCAGTGCTGTGTGACGGGGTCAGGCTGGTGAAGGACCTTTGTCTTACGGATGTTTAGTGTAAGGCCTATGCTTTAGTACGCCTCACTGAAGATGCTGGCTATTACTTGGAGTTCAGGCTCTGGATGTACGCAGATGTATGCGTCGTCCACGTATGTAGCTCGACGACAGGGATGGTCTTGGAACCGGCCTGGAGATGACGAAGGTTGAACAGGTTCCCACTGGTTCTGTAGTTTAGCTCCATTGTTGAATGTGAGGTGGATCATGGCCTACGCCCCAACCAGTTTGTATCAACAATAACGCACCAAGTTCCCATATCCCTTCAATCCTTTTTCCTTAATACACCTATCCAATCTAATCTTGAATGTTGGCATCATTTCTTCCTTTACCACTAACCCTGGAAGTGAATTCCACAGCCTCACAACTGTGTGTGAAGTTTCTCTGGCACTCTGTTCTAAATCTCTTAAATGTAATGGTATCTATGGACCTTCATTCTGGACGCCTCAACTAGTGGAAATAACTTACTTCTATCTACCCTCTCCTATTCTTTCATTATTTTAAAACCTCGATTATATTGCACTTTTCACCCCTCCAACTCTCATTGATTATAGCACCTTTAACATAGTAAAATGTGCCAAGGTATTTGACAGGAGCAATTAACAAAATTGGACACTGAGCCACATAAGGAGATATTAGAACAGGTGACCAAAAGCATGGTCAAAGAGGTAGGTTTTAAGGAATGTCTAAAGGAGGAGAGAGGTAGAGTAGAGAGACGGAGTGGGTTAGGGAGGGAATTCTCCTGTCCTGAAGGCACTGTTTTTTTCCTGGAGTAGCGTTCTGCAAAGGCTGGCAGCCCTTGTGTACTTTACCTCCCAAAGCCATGACCTCTACCACCTAGAAGAATAAGGGCAGCAGGCAACTCGGAACACCCCCATCTCCCCTCCAAGTCACACACTATCTTCTTCGTCGCTGGGTCAAAATCCTGCCACTCCCTCCCAAACAGCACTGTGGGAATACCTCCACTGCACGGGACTGCAGCAGTTTAAGACGGCAGCTCACCACCAACCTCTCAAGGGCAATTAGGGATGGGCAATAAATACTGGCCTTGCCAGCGACGCCCACATCCCATGAATGAATAAAAACAAGTGCCCATTCTTCATACATGAATGTATCCACAAGGTATGCCACCACAAAGAACATCAGTCAAACACAATCCTGTCCTCATATCATCTGAATGTACTCACACTTTCCAGCAAAGGTGGCTTCACTGTGTTGGGCTCAGTAAATCATCTAAGACAGTTACCTAAATTATGTCAGCATATTGTTCAAACAAAAACTGTTTAAAGACAAAAAGAACTAAGAAGATAAATTAGAAATTTTTGTAATAAAAACAGAAAATACTGGCAAAAGAATAGAAATAGAAGCCAGAGTAGGCCATGGCCCTTCAAGCCTGCTCCACCATTCAATAAGATCATGGCTGATCTTCGACCTCAACTCCACTTTCCCGCACTACCCCCATATCCCTTGATTCACTTCTTATCCAAAAATCTATCTATGTCTGTCCTGAATATACTCAATGACTGAGTATCCATAGCCCTCTGAGGTAGAGAATTCCAAAGATTCACTCGTGGGGTGCCGCAAGGATCAGTGCTTGGACCTCGGCTATTTACAATCTATATCAATGACTTAGATGAGGGGACAGAGTGTAATGTATCCAAGTTTACTGATGATCCAAAGCTAGGTAGGAAAGTAAGTTGTGAGTAGGATACAAAGAGCCGGCAAAGGGATATAGACAGGTTAAATTACCTGAAAATGACCCGTTTATTCCTACTCTGTTTTCTGTCCGTTAACCAATCCTCAATCCATGTTAATATATTACCCCCAATCCCACGAGCCCTGATTTGGCATAATAACCTCTTGTGTGGCACCTTCTGAGTGAAGAAATTTCTCCTCATCTCAGTCCTAAATGGCCGATCCCTTATTCTGAGACTGTGACCCCTGGTTCTAGACTCCCCAGCCCGGGGGAAACACCCTCCCTGCATCTACCCTGTCAAGCCCTGCAAGAATTTTGTATGTTTCAATGAGATCACCTCTCATTCTTCTAAATTCTAGGGAATAAGCGCCTAGTCTACTCAATCTCTCCTCATAGGACAATCCCCCCATCCCAGGAATCAGTCTGGTGAACCTTCATTGCACTCCCTCTAAGGCAAGTATATCCTTCTTTAGGTAAGGAGACCGACACTGTACACAATACTCCAGGTGTGGTCTCACCAGGGCCCTATATAATTGCAGTAAGACATTTTTACTCTTATATGTTAATTCTTTTGTAATACCATTTGCTTTCCAAATTGCTTGCTGTACCTGCATGTTAACTTTCAGTGATTCGTGTACAAGGACACCCAGGTCCCTCTTTACACCAACATTTCCCAATCGCTTACCATTTAAAAAATATTTAGCTTTTCTATTTTTCCTACTAACTTCACATTTCTCCACATTATATTCCATCTGCCATGTTCTTGTCCACTCACTTAACCCGTCTATATCCCTTTGCCAGCTCTTTGTGTCCTTCTCACAACTTACTTTCCTACCTAGCTTTGTATCATCAGTAAACTTGGATACATCACACTCTGTCCCCTCATCTAAGTCATTGATATAGATTGTAAATAGCCAAGGTCCAAGCACTGATCCTTGCGGCACCCCACTAGTTACAGCCTGCCAACCCGAAAATGACCCGTTTATTCCAACTCTCTGTTTTCTGTCTGTTAATCAATCCTCAATCCATGCTAATATATTACCCCCAATCCCACGAGCCCTGGCATAATAACCTCTTGTGTGGCACCTTATCGAATGCTTTCTAAAAATCCAAATACACTACATCCACTGCTTCCCCCTTATCTACCCTGTTAGTTACAACCTCAAAAAATGCTATTCGATTTGTCAAACACGATTTCCCTTTCATAAATCAGTGTTGACTCTGCCCAATCATATGATTTTTGAAATGCCCTGTTACCACATCCCTAATAAATTCTATCATTTTCCCTACTACTGATATCAGACTAACTGGTCTAAAGTTCCCTATTTTCTCTTTCTCTCCTTTCTTGAATAGCAGGGTTACATTTGCTACCTTCCAATCTGTGGAGACAGTTCTAAAATCTAGGGAATTCTGGAAGATAAAAACCAATGCATCCACTATCTCTGTAGCCACCTCTTTTAAAACCCTAGGATGTAGGCCATCAGGTCCAGGGGATTTGTTGGCTTTTAGTCCCATTAATTTCTACAGTATTATTTTTTTACTAATACTAATTTCTTTAAGTTCTTCATTCTCACTAGACCCTTGGTTCTTCACTACTTCCAGAATGTTTTTTGCAACTTCTTCCATGAAGACAGACACAAAGTATTTGTTTAATTTCTCTGCCATTTCCTTATTCCCCATTATAATTTCTTCTGTCTCTGCCTCCAAGGGATCCACATTTACTTTCCTAATCTGTTCCTTTTTACATACTTATAGAAGCTTTTACAATCTGTTTTATATCTCTTGCTAGTTTACTCTCATATTCTATTTTCTCTATCAATTTCTTGGTACTCCTTTGCTGAATTCCAAAATGCTCCCAATCCTCAGATGTACTACTCTTTTTTTCAACATTATAAGCTTCTTCCTTTAATCTAATACTAACTTCTCATTAGCTACGATTGGACCATTTTTCCATGGGGTTTTCATTCCTTAAGGGAATGTATTTTTGTTGTGAATTATGAATTATTTCTTTAAATGTTTGCCATTGCTTATCTACCAGCATATATTTTAATCTAAGTTTCCCAACCTACCTTAGCCAACTCACCCCTCAAACCTTTGTAGTTTGCTTTGTTGAGATTCAAGACCCTAGTATCGGACTTAACAAAATCACTCTCAAACTCAACATAAAATGCTGTCATATTATGATCACTGCTCCCCAGAGGCTCCAAGATTATTAATGAACCCTGTTTCATTGCACAATACTAGATCTAAAATAGCCAGTCCTCCACTTGGTTCCTCAACATACTGATCTAGAAAACTATCTTGGATGCATTCCACGAACTTGTCCTCTGCACTATTACTGCAAATTTGGTTTGCCCAAATGCTCTATATGAAAATTAAAGTCCCCCATGATTATTGTATTACCCTGGTTATCTGTACCTCTAATTTCCTGATTTACACTGTGCCTGGCACTATAATCTACTGTTAAGGGGCCTGTAAACTACTCCCACCAGTTTTTCTGCCCTTTGTTGTTTGAGCTCCCCCAAAGTGATTCTACATCTCGTTTTTCCCAAGCTAAGATCCTTTCTACTGTCTTTATCCCATCCTTTATTATCCCTATCCCTTCTAAAAGTCAAGTATCCTGGAATATTTAGTTCTCAAATACTGGATCACTCTGTAACCATGTCTCCATAATGGCCATTCGAGCAAATCCATTTATTTCCATCAGTGCCATGAATTCAGCTATTTTGTTGCAAATACTTCACGCAGATATCACGCCTTGAAAGAAAAATAAAAATAGAATGAGCGGGCAAGATCAAGGCAAATGGAATATAATGTGGAGAAATAGGAAAAATACAAAAGCAGTCTCTTTTTTTTTTTAAATAGCGAGATTGGGTAATGTCAGAGGGACCTGGGTGTCCTTATACATGAATCACAAAGGTAACATGCAGGTACAGCAAGCAATTAAAAAATCAAATGGTATGTTGGCCTTTTAGAATCAAATCCTTTGGTAATAAAGACATCTTACTCCAATTATATAGGGTCCTGGTGAGACCACACTTGGAGTATTGTGTAAAGCTCTGGTCTCCTTACCCAAGGAAGGATATACTTGCCGTGGAGAGAGTGCAACAAAGGTTCAGCAGACTGATTCCTGGGATGGGGAGATTGTCCAAATGAGGAGATTGTCCAAATGAGGAGAGATTGAGTAGACTAGGCCTGTACTCTCTGGAGTTTAGAAGAATGAGAGGTGATCCCATTGAAACATACCAGATTCTTACAGGGCTCGACAGGGTAGCTGCAGGGAGGATGTTTCCCCCCAGGCTGGGGAGTCTAGAACCAGGGGTCACAGTATCAGGATAAGGGGTCGGCCATTTAGGACTGAGGCGAGGAGACATTTCTTCACTTATCTTTGGGATTCTCTACCCCAGAGGGCTGTGGAGGCTCAGTTTTTGACTTTAGTGAAGACAGAGATCGATAGATTTTTGGATGTTAAGGGAATCAAGGGACATGGGGATAGTGCAGGCAAGTGGAGTTGACGTAGAAGATCAGCCATGATCTTATTGAATGACAGAGCAGGCTCAAAAAAGGGCCTACTCCTGCTCTTATTTCTTATGTTCTTATTTTCTATTTTTCCCTGTTGTCACCCAAGTCACTGATGACCAATTACCTATATTAAACTCTCTGTCCCTTCCCCCTTAATTTTTTTTAAAACCTAAATCACTACTCTGCTCTACAGCCTTGATGTTTCTCTCTGCTTTTGAATTGACCTTTTCACGAATCCTCCCACCACTCCCTTTCCCCTTCATTAGTTCAAAGCCCTATCACCCCAGCTATTCAATTTGTCAGACACGGATCCCAGCCCGGTTTAAGTGGAGCCTGTCCCAACAGAACAGCTCCCTCTTTTCCCAGTACTGGTGCAAGTACCCCATAAATCAAAACCCCTGCATCCCACACCAATCTTTCAGCCACACCTTTAACCTTCGAATCTGCTTGTCCCTATGCCAATTTGCACGTGGCTCAGGTAACAATCCAGAGAGATTATTACCCATGAGGTTTGGGGTTTTAATTTCGACACCTAGCTCCTCAAACCAGCCTTCGTCAGAGAAAGATATGTGAATGCTTCTAGAGTAACCTTTCAGATCTGATAGGCCCCACCCAAAGTATTTCCAGATAAAAGTCTATACTTTTTTATTTCTGATTTATAGCAATGTTTATTTTAACTCCAGAATTATTTGTAACAATAATATACCTATATTGGACTTTTAAGCTTTGCTTTATATAGTTTGACATTTCTGGTTACAGCTTTAGTTATTTGAAAATACAAAGTTATTGCTACTTTTCCAGGAATATTAGAAATTAACATCCCTCTGTATAAGGCTGCATTAAGTAGCTATACAAAAAGTATCAAAGAAAAAGAAAGCTTAATATGGTTTCCTGATCAAAGGGAGCCACAAGGAACACATTGCATCAATGTTTATGGGATATCAAAGTCCATATAGTGAACAGGAAATTACTTTTCAATTTCTGCAGCTATGTTTTCCTTTCCAGCAGCCACACCAGTTTTACAAAGCACATCACCAAATACAGTTTAAATACAACAACAACAACAACTTGTATTTATATAGCACCTTTAAGGTAATGAAACATCCCAAGGCGCTTCACAGGAGTGTTAAGAGATAAATAACTTGACACCGAGCCACACAAGTAGAAATTAGCGCAGTTAACCAAAAGCTTGGTCAAAGAGGTAGGTTTTAAGCAGCGTCTTGAAGGAGGAAAGAGAGGTAGAGCGGCGGAGAGGTTTAGGCAGGGAGTTCCAGAGCTTGAGGTCGAGGCAACAGAAGGCACGGCCACCAATGGTTGAGTGATTTAATCAGGGATGCTCAAGAGGGCAGAATTCGAGGAGTGCAGACATCTCCAGGGGGTGGGGGTTGTGGGGCTGAAGGAGATTACAGAGATAGGAAGGGGCGAGGAGGCCATGGAGGGATTTGAAACCAAGGATGAGAATTTTGATCTTAATCGGAATCCAATGTAGGTCAACGAGCACAGGGGATGACGGGCGAGTGGGACTCAGTGCGAGTTAGGACACAGGGGGCAGCCGAGTTTTGGACCACCTCTAGTTTACGTCGGGTAGAATGCGAGAGGCCGGCCAGGACTGCGTTGGACTAGTCAAGTTGAGGTAACAAAAGCATGGATGAGGGCTTCAGCAGCAGATGAGCTGAGGCAAGGGCGGAGACGGGCAGTGTTAGAGAGGTGGAAATAGGCGGTTTTAGTTATGCTGCGGATGTGTGGTTGAAAACTCAAGAATTCATCCAGTCTCCTTTTAAAAATAGAACATTTGCACCATCAGCCCTCCAAACCGAGTCATAACACTGCCTGACCTCAATGAGTTTTAGCAGCTCCGAGGCCACAGCTTATCACCATCCAGACTCACACATAAAGAATAGCCATTTGGCCAAAGTACTGGAGATCAACTGGTACCCATGGAATCATACTTCATTATGTGGAGGAAGAGAAGGACATAGTTAAACTCCAATACTATGAATGTGCGTAGAATCTTCCTTCACCTCCATCTTCTATTACCCTTCATAACTCAATCCCTCCAACATTAGGAACCAGCCTGTGGCTCATCTCTGAACCAGCATTTGAACGTTTCCCGGTTTCTTGTGGATCAGAACTGGACACAGTACTTAAGGTATAATCTGGCGAGCAGAGTTTGATCATGACTTCCTGACTTGTACATCACTGTTTTGGTTATGCAGTTCAGCATTCCATTTGTTTTGATGGCGTTTCTCTGCAGTGATGAGACATATTGAGTATCGAGTCCAAGACCCTCAGATCTCTCTCCACTTTGTCCTCCACTATTTTGATATTATTCATTTGAGTACAGACATCACCCATTTTGCCATTCCTACATGCAGTATTTTACCCATTTTGAAGGTCATCACATCCATTAACACATTTTATTTTGTTTTGCCCAGGCGGAGATTCCTAGTTTGGCATCATTTGTAAATTTGACCACTTTGCATGAATAGCTTAATATTTTGCATTTGAACATATAAAAACAGGCAAGAAAAGACGAACTGGTCCATCGAGTAGGTGGTTAACTGGTCAATGCCACTGTGGCAGGCAAGTACAAGCATTTAAAACTATGCACCAGAGCAAAGTGTGGAATGTAAATACCCTGGTGTGATTTGCATGGGTCAGCTGGAGGAGGCCATTCCGGCTGACTGTTGTGGGGCAATCACTAGCACAAACCATCCTGCCACCTAGCTTCTAGCTTGAAGTGCGGGTTGGGGAGATAAAGATCGACACACAGACAGACAGCGCAAGAGGCATGTGCAAGGTGCAAAGAAAAGAGCAACACAAAAAACAAATACATACTATGGGTTTTATTTCACAGATAATTTATAAAAAGTGTTTCGTTCATTAATACCAAGTGCCACAGCTTTTCAAATACATCACAACTAGTCAGCTACAGGAGACACAATTCGGGACTGCAAACACTTCTCCAATCACAAAATAACTTGTGTACTCAGAAGGTCCACTTTAAAAAAAAAAGTGGTGCACACAGACAAATACACATTTTTATAAAATTAACCAATGAAGCATTGAATTGTTTTCCAGAGCAACATAAAATAAAAACACTTCATACAAAGTTGCTCATCTTTTTACGGCAGGGTAACAGTTTCTAAAATACCATTTTATTTTCCATGTATAGTAACCAATAGACAACTATTCTGATTGGCTACTGCATGACCATTGCCGGACTTCCATTCGGACTAATGCAATGGCCAAATTCTGCTTTTCCATCTATCACATCTAAAGTTACTTTGCTAAAAATTTGGTTTTGATATTAAATTTCAAGTGTAGTTTGAGAGATTTACTCCCCCGTGTAACCAAATAATGGATTACACTGAATATATTCTATTATGAATGATCTGAACACAGCAATAAAATCAAAAACAAGTATTAGATAGCTGCTCCAAGAGCCTGGATAGAAGATGGCCCTCTTCCCCCATGGCGGGACTCAGCCATACAATGTGATCAAGGTTAGATTCCTGCTCGGAGCGGAGTTAGCCAATCTCAGCCAGGGCAACAATTGACAGGTATAATTGGCCTCAGAATCCTCAGGCTATGGAGGGGTAAAATACATCAGGGCTTCTGGCTCCTGACTGCTTCCCAGTAGTGACCCCAACTGGAAAGCACATATGCATCAAGCAAGATGAGGATCAAGCTTGGCTGGAATGCCCTCAACAACCAATGATCGAATATAAAATGGCAATTTGGTAACTGAGGGCTGCTAGCCACTGCTCCTTTTCCACACACACACACACACGGATATTTCCAGGTGATTTTGTTTAGTCCTGTCAAAGACAAGGGATATAGGGCTGGGAATGGAAATTTCTTTGCGCCCCCCCCTAATTCATCATTACGCAGAATCCTCAGCACTCAAATGAAAGTAGACTTGTTTGTTAACACCAATCATCACTACCATAGCTTTCTGTACATAACCAGGTGATTCTTTATCTTTTTTCTGACTGTATTAGGACAGATTTTATTCGAGGGCCCTCAAGACAGTTTGTTTAAAACTCTAGGCCATACCTCAATTTCAGGAAGGTGAGGATGTACAGGAGAAAGAAAGACAACCAATCATATTTCCAGGTGCCAACCTCCTGCCCATGGCCTACCAGCGCAGTACTAAGCCAGGTTGGAGGTTTCATTTTTCCATTTCCAGAAACAAGCTATGCCAGGCCACACAGAGACCCAGACTGAAACATCCAAAGGGACTGTGTGACACCAGACAGGTTGCAAACGAAACAAGTCTTTTTGTAAAGTTTTTAAATATAAAAGAGGCAAGTCATTAATGCATCTTTGCACAGTTTAAGTTACCAGCAGGTTGTAGAAATGGGGTCCGGGGGACGGGGGGGGGGGAAAGTGAGGAGCGGGTAGGCATGGGGAACTGGTCGAGGAAAGTAAAAACATGTTGGAGGCCCCTGGTGCATAAAGGGAATATCACAAGCTGAACCCAACTCACTTATTACAAACTTTGTGGTACAAGCCTGTAATTTAAGCCCTTCAAAAGTATTTAAATAGTTTTTAAAAAAGCATAGAACATACTCTGATTAAAACCACAAAATCAGGCAAAAACTAGCCGTTAGCTTGCTGAAAAAAATTCTCAATATACAGAATTCTGGAGGCTTATTCACTTCAGGTCTCCATGGAGAAAGTGCTTGGATAGATGTAGGGACATTCCTCAGGAACAGTCCCAAACAGAATAGCAACAGATTTCCATGTTGTCTAAGCACTGAAGTCCTCTTAACCGCTTCTCAAAAAAAGTGTTAAATAAATAACCTAATTTTCACTCTCCTGGAACAAATTTGAGCAAGAACACATCCTATATGCAGCATGCTGAAAAATGATATACATTCAAGACTTGCACACTAGATTTCACTACAGTTTGGACGGGACAACACACAAGGGGCTTTGATAAAGCTTAGTTTAGATTCAGCAAACATGACAGACTCTGCTCCAAGTCCCAACAGAGGTTAAACTGCATTCCATACTTGTAAGGGGTTTCCAAAACTTTGAGTTGGGACACTGGGGGAGAGAATTCACCAATTTTGTGGATGAAACAAAAAAAAAAAAAAACTACCTAATGGCAAGATTTTATTTAAAAAAAATACACACATAAATTCTAGTTAGAGTTTATAGGTTCACAGCATTTACCCCCCCCAAGTCAGGAATTTAAGCACCTTATTCCAGATCTGTTGCTGTTGGCAATTAGCCTGTTCATTTTTGGTTACTTTGGGTCAAATGTAATAATTGGGCGGGGGGGGGGGGGTGGTGGAGAAAGAGAAGGGAAGAATGGGGTTTCAGTGACCCCCATTTGGAGTCACTGAAAAATGTCCTACATTAGATGCAGTTACCAAAGTACCGATACCTTGTTCGGTCAGTCCCACCACTAAAGCGGAGCCAAATGAATATAATATTCTCTCCGATTAATTTTTTTTTTTTTTTTTTTTTTTAAATGTACAAGTTATATCCGGGCTTTCATAGATATCTTTCAGTCATACATATTTTTGGAATCCTGTACTGACTCAGCCTTCATTCTGGCTTCTTGAGGCCTGCAATCATACACTCAATACCTATCCATATGATAATGTCGCTGAGTTACTTCCGGAGGTTACATGAACACAAAGGCTCGTGTCATCAGGTATTTGTACACAACGTCTCAACTGAGAAGGCCTCCTGGTTATGTCACTAATAAAATACTTGTAGGATTTTAAAAGCAGCAAGAGACAGGATGAATTTATAATCTTTTTTAAAAAGCCCAATCTTTTTGTTCCCTCCCATGGATGCACCACTCCGATTTTGGCCATTCTCACACAAGACTCTGTTCAGAGGTCATTTGACTTCAGTTTAACAATTCAATTTAAGGCAAATCCAAAAAGGTAGGATTTAGGTTAAAGTGATTAAATGTTGGCATAGGTTCAACATAAAACAAAAAAAGTGAATGCAACTGCCTTGCACTGTAGCGGTTTCAAACTCAATTCATCTCGGCCCCGGCCTGGTCGCTTATAAAGAAACCACATCACGCGCATTGACGCATTTTCACATTCGATAGATCACTCCACGTCTTGTCACTTCACTTAGGTTTTGCATAAAGAGTTTTTGATCATGCCTGAATATAGACAGTTTGTGCAGCAAATCCGAGTCATTTTGATTGCTTTAGTGGATATTAAGCCATGTAGTACATACATTAAAATCTAGTTGTTTTAAGCTCTGCTCTGACAGAGAAACCTCGAAGCGGTCTCCCATTCAAAATGATCACAGAAAAACACTTTTGTATTCTACACTCGACCACAGTGTAATAGCAGCTACTACAATAGAACTATTGCCCATTACTATTTTCTGTTTAAAACAAAAAGGCAAAAAAACACAAACATATTAAATCGGAACTCAAACCACTGCAGGCAAAGTGACATGGCGCCACAAATGTCAACTTTCTCACGTGGCAGCAGGAACCTGGAATGGACAACAGAATTGTACTTCCTGCTTTTAGTCTTTTAATCTTGGAAGAATAAATACAACGGCTGTGATTAATGTTTTGTGAGCTGCAAGCTCATTCTTTAAGCCAGTTCTTGAGCTGCATAAAAGCTGTTGGTCAAACAGTCCGTAATGCAATTTGGCATTAACCCTCTGTCCGCGTAGAAGTCTGTTTGCTGAAGATATTCTAGTGGGGGCAAGGCCAAGTCTTGCTTTCTTCTCATGTTATGAACTTCATTCAGACAAAAAAAGGAACAAAATGGGTTTTTGCCTTAAAAGATTTCCTCCACACCATGAGCAAAGATCATCACCAAACCAGGCTCCATGATCATGTCCTCTCCCATGTGTTGGTTCTCGCACGCCATCACCACCACTGCCTGCTTCCCTGGGATTCGTTTAGCTACATAGTTCTCGTAGTACCTGCGGTTCATTTGACGAGTCTCTAAGGTGGCCAGCCCTTGAGGCCAGTTCCTCTCGTGTGCGTTTTCGATGAGGTCATTGACTATGGACATTGGGCACCCGCTGTCTATGAGAGACCGCTTAATGACGGCTTGCAGAACTGCATCAGGGGTGGAGATCATCCCTCCCCATCGGGTTACTCTAGCAGGTTGCAATGAATTGACCCACCTACAACACAGAAGATACCATTCACATAACGAGTGCATTTTATTTAACAAAAAACAAAAGCTATCGTCAACTAAAGGCCTATAATTCAGATAAATAGAACACAAAACTTTCCTGCTTGCACTCTCACCTCGTCATCCAGCTAGGAGGACTGTGTGACAGGCTGCACTGTGTCTGCATCCTGCCCCAGCTAGGAGGGCTGCAAAACAGGTTGCTGCCAACACTACAAAACCTTAAAACCTGTCTGGGAGGTAAACAAGTTGGAGTGACCAGTAACCCCAGGACATGACCACATTTTTCAAATTAATAGGCATTAAAATATGTATTTTACAAGCATACTAGGTACATATAGAAAACAGACTGCTGTAGGTTTGAAGCCTCCTGGGACTGTTTGGGCCAAAGTACATATTTCTCCTGCAGGCACTTGACTTCACAACTTTATCTAGATTTTCCTAATTGTTTTATTTCAAAAATGAGGCCATGCACCGATAGATGGGAGCACAAAAGAGAAAGAGCTTGCATTTATATAGCGCCTTTCACAACCCGAGGACGTCCCAAAGCGCTTTACAGCCAATGAAGTAGTTTTGAACTGTCGTCACTGTTGAAATGTAGGAAACGCAGCAGCCAATTTGCGCACAGCAAGCTCCCACAAACAGCAATGTGATAATGACCCAGATAATCTGTTTTTAAAAAAAAAAAGATATTGGTTGAAGAATAAATGGACACCGGGGAGAACACCTCTGCTCTTCATCAAGTAGTGCCATGGGATATTTTAAATCTACCCCCTCGGGCCTCCAAAAGACGGCACCTCTGACACATGCCCTTTCCATTCCAGACTGCAAGTGTCCTGTAGCTTACAGGGCAGGTAGTTGGCTTCCAGGTCACTGCCAAGAAATGTGCAAGTCCACAGCAGCATGCTAGATACATCAGGAACTCTGCAGCACTTGTTCGCCCCCATTCTAATGTTCTCACTTTTGCCTTCTTATTTCTCTTTTTTGTTCCCCTTTATTCCTTCTTCTTCAATCTCCTCAGATTAGCACTTAGTCTTGATCATCACCCACTACATTTTTAAAAAGTGCTTCGGACAAGCAAATAATTCCTCCTTTCTTTCCCCCCCCCCCCCCCCCCCCCCCCAAACAAAAGATATTGTGAAGCAGGATAGCCACTTTCTTTAGCGGTGTTTCTTAACCAAAAAAGTGACCTTGGAAACAAAGATATTCTGGATTTTGAAAGAGTTCAATTTTCGACTGCGGATTAATTGGAGGGGGACACGTGGGAGTTTCTTTGTAAAATAAGGAACCTAGTAACATTTTAAAACCAATTAAGTGACCAGTCAGCCTTCAATTAGGATTCAGGTCTTGTTGCACTCAAAACTGCTGAATGGATAGTTTAGCTTTGAAATAAAGAGGAAAAGCATGCTAGTCATTCATAAAGCTATACAGTTAGCTCCAGATCCAACTTCATGGGCAGCGGACATTCAAATATGGGCATCATAAAAGGTTCCAAAATGATGAGCATCCATTACAAGGACTGCTGGTGAATCAAGATATTAGAAAGAACTTGCATTTATATAGCACCTTGCACAACCTCAGGACTTCACTGCTAATTAAGTACTTTCTTTGAAGTGTAGTCACCGTTGTAATGTAGGAAACGCAGCAGTCTATTTGCGCACAGCAAGCTCCCACAAACAGCAGTGTGAGAATGACCGGATAATCTGTTTTACGGATGTTGGTCGAGAGATAAATATTGGCCCCAGGACACTGGGGAGAACTCCCCTGCTCTTCTTCCAATAGTGAAATGGAATCTTTTCCATCCACCTGAGCAGGCAGACAAGGCCTCGGTTCAACATCTCATTTGAAAGATGGCACCTCAGACAGTGCCGCACTCCCTCGGTACTGCACCGGGACTGCCGGCCTAGATTTTATGCTCAAGTATCTGGAAGTAGAAACATTTGCATTTATATAGCGCCTTTCACAGCCTTGGGACGTCCCAAAACGCTTTACAGCCAATGAAGTACTTTTTGAAGTGTAGTCACTGTGGTAATGTAGGAAAAATAGCAGCCAATTTGCGCACAGCACGATCTCACAAACAGCACTGCAATAACGATCAGATAATCTGTTTTAGTAATGCTGATTCGAGGGACAACTATCGGCCAGTACACCGGGGCAAACTTCCTTGCTCTTCTTCGATATAGTGCCATGGAATCTTTTCCATCGACCAGAGAGGGCAGATGGCACTCCCTCAGCACTGCACTGGAGTGTCAGTTTAGTTAGATTTTGTGCTCTAGTCTCTAGAGTGGGGCTTGAACCCACAACCTTCTGACTCAGAGGCAAGAGTGCTACCCACTGAGCTATGGCCAACCCCCAAGATGCTATTAGGTCATTGAGTGGATGCTTTATACATGATCATAATTACACGATGACAGACCATTATCATTGTACTAACTTGTCTCCACTTTGACGGTCATCTTGGTACTGGACTTAAAGAATGGACATGGGAGTCTGCAATAGGGCCCCCGTTTCAGTATCTTAATTCAGATAACATTTCAGTACAAATGTTCTGCATTATAAAAGGACGTAGCTACAGAACAAAGTAGGTTTATGGAATGAACTTGAAGACTGCGACCAGCTTACAAAGCGTGAACAGCTCATATGTCTCATACATCTCAGGAGTGGCTGGTTCCACAGCAGCAGAGATCTGGAAATAAGACAATTGTCCACAGAATGGTGCATGGCAGGAGGTAAAAGGACAAGAAACTGAACGGAAACGTACTCTAGGATCTCATTGTACTCAATGGTTTCCTCCAAATTCTGTAGGTTTGGGTTTGCACTGCGGATAGCCCTCATGTACGCTTTCAAAAGTTGAATGTCTCGTTTCTGCAAAGTAAGGAAAACACATACACACACAGTTCATCAATGATCGTCAATAATCTGCCTTTTCTCAGATGCTGACGGACCTGCTGGGTATTCCCAGCTTTTATTTTTAATTTTCTTTAGTGGATGTATTTTCATCAAGCGGAATGGCTGAAAACACTGAGGAACATTTCCTCCGTGTTCAGTGATATATTACCAAACTGCTACTAGGTGCAGCATAGAGATAATATTACAAAGTATTTACAGCACTAAAACAAAACAAACCATTCGGCCCATCCAGTCGATGCTGGTGTTTATGCTCCACACGAGCTCCTTCCCACCTTACTTCATCTCACCCCATCACCATATCCTTCGATTCCTTTCTCCCTCGTGTGTTTATCCAGCTTCCCCTTAAATGCATCTCTGCTATTCTCCTCAACCCCTCCCTGTGGTAGTGAGTTCCACATTCTCACCCCGCTCTGGGTAAAAAATACGTCTGGCTCAAGTGTGTGGCACTCAGAAGTTCACTGTCTGCTTCAGTGTGAAGTGCAGCCACTAATTTTTAATTTTAATGAATCACAACACAGAAAAGGTCCTTTTTTGAAAAAAAAATCCTCAACATTATTTGCCCATCCCTCCAAAAGATGGTGACTTGCGCTGGAGGCAGGTTGCACACAACAGCCATCGAGCACTTAGTCCCAGGTGGCCACATTTATCTGCAAGCAACTCAACTGCCTTCAAGTCAATGTCCATACACTCGCTGTGTTAAATAGCGTCAGTGGTAATGAGCAGGAGCTGGTACCCTTCGTGAGACCAGCAGTGCCAAGGCAAATGATAGAACCAGCCTGGTTGGAGTTTGAGCCTGGGACCGTCCAGGCCGGTATAACTCCGTGCCACAAGAGGCAGCGTGGTTCTACCTTTCACAGGACGCAATCTTATCCTGGTGACAGGCGGGGTTAAACAAAGGAGCTGCCATTCTTTAAAAAAAAAATTAAGATTTCAGACAGTTTACTATATACAGTCTCCACCGGTTATAGCAGGCGCAGTCATGCGAACGAGATGGCCGGCATAACACAGTAGCGCTACAAGAATGTTGGAGTCAATGAAAACCTTACTTTAAAAAAAAAAAGAGTAAAATTATTAAAAGTATATGAGAGGAGAAAAAAAAACAGATTAAGATTCTTTTCAGCTGAGATGGACGAGTCATTGGAACTTGACTTGGAATTGAGATTTAGAATGCGCATGGTTTATGGCTCTCTCACTAACGAGAAGCTGCAGAAAATACTCTCGCAATAGCATGCCACTTGCTGCAAAACGCACGTCACTTTTAATGCACCACTTTGCACACCACAGGTCATTTACGAGTCCCTCAGTAGGAGAGAAGCCATATAAAAACACACACAGGCTAGAACACATTACTCATTTGAACCGGTTTCTTGCACAATTCCCAATGGTCCCGCCTCCGAGGGAGCTCGCTCCGATTTGCTCTCGAGTCAGATTGCATCCTGACTGGGTTTCCTCTACAGCTTTAGCGTTGATGCGAAGTGCAATGTCCCCTCACGGATGCCACAGTTGCAGTTGTAAATTGCAACCCTAAACTGGACTCCACTCAAAGCCAGACCTCATCTCCGCACTGTTAATGCAGGTGGGAATTATTAGGAGCCCCACGGTTCTAAAGGCCGGCATTGTTGACGCACCTCAGTATAAGCATTAGAGAACCCCTCAACCAAACAGCCATTTAAACAGCCCAAACACCTCATTCGAGCACTAAATGCTAAATGTTGGGCTGCTGGAATGATTGTATTTAACAGAAATAACACTTCATGCACAAATATATATTTGTTTAAAGCATGCAGCAGTGTGTCATGTGTACTTCACTCATACAATATCACAGGTGAGCAAACACAGCTGTTTCTGCCCGAAATAAAACGGAGCAACTCGGAAATAAGACGTTATACCAATGGCCATTGGTATCATTGCATTTTAAACATGAACCTTTTAAGTGGTGGGGGCTGTACCTCAAAAGGAGGGGTGTGTTGCTATTTACAGTTAATCGTCCTGGGAAGAGAGGAATGAATGGGGGGGGGGGGGGGGGGAAGGAAGAAGACATTTAGTTAATGGGGGTGGGGAAAGAGAGAGAAAGGAGGAAGACATTTACAGGTAATGGGGGGGGGGGAAGGGGGGTTCAGTCAGTGAGGTGCAATATGCAGGTAGTCAATGGAAAATCCAAACCTGTGCCTTCCCCAGGGTGACGTTTGACGTTTTGCTCTCGGCCACCTGCCAACAAGCACCCACCTGCTCTGCCAGCTGATGTTTATGCTCTGCTGAAGTCTTCTCCAACTCTGCGATTTTACCCTGTTGCTGAAGTACCACTGTGCGAAGGTGCTTGATACAGTTGTGGTTTGGTAGTTCGTCTTTGGGCATTTCTAATCTGAAAAGTGGAGAAAATAAAAAAAAAAAAAGGTAAAGTAGCAAACACAGCTTCGTTTTTAGCTGGACTATAGGGTACATTTTCCACTTGGTATCATTTGCCAGTTTAAATTAGCACCAAGAATGAAAGAACATGTATTTATATAGCACCTTTCACATCCTCTGGATGCCCCATAGCGTTGTAAATTACACTGAAGTGTAGTCACTCATGTAGGCAAATGCTACAGCCATTTTGTGCACAAGATCACACAACCATCAATAAGATGAACGACCAGTTAGTCTGTTTTGGCCGTGAGATAAATGTTGGCCAGGACAGCAGGAGACCTCCCCTGCTCTTCTTCAAATAGTGTCACGGGATAAGTTTGAACAGGCAGACAGCACCTCCAACAGTGCAGCACTCCATTGTCCCCGACGACTACATGTGCAGGAAGTGCATCCTGCTGCAGCTCCTGACAGACTGCACTGTGGCACTGGAGCTGCGGGTGGATTCACTCTGGAGCATCCGCGATGCTGAGGATGCCGTGAATAGGCACTTTTAGTGAGTTGGTCATACCGCAGGTAAAGGTTACACAGACAGATAGGGAATGGATGACCAACAGGAAGGGCAGTGGAAGGAAGGTAGTGCAGAAGTCCCCTGCAGTCATCCCCCTCCAAAACAGATACATCGCTTTGGGTACTGTTGGGGGGGGGGGGGGGAATGACTCATCAGGGCAGGGCAGCAGCCAACCATGGATGGCTCTGCTGCACAGGAGGGCAGGAAAAAAAGTGGGAGAGCTATACTGATAGGGGATTCTATTGTAAAGGGAATAGATAGACGTTTCTGCGGCCACAATCGAGACTCCAGGATGGTATGTTGCCTCCCTGGTGCAAGGGTCAAGGATGTCTTGGAGCGGGTGCAGGACATTTTGGAGGGGGAGGGTGAACAATCAATTGTCGTGGTGCATATAGGTACCAACGATATAGATAAAAAACAGGATGAGGTCCTACAAGGTGAATTTAGGGAGCTAGGAGTTAAATTAAAAAGTAGGACCTCAAAAAGGTAGTAATCTCAGGATTGCTACCAGTGCCACGTGCTAGTCAGAGTAGGAATCGCAGGATAGCTCAGATGAATACGTGGCTTGAGGAGTGGTGCAGAAGGGAGGGATTCAAATTCCTGCAACATTGGAACAGGTTCTGGGGGAGGTGGGACCAGTACAAACCGGACGGTCTGCACCTGGGCAGGACCGGAACCAATGTCCGAGGGGGAGTGTTTGCTAGTGCTGTTGTGGAGGAGTTAAACTAATATGGCAGGGAGATGGGAACCTATGCAGGGAGACAGAGGAAAGTAGAATGGGGGCAGAAGCAAAAGATAGAAAGAAGAAAAGTAAAAGTGGAGGGCAGAGA
Source organism: Pristiophorus japonicus (assembly GCF_044704955.1). Classification (NCBI taxonomy): domain Eukaryota; kingdom Metazoa; phylum Chordata; class Chondrichthyes; family Pristiophoridae; genus Pristiophorus; species Pristiophorus japonicus. Next base: position 39,302,977 of record NC_092010.1, read on the forward strand.
AACCCAAAGCAAAAATCAAAAAGGGCCACATTACAGCAAAATTCCAAAGGGGCATAGTGTGTTAAAAAGACAAGCCTGAAGGCTCTGTGCCTCAATGCAAGGAGTATTCGGAATAAGGTGGACGAATTAACTGCACAGGCAGCAATTAATGAATATGATATAATTGGCATCACAGAGACATGGCTCCAGGGTGACCAAGGCTGGAAACTCAACATCCAGGGGTATTCAACATTCAGGAAGGATAGACAGAAAGGAAAAGGAGGTGGGGTAGCGTTGCTGGTTAAAGAGGAAATTAATGCAATAGTAAGGAGGGACATTAGCCTGGATGATGTGGAATCGGTATGGGTAGAGCTGCGGAATACCAAAGGGCAGAAAACGCTGGTGGGAGTTGTGTACAGACCACCAAACAGTAGTAGTGAGGTTGGGGACAGCATCAAACAAGAAATTAGGGATGTGTGCAATAAAGGTACAGCAGTTATCATGGGCGACTTTAATCTACATATTGATTGGGCTAACCAAACTGGTAGCAATGCGGTAGTGGAGGATTTCCTGGAATGTATTAGGGATGGTTTTCTAGATCAATATGTCGAGGAACCAACTAGAGGGCTGGCCATCCTAGACTGGGTGATGTGTAATGAGAAAGGACTAATTAGCAATCTTATTGTGTGAGGCCCCTTGGGGAAGAGTGACCATATGGTAAAATTCTTTATTAAGATGGAGAGTGACACAGTTAATTCAGAGACTAGGGTCCTGAACTTAAGGAAAGGTAACTTCGACGTTATGAGACGTGAATTGGCTAGAATAGACTGACAAATGATACTTAAAGGGTTGACGGTGGATAGGCAATGGCAAACATTTAAAGATCACATGGACGAACTTCAACAATTGTACATCCCTGTCTGGAGTAAAAATAAAACAGGGAAGGTGGCTCAACTGTGGCTAACAAGGGAAATTAAGGATATAATGTTAAATCCAAGGAAGAGGCATATAAATTGGCCAGAAAAAGCAGCAAACCTGAGGTCTGGGAGAAATTTAGAATTCAGCAGAGGAGGACAAAGGGTTTAATTAGGAGGGGGAAAATAGAGTATGAGAGGAAGCTTGCCGGGAACATAAAAACTGACTGCAAAAGTTTCTATAGATATGTGAAGAGAAAAAGATTAGTGAAGACAAACGTAGGTCCCTTGCAGTCAGATTCAGATGAACAAAGAAATGGCAGACCAGTTGAGCAAATACTTTGGTTCTGTCTTCACGAAGGAAGACACAAATAACCTTCTGGAAGTACTAGGGGACCGAGGGTCTAGTGAGAAGGAGGAACTGAAGGACAGCCTTATCAGGCGGGAAATTGTGTTAGGGAAATTGACGGGATTGAAGGCCGATAAATCCCCAGGGCCCGATAGTCTGCATCCCAGAGTACTTAAGGAAGTGGCCCTAGAAATAGTGGATGCATTGGTGATCATTTTCCAACAGTCTATCGACTCTGGGTCAGTTCCTATGGACTGGAGGGTAGCTAATGTAACACCACTTTTTAAAAAAGGGAGAGAGAAAACAAGTAATTATAGACCGGTTAGCCTGACATCAGTTGTGGGGAAAATGTTGGAATCAATTATTAAAGATGAAATAGCAGCGCATTTGGAAAGCAGTGACAGGATCGGTCCAAGTCAGCATGGATTTGTGAAAGGGAAATCATGCTTGGCAAATCTTCTGGAATTTTTTGAGGATGTAACTAGTAGAGTGGACAAGGGAGAACCAGTGGATGTGGTGCATTTGGACTTTCAAAAGGCTTTTGACAAGGTCCCACACAAGAGATTGGTGTGCAAAATTAAAGCACATGGTATTGGGGGTAATGTACTGACGTGGAGAGAGAACTAGTTGGCAGACAGGAAGCAGAAAGTCGGGATAAACGGATCCTTTTCAGAATGGCAGGCAGTGACTAGTGGGGTGCCGCAGGGCTCAGTGTTGGGACCCCAGCTATTTACAATATACATTAATGATTTAGATGAAGGAATTGAGTGCAAGTTTGCAGATGACACTAAACTGGGTGGCGGTGTGAGCTGTGAGGAGGACGCTAAGAGGCTGCAGAGTGACTTGGACAGGTTAGGTGAGTGGGCAAATACATGGCAGATGCAGTATAATGTGGATAAATGTGAGGTTATCCACTTTGGGGGCACAAACACGAAGGTAGAATATTATCTGAATGGCAGCAGATTAGGAAAAGGGAGGTGCAACGAGACCTGGGTGTCATGGTTCATCAGTCATTGAAAGTTGGCATGCAAGTACAACAGGCAGCGAAGGAGGCAAATGGTATGTTGGCCTTCATAGCGAGAGGATTTGATTATAGGAGCAGGGAGGTCTTACTAGAGTTGTACAGGGCCTTGGTGAGGCCTCACCTGAAATATTGTGTTCAGTTTTGGTCTCCTAATCTGAGGAAGGACATTCTTGCTATTGAGGGAGTGCAGCGAAGGTTCACCAGACTGATTCCCGGGATGGCAGGACTGACATATGAGGAGAGACTGGATCGACTGGGCCTTTATACACTGGAGCTTAGAAGGATGAGAGGGGATCTCATAGAAACATATAACATTCTGACAGGACTGGACAGGTTTGATGCTGGCAGAATGTTCCCGATGTCGGGGAAGTCCAGAACCAGGGGACACAGTCTAAGGATAAGGTGTAAGCCATTTAGGACTGAGATGAGGAGAAACTTCTTCACTCAGAGTTGTTAACCTGTGGAGTTCCCTGCCGCAGAGAGTTGTTGAGGCCAGTTCATTGGATATATTCAAGAGGGAGTTAGATATGGCCCTTACGGCTAAAGGGATCAAGGGGTATGGAGAGAAAGCAGGAAAGGGGTACTGAGAGAATGATCAGCCATGATCTTATTGAATGGTGGTGCAGGCTCGAAGGGCCGAATGGCCTAATCCTGCACCTATTTTCTATGTTTCTATGTTTAAAGGAGAGTTAGGTTAAACTGCTGCACCCATGCTTTTTCTTGTGCACAAGTTACATTGTACAAAGAGTGTCAACAGGAGTGAACAGCCAGTGTGTACTCATTCAGAACTCTAGCTTTAATACAAGGAGAGCAAGCCCTGACCATTGCAGAGCCCTGGTCTCACCTACATGGACAAAACCATTCAAATTATTTGCATTTGTTTTTGTGAATCCCAAGTTGAAACAGTTTTTTTTTTTAAATTAAAATATTTAGTTACATCCCAATCCTATTCAGATCATAGGCGGTCCGTCGAAACGAGGATGACTTGCTTCCATGCCAACAAAGGAGGAGTTCACAGGTGTTTTAATGAAGGACCTGAACTACATGCTGAAGGGTGGAAGATGCCTGTGCGTGAATTTTTTTAACATGGGGTGGCCGTTGCACACCAGCCACCACACAGGCTTGACAGAGCGAGGTCTTGGTCGAGTGACAAGGACTATTACTGTCGTTGCAAGGAACAATTCCTAATTTTAAATCAGCTTAGCAAAAGGAAATACCAACGAGCTAAAAAGTCTCACTATGGCTAAAGCAGATCCAACCCAGCTTTGTTTTGCAGATGTTTCAAGAATTGAACTCTGGACTTTATAGACCCCCCCCCGCCCCGCCCCCACAGTCCTCCCTTTCATTTTGAAGTTCACTCGAAACTCCCAGGTACCACCCATCAAGAAGCCATCCGATTTGCAGTCCCTGTTAATGAATGAGAGGTGCAGAAGAACAGCATAGGTCGACTCACATCATCCCCTTGGATGGCCGTCTCATTGCTGCAGGACATTTTCACCAACCAACACAGCCAGATCAGCAGCACACACGGTTTTGTGGAGAAGGGCAAATAAAAACAGAAAGGGAAAGGGAGTACTTTCCACGGCAGTGCAGTAGTGCACTGCTAAATGACCCAGTGTTCATTGACATCTAGAAATTAGCTTACTTACTCCATAACCCTCAGAGTTTCAATTCATCTCCTTCCTGGTTCATGGCACAGAAAGTGGTTCATGGCACAGGAAGAGCATTCTCAAGCTAAGAGGACTGGATTGGGGTAGTAAAATTGGCCTCTGGTCGACTGGGGGGGGGGGTGGGGTTGTGAAAGGAGAGAAAGCCAGCATTCCTGTTCCCAATTGCCATTAAATGACCCTTGCAGGGAGGAGTCAGCAGGTGGACATTAAACAAGTACAGGATTGGGCACGGTTATGATGCCCCAACAGTTGAGCAGTCAGTGGAGCCTTCTAGGCTCACAAATGAAGAATGGCCATTTAGGAGAAGTACTAGAGGGCTAACAGCATCCACAGAACCACACCCAGCTAGAGTTAGCACTAGAAGGAGGGAGAAAGGCAAATTCAATCATGACACAAAGTGCTGAAGTGGGATGTTTCCAACTCCCTCGAGGCTGACCTACCAGTACCTTACCCAAGTCATCATTCTTCATTTGCGAGCCAAAGTATCCCAGCCTCTAACTCCTCCCCTTCACATATTTTTGAAACACAAGATTCTGAGGAGTTGACAGGGTAGATGCCGAGAGGCTGTTTTCCCCCGGGCTGGGGAGTCTAGAACCGGGGGCATAGTCTCAGGATAAGGCCATTGAGGACCGAGATGAGGAGAAATTTCTTCACTGAGGACGGTGAATCTTTGGAATTCTCTGCCCCAGAGGGCTGTGGATGCTCAGTGAGTATATTCAAGGCGGAGATCGATAGATTTTTGGACACGGAATCAAGGGTCAGGGCGGAAAAGTGGAGTTGAGGGAGAAGATCAGCCATGATCTTATTGAATGGTGGAGCAGGCTCGAGGGGCCGAATGGCCGACTCCTGCTCCCAATTCTTATGCTCGCCAAAAAAAACTGTGATGCCGAACGGTGGCACCTCACCATTGCAGTGACCAAGATGGACAAACTTAGCACAGACCAGAGATTGAAGGTGGCACCTTTCTGGTCCATATGGCTCAGTATCTCACTACGTGCGATGTTTACTCGCCCAAAAAGAAAGAAAACAGGCTCCAAAAATGTGGTTCTGAAAGTTTGGCCGTGCGTTACAGCCGAAAGAAGTTTCAGAGACTTACCCACATCCCTGCTCACACGTCACGGGTCGCTTCGGATTGTGCTCGCAGTCGTTGAGGTGGGAGGTCAGCTGGTCGAGCCGCACCACAGCTGTGCAGCCAAAGCTGGCGTTGTCGCAAGTGATCTGCAATTTGGACAGCATGTTCCGCATGATGCGGGGCACAGGACGGAGGTGGGCTAGAGTGACGACACTGCGATCCACCGGGCAGGTCTGCTGCTGGGAGAACCACTGAGTGATGCAGGCATTGCAGAACGCATGCTCACAGTGTGGAGCCTAGGAGAGAGCAGAGGAGACAGCAAATGAACCGACGAGAGGAGAGAACAAACAAACCAGCACAAGTCATCTGGAAATCCAATTTGCGGTGACCCAATTTAAATGCACTGGGGCTCTATTCAATAAAAGCAGGTCTGCTTCTATAAGCACGCATGGCTGTAAATGATGATTGTATAGATCACCTAGATCAGGATGCACAGAGGAGACTCGACACACACTGCCAGCCACACAATTTCCCTCAGCAGCACGGAGATGAACACTGGCCCGAGGTGAAGCTCCTTTAATCAAATTCAAGGTTAAAAAAAAAAAGTCTGCGGCATTGTCAAGGAGCCAAATTTTATGATGCAGTCAGTATCAAAGTACCATTTTGAGCTCGTCAGTCGCTCCTGTAATCGTTTAAAAGATGCCCCATCAAATTTATTGTGCGTCACTTCATGGGGATTAAATGAATATGCTAGTGGAAAATGGGTACCAATTTACTCATGAATTTTCAATTATACAGGACTATAGTGGGGAGGAGAGAGGGGGAAACCGCAAGAGACGCCAGAGAAAAACTTAATTGAGAGGAGGCCTCTCAGCCTTCATGCTGCTGTTTATCAGAAAAGCATTTCAAGCATTAACCCTCCCTCAACCAGTCTAGAAACTTAAAGCAGTATTTAGCAAACAAGGACTAACGTCAATAGAAATCCTATTTCTTTTTAGGACACACTAACACTTTGCCTCCCCTTCTTGGCTCACATCTGGGGGGGGGGGGGGGGGGGGGGAAGAAAGGAGAGCGACAGAGAGAGAGAGAGAGCGACAGAGAGAGAGAGAGAGCGACAGAGAGAGAGAGAGAGAGAGCGACAGAGAGAGAGAGAGAGAGCGACAGAGAGAGAGAGAGAGAGCGACAGAGAGAGAGAGAGAGAGAGCGACAGAGAGAGAGAGAGAGAGAGCGACAGAGAGAGAGAGAGAGCGACAGAGAGAGAGAGAGAGCGACAGAGAGAGAGAGAGAGCGACAGAGAGAGAGCAACAGAGAGAGAGAGACTGTAATTCTGGGAATCCAAATAATTTGGTTACTAATTTGTTACCGTACCGTAAACTCCTGCCATTAATTATTTATCTCTCTCTCTCTCTCTCTCTCTCTCTCGTCAGTGCATGCCATTCGCTTCGAGTGGCAACGTCTTCAAACCAATTATAAATCGCCACTATTCTATAAATAAACCTCAAAGCATTCCTTAAATAAAAGTTTGCTGCATGCAGTAATTAGCAACTCCAATACAATCCTCAGCACTGCAGTGCCAATTCACGAGGTGGAAGAGACAGGGTTTTATCCCAAAGCCTTCCTTTCACATTCAACCCATTATGTATTGCTCCACACTGCCAATGCTTACTTCAGTGCTATCTCCCTCCTCGAATTGTCTCCAAAAGCCACACAAGATCAGGTCTCTGCCAATCGGAGGTGCACATTTACTATACTCCACTAAAGCAGCGGAGAGGGCAGGAAATGTGCAGAAAATGAGAGTTTCTGCTCACATACTGTGGAGTGGGATCAACATTGTACAGTTCAGAACTGAACTATAGAATTTGGTGAATTTTTTGGCCAATTTTCTCTCCTGGAAGGAAAGAAGATACAGACAGAATTGCACTTACATAGCACCTTTCACAACCACCGGATGTCTCAAATCGCTTTACAGCCAATTAAGTCATTTTTGAAATGTTGTCACTGTTGTAATGTAGGAAACACAGCAGACAATGTGTGCACAGATAAATATTGGCCAGGACACCGGGGAGAACTCTCCTACTCCTCTTCAAAATAGTGGCGTGGGATCTTTTACACCACCCGAGGGGGCAGACGGGGCCTCGGTTTAAATTCTTATCCGAAAGAAGACACCTCCGATAGTGCGGCGCTCCCTCAGTACCGCCCCTCCGAACCGCCCCTCCGACAGTGCGGCGCTCCCTCAGTACCGCCCCTCCGACAGTGCGGCGCTCCCTCAGTACCGCCCCTCCGACAGTGCGGCGCTCCCTCAGTACCGCCCCTCCGACAGTGCGGCGCTCCCTCAGTACTGCACTGGAGTATCAGCCTAGATCCTTGTGCCCAAGTCTTTGGAGTAGGACTTGAACCCACAACCTTCTGAGTCGGAGGCGAGGGTGCTACCCACTGAGCCACAGCTGACACTGAACCCTTGCTGGGGCACAACTCCCTGGTCACTCATTCCCCCCCCCCAGGTACCTTGCCCAAGTAGACAATATTCATGGGCGAGGCTCAACGGAGAGCTCCAGCAGGCCATCTGACAACAGGGAGAGCAAGCAGCACAGCGGAGCCCAGGCCCTGCTCTCCTGAAACAAATGTGCACTGACACCAGAGGTAAAGGGCGAGAGCTTGGGAGCAGGAACCCTGGCCTCTTACCCTCTCGCTAACCAAGGGGCACAGAAACAAAGTGTGGCACCCTGACTATTGCCCCAGCTAAGATCAGCCAATTCAGCACAGACCACCAGCTCACCCACCCAATGAATAACCCATGCAAGGACCCTTACTAATGCAAGCGCTCTACTCGGAACTCCTTCACGGCAAATGAGCCAAAGGCGGGCAGAGGAAACTTTAAAAGGACATCCTCAAAGCCTCCCTGATAAAGTGCAACATCCCCACCGACACCTGGGAGTCCCTGGCCAAAGACCAGTCCGCCCTAAGTGGAGGAAGTGCATCCGGGAGGGCGCTAAGCACCTCGAGTCTCTTCGCCGAGAGCGTGCAGAAACCAAGCGCAGGCAGCGGAAGGAGCGTGCGGCAAACCTGTCCCACCCACCCCTTCCCTCAACGTCTATCTGTCCCACCTGTGACAGGGACTGTGGTACTGTGGTTCTCATATTGGACTGTTCAGCCTCCTAAGGACTCCTGTTTAGAGTGGAAGCAAGTCTTCCTCGATTCCGAGGGACTGCCTGACGATGATGAATGCTGCTTAGAAGGAATCATGGCTGCCACCAACGCTCCCACTAAGCTGCGTGGTGGTCTGGAGGTCGGGCACAGACCGCTCGCCGGCTTTTCCTCGGGAGAAACCGCGCATGCACGAAAATTTGAGTGGGTCGCACAGCCACTTAAAGGGACCATGCACCAAAAACAAAATAATTCGGCAAGCATCTGAATGCACAGTTGATGGCATTGCCACCCACAGCTGGTTATTTTTAGACTGGATGGTTGGCATGGAGAACCCATAGATAACTATCCACAATCCAGTTAATCCGACTTTTCTCTCCTCAGTTCTGACCGACCTATTGCGTATTTCGAACATTCGCAGTTTTTTTTTTTTACATGCCTTAGTATTACACGGGACCTCGGATCTCAACAGAGGCACTTGAGTCACAAAGCCACGATCTCTATTTAAAACCTCCGAGAGATTTTACCCAGCTCTGCAACGTAGAAAGCATTCCGTTAATCTCCTGACCATGCAGATTTCTGACGCAGCACAGCTGCAGTCATTCCAACCCTGCATCAATAGATCACACTCGTCCAAGGAGATTTGATGGACAGCACTTCCCCGTTCACAGCTCAGAATCCCATTAACACCCTTGGCCTGAACCCAAAATTAAATCAGAAAGAAATACAAGATAATGTGGTCAGTTGAACCACTGTGATCTGAACATAGACTTTGACAGTGCGAGGTTCTCCCTTTAAAATAAAGACTCTTGCATGATCAGACTGTTGTGATGCACACCGCAGTTGAATAGCTTGCTGGTGCCAGAGCCAGATTCAGAGATCTTTGGGCACTAAGACCATTCAGAATCCCTCTGCACAGCCAACCCCAAGCCCCCACCCCAATAGTTTAGCTTACTCACCTGTACAGGTTCTTCCAAAACCCCACTGCAAATTGGACAAATCAAATCTTCATCCACCTCGCCTTGAAACCGATTGACGTCGTACCCCATGGCTCATACTGCGACAGGCTCAGGAGTTTCTGGCAAAAGAAAAACTGTAAGACATTGCTTATTTGCAAGAGATTCTATTGCGTGGTATAAAACGCTTCATTCCTGAATGCAATATAAACACACAAACAAAATGCAAAAATCTCAATTACAGACATGAAGAACATCAAAAAATGTTACATTTGGAGTCATTTGGTCTTTCCTTGGTCAGTCTGGATTGACTTCAAAAAGAAAATTAAGAGAACCTGGGGAATTAACAAGTCAAACACATCTCCCACATTGCAACCACCCCCCCCCCCGCCCCCCAACCCCACACAGACACAACTTTGCTTGTTAGTGTTTCTTTCCTCTTCCCCCTCCGCCCCCACCCTCAAAAAAAAATACAGCCTCCCTCCTCGGTTTCTTTTCCAACACCCCCACCCCGCCCCCCCCATCCTCCCCAGTCCTCCGTCGAATAACTGGAAGCTACATCGGAAACGTCTTACCATTTCAGAAAACTCTTAGAAACACAACTGGTGTGTTCACATGCAAAGCTCTTTTGAAAATCAAAAAGGTGCAGTCACATTAAAAAAAATCTGTCTCAATGCTAATCCTCCGAGCCAAATAGCAGAGGATCGAAGCTAATGGTAGCAGAATGCAGCTTTAATGTAGTACAGCAGAAATCCGCACAACGATATACATCCATTATTTTAATGACATCAGATGTCCTGGACTGGAATAAAGCCAACATCTGGAGATGAATTTGGGCAAAGTAAACATTTTTCCAATTCTTCCCAGCTCTGCCACTGGAACGATGCGCTTTATTCTCGGTTTTGACATGCACAGCAAGGCTGGTTTGCAACAACTGCAGGGTAAATTCTAATGCCATCACCGTCCCTTGGGTTCTAAAGAAAAACTATGACAAAACATTCACGATGCGTCATCTCCTCTCAGGCTGTACTTGGAAAACCCATCAGAAGAGCATTAACGGTTCACACAAGACCACTTTCAGTATAAACAGTTTGACATCCGCTCTCTGCACTCATTAGTTTTTATATCTGTACACTGTGATTATTTGGGGGGGGGGGGGGGGGGGGGGGGGCATAAAGAACGTGTCAACAAGCTTTCTCCAACTTCAACCATTCAGCTGTTCCGACAGGCAACATATTTGCCTCGTAGCAGAGAGAGTTTTAACAATTGCCAGCAAGAATCTTGTTGCCTCATGGGGTTTCAATAATAGCCACAAACAACATCAACCAAAACCGTGGAGTTTAACTGGCACACTAGTTTCTTTCCAGGCCATGTTCTTCTTCCCTTATTTTAACCAATAAGGGAATTAAGGGTTACGGGGAGAGGGCGGGTAAGTGGAGCTGAGTCCACGGCCAGATCAGCCATGATCTTGTTGAATGGCGGAGCAGGCTCGAGGGGCTAGATGGCCTCCTCCTGGTCCCAATTCTTATGTTATGTTCGGCAGCACCTCCCAAACCCACAACCTAGATGGACAAGAGCAGCAGGCGCTTGGGAACACCATCACCTCCAAATCACACACCATCCCTACTTGGCTGTTCCTTCATCGTCGCCTGGCTCAAAATCTTGGATTTCCCCCGCTTAACAGTACTGTGGGAATACCATCATCATCATCATAGGCAGTCCCTCGGAATCGAGGAAGACTTGCTTCCACTCTAACAATGAATCCTGAGGTGACTGAACAGTCCAATACGAGAACCACAGTCGCTGTCACAGGTGGGATAGATAGTCGTTGAGGGAAAGGGAGGGTGGGACTGGTTTGCCGCACGCTCCTTCCGCTTGGTTTCTGCACGCTCTCGGCGTTGAGACTCGAGGTGCTCAGCGCCCTCCCGGATGCACTTCCTCCACTTAGGGCGGTCTGGTCTTTGGCCAGAGACTCCCAGGAATACCTTCACCGCACGGGCTGCAGCGGTTCAAGGAGGCGGTTCACCACCACCCTCGAGGGGTAATTAAGGGTCAGGCAATAAACGCCGGCCTTGCCAGCGACACCAACAACCAGAGAATGATTTTTGTTAAATATATAATGTTGGCCGAGTTAGCTAAGGAAAGCCACTTCAATGTAAAACCAAATCAACACTGGGTGCGGACAGGAGTGAGCTCAGCTGTGATGGCTCTTGCAAGCAAAGATCTTGTCAACTCGCACGTGTTTTTTTTTTTAAATGGTTACTTGGGGAGATGCAGAAAAAGGGTCACCAGCATCCATGGAAATGTTTCCCCAGCAAAGAATCAATACCTCTGGAGAAGGACAAGACAATAGCAGCTGGGAGGGGAGGGGGAAGGAAAGAGAGAGTCATTGACCGAAAAAGTGGAAGAGGGCAGGGGAAAAATACATTTAAGTACAGGGAAAAACAAAGTGCAAAGTGTAAAGTTGAGGCATTCATTTTGATCAGGACTCCAGTCGCCAGCTGAACTGGAGCAACTCATTCGGTGCAAGAAACACCTCTCTCCAATCATCATCATCATCTTGCTGCTGCATCAGATTCTGAGGCTCACTGCACTTTGACCCTAGTCCTACTGGTCAGCTCATTGGCTTCTATACAAGTCTTTGCACTCACGCTCAAGGGAGTAACTTTATACCACAGTTATATCAAAAGGTGCTGCTGGAGGTATACCAGAAATAAACACAGTGGTACCAAGGCTCAAATAACAACTTGCATTTATATTGCACCTGGAACATAGTAAAATGTCCTATGGCACTTCACAGGAGCGTTATAGCAAGCAACATTTGACACGGAGCCACATAAGATATGACGACAGGTGACGGAGGGAGGTTTTAAGGAGTGTCTTGATGGAAATAGAGGTTGAAAAGGTAGAGAGGTTTAGGGTGGGAATTCCAGGGCTTGGGGCCTTGGCAGCTGAAGGCACGGCCAATGATGGCGGAAGAGATTAAAATTGGGGATGCTCAAGAGGCCAAGATTAGAGGAGCGTAGACATCTCGGAGGGTTGCGGGGCTGGAGGACACGAGAGAGATAGGGAGGGAAGTCGAGCCCAGCCAGGGGGGGGGGGGGGGGCCCCATGGACCAGGGGCAGTGCAGCATTTAACAGCGGTGGGGTCGGGGCCCAGGGAAGGCTCAGCAGAGCAGGTCTCCAGTCGTCTTGGTTGAGCCTTGCCACTGGACCAAGACCTCGCTCTGTCAAGCCCGTGTGGTGGCTGGTGTGCAACGGCCACCCCACGTTTTAAAAAAAAAAATCCACCCACAGGCATCTTCCACCCTTTAAGACGCAACTCATTGTAACACCGGTGAGCCCATCTTTTTTTGGTGTGAAGAGCATCATCCTCATCACGAGGCACTGCGAAGGAGTACTCCCCTCTGCTCTTTCCCCACAGCCTGCAATTTTTTTTTTCCCTTTTCCAAGAATATATCCAATTCCGTTTGAAAGTCACTATTGAATCTGTTCCCACCGCCCTTTCAGGCAGCGCGTTCCCGATCACAACTAACTCGCTGCACAAAAAAAACCTCCCCTCTGGCTCTTTTGCCGATTATCTTAAACCGGTGCCCTCCTGCCATTTCTCCCTCTCTACTCTATCCCTTCACAATTTTGAGCACCGGTAAAATTTCCCCTTAACCAACTCCGCTCTAAAGGAGAACAATCCCAGCTTCTCCAGTCTCGCCACGTAAATAGTCTCCTTGCCATTTCTCTCTCTCATCCCACCAAGTCTGTGTGCTAACTGGAAACGAGAGAAAACACACAGGCAGCAGTTTCAAAGCACCTCTCCTTCCCTTCCCCCGCCCCACCCCAAATTTGACATTTAAAAAAAAACAGCAGTCGAGCTCAGCAACTGGTGAACATCTCGCCCCGTAACTAGGTGACACATTAAAAGCCAATCATCTCGGTCTTCATATCCATTCCACAAAAGGCACATCACACAAAAGGAAAAAACATTCAAGACAAAGCTGGAAACAGCTGACATGATTCACGAAAGTGGAAAATAAAAGACTGCGTGTAGGAGCACTGCCAGCACACGGCATTCTCAAGAGACTGTCCACTCCCATTGTCCAATTCCAGACTCTTCTCCCTCAGCCCAAAATATTTCTTCCCTCCCCACAAAGTAAAATGGAACTCAATCCCTCCTTTCCACAATTAAGAGCTGTGGATTTAAAAAAATTTTTTTAAATTAGTTCACGGGCTGTGGGCAACAAGGTCAGCATTTATTGCCCAGCCCCAATTACCCTCGAGAAGGTGGCGGTGAGCTGGATGGCTTGCTGGGCCTTTTTAAAGGGCAGTTAAGAGTCAACCACATTGCTGTAGGACTGGAGTCACATATAGGCCAGACCGGGTAAGGGCGGCAGATTTCCTTCCCTAAAAATGGACATTAGTGAACCAGAGGGGTTTTTATGACAATTGGTGGTTTCATGGTCACCATTACTGATACTAGCTTTTTATTCCAAATGTATTTAATGGACTGAATTGACTTTCACACTGTGTTGAATTGTGAATATTGCTGTTCAAACAATTTGAACACGGGTCTCCAGATCATTAGTCCAGTAACATAACCACTATGCCACCGTAGCCACACATGAAGGAGAATGAAACATCACAAAGAGTTTAGGGCATCAAATTATTTGTTGGTAGCTGTATGAATTTTTAATGGTTCTGCAAAAAAATTATACTCAAAGATATTATGCAATGTTTCCAGAACCATCTCAGCTGCATTAATGTCAACTTACTAATGCCCTTCTGAAAGTATAGCTTCTATTTTTACAAGCTGGGAGTCCATTTCCCAATAGTCAGTTGTGCTGTTCTGAACAGGGGGTGGGCTGAAATGCACAGCCATGCTCAGCCCACCCTCATGCAAACTGGTAATCCCAGCAAGGGTGGCAGTGAGCTGCTCAGCTCAGAGAAAAGGTATGTCGTTTTCAAATTGTTTGAACAGCAATATTCACAATTCAACACAGTGTGAAAGTCAATGATGCTCCAGTCCCACTTACAGAGCACACCCTTCGAACACAGCACATTCCTGCCACAGCTTTTACACCTTACACATAATTTCCCTTTTCTCTTAACTACAATGTTCTAATCTCAAGCAGCCCTTTCAATTCTGACACCATATCAGTTACTTAAAACAGGTCTGGACAAGCTTTTATCCTTTGATCTAATTTTATGACATACATTGCAACAGTGACTCCCTTTCAGCAGTACTTCGTTGGTTGTAAAGCACTTGGAGACGTCCGAAGGTCACGAAAGACACTATATAAATATGCAAGCCTTTGTGGGTTTTTTTAAACTGCCGCCCACACAAGAGGCCCACTTATGTTCCTGTAGTGCCGGCTTCCTCCTGAAATCAAGAAAAAAAGCTTCTCTTCCACCCCCACACCCAAAAATCATCTTGAGCAAGTAAACTCCGCCAGTTTGACTTTTGCAATTTTAAAGGCTTCTATTTTATCGGCCCATAATCTGCGTAGTTTTACCAAAAAAAAAACAATTTTTACAAGTCTTTTTTGCCTTTGTATTTCCTCAGGTAGTATCTAGTGACTCCGATGTACCCCCTCTATGTGGAGCCCAATACTGCAGACAGTGCTCTAACCGAGGTCTTACTAAGGTTTTACATCGGCTCATCAGAACCCCTTGGCTTTTCTATTATATACCTAGTGATAAAACATTTGCGCTTTTTATAAAAAAATAAACAGCATCAACTGGAGGTGCTGCCGTTAATGACCTGCACCTCCGAATCCCTCTGCTCTTCCCCAGCACAGAGCCTACTTCAATTCAGAGGATCATAACTGCTGTTATTCTTTAACCAAACCCACTCTCACTGGTGCCGAATTCCATCTGCCACCTTTAAAGCCGATCCCTCCCCTTATCTTATCAATATCTCTGGCCGTCTAAAGAATTAACTACGGCTCCTTATTTGGGCATCATCTACAGATTTTGATACCACTCCCTCAAGGCCTATTTCCAAATCTCTGACATACAGTGAACAGAAGTGGCTCAGAATTGAACCAGACAGCACGTCCCATTTCCAACCGTTCGGAAAACCCTGTGTTTTCCCCGAAAAAAACCTCTTAAAATCTAGTTTGTTGTCCTTCTCCTAATTCCATACCCTTTAATCTCCTCTACTAATCTCCCATGTGGTACCCAGACAAAGGATTCCCCAAAGACCCTACAACCCACTGCACCTCCAGTGTCTGTTATCTCCTCAAAAAAAAAGGGGTTCCATGAGGTTTCTCAAGCGTAGACATCGGTACACCTCACGTTCCAGGAACCCGAGCCTCAGCTTTCCCTCCCCGACCCAGTGGCGCTCTGGCAGACCCCAGCACCCCAACCATTGGATCTGTGCGATCTCATAGAATCATAGAAGTTTGCAGCACGGAAGGAGGCCATTTCGGCCCATCGTGTCCGTGCCGGCCAACAAGAGGCTACCCAACCTAATCCCACTTTCCAGCTCTCGGTCCGTAGCCCTGCAGGTTACGGCACTTCAAGTGCACATCCAAGTACTTTTTTAAAATGTGGGGAGGGTTTCTGCCTCGACCAAGCTTTCAGGCAGTGAGTTCCAGACCCTCACCATCCTCTGCGTGAAAAAATTTCCCTTCAAAACCTTCTCTATATCTATGCCCCCTGGTTGTTGACCCCTCTGCTAAGGGAAATAGGCCCTTTCTACCCACTCTATCCAGGCCCCTCATAATTTTATACACCTCAATGAGGTCTCCCCTCAGCTCCCCTGTTCCAAGGAAAACAAACCCAGCCTATCCAATCTGTCCTCATAGCCAAGATTCTCCAGTCCAGGCAACATCCTGGTAAATCTCCTCTGTACCCTCTCCAGTGCAATCACATCCTTCCTGTAGGTGACCAGAACTGCACGCAGTACTCCAGCTGTGGCCTAACCAGTGTTTTATACAGTTCAAGCATAACCCACCTGCTCTTACATTCTATGCCTCAGCTAATAAAGGCAAGTATTCCGTATGCCTTCTGAATCACCTTATCCACCTGGCCTGCTACCTTCAGGGATCAGTGGACATGCACTCCAAGGTCACTTTGTTCCTCTAAGGCGAATGATTTCTCAGCAGGCATAGTGTTTATGGGCGAGAGAGTCAGGAATGGAGGCTGAAGTGCAGAAACATGGGCGAAATACACACCTGTAATTTATCTCCAGATAAACTGTTATTTTGCACAGTGTGTGCACAGTCAGAAATCACTGGCACATCAGGGGTGATGCAACTGTGCAGGTGGAAAGGAAACGGTTAGCTGGAGGGAGAAAGGAGAGAAAACAAAAACACAATCAGGAGGCTGCTGTGACTACCACTCCATATAACCCCTCCTAAACATACTTACACCAACCCCCTTGGTATCTCACGTGACCTCTCCATTTCCATCGTCTCAATTACAGACAAGGCCATCTCTGATTACTTCCTTGCATCACACCCACCTCCATCTGCATCTACCCTGGAAAAATAACTTTCCAAATCACTAACAACTGCACTTTCAAATTCCCATCTGCATAGGCTTTGGCTCTGCATTCACCACGACATGCAGTCAGAATTTTCGGTTTGCATTTCCAATTTATTTGCTTTTTACCTCTTCTACTGGATTGAACTTCAGAATAAATCAGGACACGCAGGGCCACCGAGGGTCGGAATAACCAGCACCAGTCCTTGTCCTCAAGACGAGAGCATGCTGAATATAAATCAGGCAAGCAGGAAACAACCATTGCCCCCAAACACGTCAGACACAAGGAAACAAAAAAAGGAAAGGTGGCCATATGCTTGGTCAAAGAGGTGGGTTTTAAGGAGGGTCTTAAAAAGGAGAAGGGAAGTGGAGAGTTAGAGGGTTGAGTGAAGGAACGAGTGTGGGACCTCAGCAGCTGAAGGCACGTGTGTCAATGGTGGGGGATGCACAAGAGGCTGGAGTCACAGAATGGAGAGTTTGGAGGGGTGTGCAGAGCTGGAGGAGGCCAGAGACAGACGGACTCGAGGGGAAATCAAGGGATTATGGAGATCAAGTGGGAAAGTGGAGTTGTGTTCGAAGACCAGCCATGATCTTACTGAATGGCACAGTAGGCTCGAGGGGCCGTATGGCCGACTCCTGCTCCTAATTCTTACGTTCTTATAGGGAGTGATGAGGTCATGGATCACAATTAGTTGGCCATCGCACTACAATGTGAAACAGCTGCTGAATTCTCCTCAATAATAAAAACATTTGACAATGAATCACAGCATGGAATTCGTTTTGCCAAAGCCAATAAGGTTTTAGTCATTTATCTAAAAAAAACATTATTTGGATAATGCCAACTGGTTTGTGCCAGGACCGTTTTACTACACTAGCTGAGCGTGAATGGCTCAGGCATGTCAGTACAATGCTTACTCTTTTCTGTTAACAGAAATAGTAATTTGCCTGGAGCTAGTATTTAAAATGATGCACTACTTGGTCTCCAAACATAAACAAGCTTACTATATTTAAAATGAAATGCTAAGCTTCTCGACATTGATTGGCTCACACACAGGTAAAGCTCATCAAACCCTTTAAAGAATGATATCTGAACGGAGGTCAGAATTATCAGGAAAGACTTAACAGGCTGGAGTTCTTTTCTCAAAAAGAGAAAGAAAAGACAGGTGAGCTGATAGAGGTTTTAAAATGATGAAGGGGTTTGACAAGGTAGACGGAGAGAAGATGTTTCTACTTGTGGAAGAGTCCAAAATGAGGCGTTATAAATAATGTTCCCTCTAATTTTCTTTTGGGGTGCGTGGCCCATTCAAATTTCCGCATGCATGTTTTAGCCATTTAAAATCACCATAGACAGTCCCTCGAACGAGGATGACTTGCTTCCACATGAGTTCACTGATGTTTCAATGAAGGACCCGATATTGCAGGTCCTGAACTCGAGGAGTGGAAGATGCCCGTGTGTGGATTTTTTTTTTACGTGGGGTGACCATTGCACATCAGCCACCACACGGGCTTGACAGAGTTAGGTGTTGGTCCAGTGGCAAGGGTTGAACCAGGGCGACTGGAGACCGGCTCTGCTGCACGGACCTAGTGCGCACACATATCGCAGAGTGGGCTGGTCCGTGCTGCCCCTGGGCCCTCGGCTCTTCTGGGCCCCGTACCCTCATTCGCCGCACCTCCGCCACGATCTCCCACCGCACCTCCGCACAAAACATTCGCCGAACCTCCGCCACGATCGCCCACCGAATCTCAGCCACGATCCCTCAACGCTCCTCCGCCACGGCCTTCCCACTCCTCTGCTTTACCAGGGCCCCGCCGATGCTCCTGCCCACACTCCAAACAGCGACTTGGGTCCTGATGACGTCACTCAGTCGCCCACCTCGAAGCCTTCGCACATCTGGAGCAGCTCGCACTGGATGTTGTAGTGGTACACCGCTCCAGCTCTATTGTAGCCGACCTGTGGAGCTGTTCTCCCTCAGGTCAGGGGGCCACGATGGTGGCCACCATTTAAAAACTGGTGAACCGGCTGCATGGGACCTCCTGACTGCTGCGCAGCTTAATGGGAACATTGCCCATCAGATAGTCGCTGATAAATCCAACAGGGAATTCAGGAGAAACTTCTTTACCCAGAGTGTGGCGACAATGTGGAAATCACTACCACAGGGAGTGGTTGAGGTGACTAATATAAATGCATTTAAGGAGAAGCTCGATAAGCACGAGACAGAAATAGAAGGATATGTTGACAGTGTGAAATTAAGTAGGGGTGGGAAGAGGCTCGTGTGGAGCATTAACCCCCGCACAGATCAGTTGGAGCGAATGGCCTGTTTCTGTGCTGTAAATTCTATGTAATATTATCTCTTTGCTGCACTTATATTAGCAAACTGCTTCCAGGGACAGCCACTCCCACATTAAACACATTTATCTTGCAGGGTAGTGTCTGTAGCAGCTGAATACACTTTCCCCAGTAACTGTATGGGCCAGCAATAGCAAAATTGGTCTTCAACCTCTAACCAACCCTCCAAGAGAAAACAGGCACCTTCTCATCTTCCTACACCAAACCTCTGACACATGCAAACATTGCTTTCAGTGGCACAACTGCTTTGTTACGATTCCGTTTGTTGCCAAGTCCAGCTGTGCTATCAGCAGAAAATTAGGAACATAAACAGGCTTTTAATTAAACTGCCACTCGTGTTAAGAGTTGGGGCGCCCTGGTGGTTCAGTGCTTGGCGTAGGAGAGGAGAGGGGCATCACAGTCGAGTCTAATGGTAGAGGCAGAATCAGGCAATGTTCACTAACTTGTATTTATACAGTGCCTTTAACATAGTAAAACGTCCCAAGGTGCTTCACAGGAGTGTTATAAAACAAAGTTTGACACCGAGCCACATAAGGAGATATAGAAACATAGAAAATAGGTGCAGGAGCAGGCCATTCGGCCCTTCGAGCCTGCACCACCATTCAATATGATCATGACTGATCATGCAACTTCAGTACCCCATTCCTGCTTTCTCTCCATACCCCTTGATCCCTTTAGCCGTAAGGGCCACATCTAACTCCCTTTTGAATATATCGAACGAATTGGCCTCAACAACTTTCTGTGGTAGGGAATTCCACAGGTTCACAATTCTCTGAGTGAAGAAGTTTCTCCTCATCTCGGTCCTAAATGGCTTAGCCCTTTTATCCTTAGACCGTGACTTAGAATTTTATATGTTTTTATGAGATCCCCTCTCATTCTTCTAAATTCCAGTGAATAGAAGCCTAGTCAATCGAGTATTTCTTCATATATGTCAGTCCTGCCATCCCAGGAATCAGTCTGGTGAATTTCACTGCACTCCCTCAATAGCAAGAATGTCCTTCCTCAGATTAGGAGACCAAAACTGTACACAATATTCAAGGTGTGGTCTCACCAAGGCCCTGTGCAACTGCAGTAAGACCTCCCTGCTCCTATACTCAAATCCTCTCGCTATGAAGGCCAACATGCCATTTGCCTTCTTCACCGCCTGCTGTGCCTGCATGCCAACTTTCAATGACTGATGTACCATGACACCCAGGTCTCGTTGCACCTCCCCTTTTCCTAATCTGTCACCATTCAGATAATATTCTGCCTTCCTGTTTTTTGTCACCAAAGTGGATAACTTCACATTGATCCACATTATACTGCATCGGGCCATGCATTTGCCCACTCACCTAACCTGTCCAAGTCACCCTGCAGCCTCTTAGCATCCTCCTCACAGCTCACACTGCCACCCAGCTTAGTGTCATCTGCAAACTTGGAGATATTACATTCAATTCCTTCGTCTAAATCATTGATGCATTTGTAAATAGCTGGGGTCCCAGCACTGATCCCTGCTGCACCCCATTCAGACAGATGACCAATAGCTTGGTCAAAGAGGTAGGTTTTAAGGAACATCTTAAAAGGAGAGAGGCGACGAGGTTTAGGCAGGGAGTTCCAGAGCTTGGGGTCCAAGCAGCTGAAGGCACGGCTGCCAATGGATGCTCAAGAGGCCAGAATTAGAGGAGCGAAGATATCTCACGGGGGGGGGGGGGGGGGGGGTTTGTGGGGCTGAATGAGTTTACAGAGATAGGGAGGGGGCGAGGCTGTGGAGACATTTGAAAACAAGGATGAGAATTTTTTTTTTAAATCGAGGCATTGCTTAACCAGGAGCCAACATAGGTCAGCGAGCACAGGGATGATGCATGAGCGGGAGTTGGTACGGTTAGGACATGGGGGCAGCAGAACTTTGGATAACGTCAAGTTTAGGTAGTGTAGAATGTGGGAGGCCAGCCAGGATTACTTTGGAATAGTCAAGTCTAGAAGTTGCAAATGGACCGATTCAGCCCAGGAATCGCCGGGGAGTGGAGATGGCGTCAATGGCAAACGAGTAGAGTGTGTGGCAGAGGCCAAAGAAGGTGGCTGCGGTCTCCGCAATGTCGAGCTGGAAGAATTTGTGGCTCATCCGAGACGTGATGTCCGACAAGCACCGACAGCAGAGAGTCAGTCGAGGAGTAAAGAGGTAGAAGCTGGGAGTCATCAGCACATACGGGAAAGCTGAACTCGTGTACAGATGATGACACAAAGGGACAGCATGTAAACAAGGAAGAGGCCAAGGATAGATCCTCAAGATAACGGTGTGACGACTGGAAGAGACACCACTGTTGGGAATGCACTGGCTCCACGAGAACAGATAGGAATGGAACCACGCAAGGGCGGTCCCATGGAGCTGGACAGAGGAAAGTGCTGGAGTGGTTAACTATATCAAGCTTTGCTGAAACGATAAGGAGGGATAAGGCATGATGGTCATGGAGGATATAATTTGTGACTTTGACTAGGGTGGTTTTGGTGCCGTGAGGTGGGTGAAATCCAGACTGGATATGTTCCAACAGTGCTACAGAAGAGATGGACACAGAGCTGAGAGGTTGGGACATGTTTGAGGAGCTGGAATAGGAAAGAGATGTTGGAGATGGGACAGTAGTTGGAGAAGACAGATGGGCAAGCGTGTTTTTTTTGAAGAGCGAGGTGGCTGTTGAACTTGAAGGGAGAGGGATAGAGTCTGAGGAAAAGGAGCCATTGATTTGGTTAGCCAGCATGGAGGCAGAATGAGCAATTGAGTGGGGAGGGGAAAAAAAATCAAGGATTATTTCCCATCATTTTGTAGATGCATTAACAGATCAAATATGGAATCAAACACCAGTAAAATACAGAAACATAATTAAGTAAATGTTACATCTTTAAAAAAAAAAGGGATTATGTACAGTAACCTTCACCTCAAATAAATCACTGGCACAAGCAAGCTTCAACTGTATAACTCATCCAGATCGCACCTCACATACATAGCGCTATTTATTCAATCTCATAAGCAAACCCAGTCACCTGTTCACACATAATCACAATGTGACTCAGTTTCCTCCAAAAATCACATGCTCATCTGCCAAGTACAAAATTGAGCTCCAGACAATGTACCGTGTTTTTATAAAGCTGCAAAACACTTGCGAGGTCAGAACAGTCAAACTGTAAATGCTCAAAAAAAACTGGATTCAAAGGTGATCAGATATAGGGGAAAAGGAATGACAAGGTCTTATACAATTTGGCATGTATGAGTCAAACACACATCAGAAAATTAAAATGAGCCACTAGAATTGCACTGTGGTTCCATGACATCAATAATCACAATAAAAAGCAATAGCTTTAAATCATTGTTAAAAAAATTAATGGTTGGAGTACATCCCCCTACCCCAGCCACCAAATAAGGGCTTTTTGTTAACAACCCAATTGTTTTAAATTATTTCATGATCAACCAGAAGTGATTGATGCCCTTCTACCCCCTTATAGTGGAGGGTTGATCTATTCAGGCACAATGTAACCATGACACCGATCAGCCTCAGAAGCACCTTTTCCCACCTCATCACTCGCCAACATCAGGAAAACTTATTAAAATGGCACCAGAGGCTGGAGACATTAATATTCTTCGCGAACTACCAGACTGGCGATAATTAAAATCCCTCCACATCACATTCGGTGACTGAAGTGAAGCGCGGGGAGTTGCTGCTCTTGGGCAAGGACAGAGGAAAAGCTGCTCTGTACAGTTAACCATCAAGGGCTCGATTGACAGAGAAGGAGACAGGAACGCCGGACTCTTCATCATTAGGGGGAGGGGGGAGAAGACAGATACAAAGAGCCTGTATATTTAACAGTTGAATTATCAGGGGATAGACAGAGCAAACCTGCACTCTTTATTTCAGTCAAACGACTTCCCGCTACCCCATCCTGTTACAGCTCGAGAGTCACACCGCATTTGATTTTCACGCCCAGCTCCATTTTAAAAAAAAAACGACTTTATTACTAGGCCCGATTTTAGACCGCGGTCTTGCCTGCTGCCCGCGGCGGGAACTGCGCATCCCTGGACCGTCGACTGACATCCCGTAGGTGGGTCAGAAGAACTTCATTCCAGGCACCCCACTGATTTAATCGGCATAACTGACCAGAAATCCATCAGCAGGCAGACAGCCGCAGACCCAGATCGCATGAGTAATGTTTTAATTTTATTTTCAGATTTTCCTAAATCTCGCACCACCACCTTTCAACGTCATCGTTGGGCTCCAGCCTTTAAACGGGTAAAAACCTGGGCCCGGCCCTCAGAACCAGCGCCTTTGATTGATATTCGGTCCCATCAACCCCGACCCTGCGATTTGAGCGATATCTCGGTTGACCAATGCGTGTTGAGAAAATGGCCGCTGATCCCGCCCCGTGGCAAGTCAATTCGCAAAACCAATTCGCGGAGCCGCCAATAAATGACTGGCAGCCCCGGCGACCATTTGCAATTAAGTATCCGCCCAGCCTGTAAGTGATTGACATCTCATTTGAACCAACTGCAAGAACGCTCACGTTGAGGAGCCAATCGCAGGCAGGTGGTGGCGGGGTATAGGTACGAAACCAAGGCGAAGAGCGGATTTCTATGGGAACCCGCTGGTGACGTGTCATGAATGACAGCTCACTCAGCCACTCGTGAGGCGAACAAGAATGAATGACCGCCACTCAGCGGCGGGTCACGTGGTATCAGAACCGTCCAGTTTCACTCATGGAGTTTCAGTTCATTTGCGGTGGCGGAATAAGGTCCCAATATGTACCAATATTGCAGACAACGCCACAATAAGCCGCTCCGCATAAAAAGTATCCCATTTCTGATTGTCGACACAATATCACAAACAGGACGTGGCACGACATGATGCAATGACATGTTATGATGTGAATTATATTTTTTATGTCTGAATAATTGGCAAGCAAATCAAAACTATTTGTTTAGGACTCATAGATAAACATCGTGTCCATTTAAGGGGTATTGTTTAACCCCAATAAATTCCTACCTTTTTACCCTCGTCCATGCTTTTGTTACCTCCAGAGTCGACCACTCCAATGCCCTGAAATAAAAATAGAAACATAGAAAATAGGTGCAGGAGTAGGCCATTTGGCCCTTCGAGCCTGCACCGCCATTCAATATGATCATGGCTGGGATGTTAAGAAATATTTCAAACTTAGTAATGGACTCCAATGGTGTGTAAATATGTCTCTGGGTCCAAATCCAGATCTACATCACATAAGTTTTGACATTTAATGAAATACATTCTGTCTTCTTACATGTTCTACATTATACAACACTGAAAAGCAAGACAATCACTAGCTTAAGTATTGCATTTTGTTTAAGAAACACAATACTAGCTCTCCCAATTGGAAACTTAGTTGATCGGGAGTAAATGAATAACAATTACATGGAATTTTACAGCACAGAAAAAGGCCATTCATCCCAACTAGTCCGTGCGATGTCTATGCTCCACATGAGCCTCCTCCCACCTTACTTCATCACACCCTATCCTTCAATTCCTTTCTCTAGCATGTACTTTTCTAGCTTCCCCTTAAATGCATCTATGTTATTTGCCTTAACTGTGTCAGCCATTGCTCAGTGGGTAGTACTCTTGCCTCTGAGTCTCTGACACTCCAGTGCAGTACTTAGAAAGCGCTGCACTGTCTGAGGTGCCGTCTTTCAGAGGAGATGTTAAACCAAGGCCTCGTCTGCTCTCGCAGGTGGACGTAAAAGATCCCATGGCACTCTTTCGGAGAAGAGCCAGGAGTCCTGGCTAATATTCATCCCTCAATCAACATCACTCAAAAAAACAGATTATCTGGTCATTATCGTATTGCTGTTTGTGGGAGCTTGCTGTGCGCAAATTGGCTGTCGCGTTGCCTACATTACAACAGCGCTCTGAGACATCCTGAGGTTGTGAAAGGTGCTATATAAATGCAAGTCTTTCTTTCTTTCAACCACTCCATTTGACAGCGAGCTCCACGTTCTCAGCATTCTCCTGAACTCCTTACTGGATTTATTAGTGATTGGACTTCCCTACAAGTGGAAACATCTTCTCTACATCTACCCATTAATAATTTTAAAGACCTCTATCAGGTCACCTGACTTCTCTGTTCCAGAGAAAAGAACCCATTTGCTGGTGCCCTTCCCCAAATCCCCCATTTACTGGTGCCCTTTTACCAGCCAGGAGAAGGGGAGGGCCCAGGTTTCCTTGCGGGGCCTGGAGGAGCACTTTTCTGGCCTCAGCTCTTGATCCAGGCAGGTTTAGCTTGGCGGGGAAGCCACTCAGTCCTCACGTTAAAATGGGAGATCGGACTCCAATGACATCATCGGAGCCCAATCTGCATATTCAAAGAGCACCCCGTTGGCTTAGAGCAGGTCTCCTTGTCACCTGCAATTTAAAATTGCAATCGTGCAGATTGGGGCTAAAGTCATTCAAATCCATCCCAGGGATTCAGGCACACAAGTTTTTAAAAGTGGGAGGGCATGTTGATAAAGTTGTAAATAAAAGACGTATGGGATCCTAGTTTTGTAAATACGGGCACTTAGTGCAAAGTCATCATAGGCAGTCCCTCGAAATCGAGGAAGACTTGCTTTCACTCAGGTGACTGTACAGTCCAATACGGGAATTACAGTCTCTGTCACAGGTGGGGACAGACAGTTGTAATATATATAGCTTTGCAGCCATTGCTGTTTACAACAATAAAGAGGGAACAAGTCATGTGACTGGCTTCCTGAAGTTATCAGCCATCTTAGAGGTTGCGTGTTTGTGAGGTCGTACCGAAAACATAACATTGGTGACGAAGGATAGGATAATCGGATAACCAAGCTGAAATTTTGTTTGGTGGATGATTCGGCCAACCGACAGAGAGAATTTGAGAGCTTCGCTGTTTTGATTAACAGCTACAAATCCAAGGTAAATTGCAAGTACACTTGGCTGAACTGCCAGAATCCAGATGGCCGCGCCTATGGGAAGAATAGAACGCTTGGGGGAGTTTCAATGCGACCGTGAAAGTTTTGGAGCATATGTGGAGTGGCTAGAAATGTTTCTCACCGCAAATAGTATCATCGAAGTCCCCGATGATGAAAATCGTAACCGGGTGGTGTTGGAAAGACATCGGGCGATTTTCTTAACTGAAGCAGGGCCCGAGGAGAATGAAACCCTGAAAAATTTGCTTGTGCCTATCAAGCCAAAGAACACGTCATTTAAGCAGATTGCACTACAGTCCTGGTGCCCCTGGAAATTGCTGAAAGTTATTGTTTCGGAATACGAGATCAGTTAACCGATGAAAGTATCAGTGAGTACATTGTAGCATTAAAAAAGCTATCTATGCACCATAATTTCGGAAACTTTCAGGACCAAACATTGCGTGACCGCTTTGTTTGTGGGATGAAAAATGATGCGATCAGAAGAAAGTTATTGACAACTCCTAACTTGACTTTTCATTTAGCTTGTCAGACAGCTATGTCATGGCCGATCAATATTCCCGAGAATTTCGTACCATTTCCAGTCATCAGGCAACCGAGGTGAATCGCCTGCAGGTTAAAAGTAAAAGGCAGTTGGGCTCCAAGGTTTCAGCAACTGGCAAGGGTAACAGAGCATTGAAGTCGTGCTATCGGTGCCTGGGACAACACAGTGCTCAAAGTTGGCCATATGTGAAGGCAGAGTGTTCCTTCTGCAGGAAAACTGGGCATCTTGCGAAGGCATGCCGACTGAAGAGTAAACCAACTTTCAAAGCTTTAAGTAGAAATCCCCAGAGACTACATAGCATGCAAGAACAACAACAGGACGAGGAGATTTTAGAGCTACACATCATCAGGAGCACGAGGATAACTAACAGCGATTCATCCAGTATCATCATCCACGTAGATGTTGCAGGAACCAAGATACCCATGGAAATCGACACTGGTGCATCCGTGTGTGTAGTACCGGAGTCGCTATACCTCAACAAATTGCAGGATTTCCCATTGGAGAAATCCAAGATAGAGCTGCGAGGCTACTCGGGAGAGAACATTCCGGTGGTAGGTCGTATCACCGTACCGGTGAAATACAAGGATCAATTTCAGAGCTTGCCTCTCTTAGTAGTGGCAGGAGACAAGCCTGCCTTACTAGGAAGAAATTGGTTGGGATCACTGAAGCTGGATTGGAGTGAGATTTTTCGCGTTGAAACGAGATTTACATCAAAGGATGATGTCATCAAACAGTATCCGAAGGTGTTTTGCGAAACGGGCAGTCCGATCCAAGGCTTCAAGGCGAGTGTCAGGGTACAGAAGGACGCTAGACCAGTTTACTGCAAGCCACGTTCTGTACCATATGCACTCAAGGAGAAAGTTGAGCAAGAAATCAAAAGACTAGAGACTGAGAACATTATCTCTAAGATAGATCTATGTAATTGGGCTACACCCATTGTTGTTGTACCTAAGTCCGATGGTAAGGTAAGGTTGTGTGGTGATTATAAAGTATCCGTAAACCAGGTTCTAGAGGGTAATGTCCCCAATACATTGCCAAATGTAGAAGATTTGGTCACAATACTGACAGGTGGTCAGATCTTCTCAAAGTTGGATCTTACAAATGCCTACTTACAACTTGAACTAGATGAAGAGTCCAAGTCATGCTTGACTATAAATACTCATCTTGGCCTATATCAATTTAATAGGCTACCGTTTGGAGTGTCTTCCTCCCCCGCCATATTCTTAGATGACATACTAATTTCAGCACCAAACAGGCAAATTCATAATAACATATTGAATGAAGTCCTCAAACGGCTAGAGAAGCACAGAGTACAAGTGACTGCTCACAAGTGTAAGTTATTTCAAAACTCAGTGGAGTACTTAGGGTACAGAGTAGACAAAGATGGTTTACATCCAACCAAGAGAAAGCTGGATGCAATCAGAAATGCACCCACTCCCAAGAATGTCACTGAATTTTGATCATTTCTGGGTCTTTTGAACTATTATGGGAAGTTGCTACCAAATTTGGCTACAGTATTACATCCACTGAATGAACTTTTGAAAAAACAGGTCCATTGGAAGTGGTCAAAAGAATGCGACAGGGCATTCAAGGAGTGTAAAAGCCAATTGGTAGAGAGCACCATGTTAGTTCACTATGACGTATCTAAGGAGATCAAGCTAGCATGTGACGCCTCTCCCTATGGAGTTGGGGCAGTGATCTCTCATGTACTACATAGTGGGAAGGAGAGACCAATTGCTTTTGCTTCACGCACTCTCAGTGCCAGTGAGAGTAATTATGCGCAAATTGAAAGGGAGCTTTGGCATTCATTTTTGGGGTCAAGAAGTTCCACAAATACTTGTATGGACGTAAGTTTACCATCGTTATGGACCATAAGCCCCTAACAGCAATCCTCCATCCAAAGTTCCCAGTTCCAACATTAGCTGCAGCCCGAATGCAGAGATGGGCTTTGATTTTGTCAGCATATATGTATGATATTGAATACAGACGATCAGCTGATCACAGTAATGCTGATGCTATGTCTAGATTGCCTTCCCCATCACAAGTTACACCCGATAGCGAAGAAGTGTTCTATTTTTCATACATTGATGAACTGCCAGTCACAGCTGAAGAGATTGGTAGAGAAACCAAATGTGACCCAGTTATGCCAAAGGTGTATGATTACATCGCAAATGGATGGCCAAACCTGTAGTTGTCACGCTGCAAAAATCATGTCCGTTATGCCCCGTAGGGGACGAAATCCGCACTGTGACTCTGGGAGGAGCTCCTCAGCCACAGGGAAAAGATGGTTGAGGAGGATTCTAGTGACAACTTTCCCAGTGGCTAACTAACCCAGTGGCGATTCCTCTGTAATTGCCGCAGTCAGACTTGTCCCCTTTTTTAAAGATGGTCACGATTACTGCATCTCTGAGATCTTCCGGCATGCTCTCCTCCTTCCACATGAGAGACATGAGGTCATGCATTCGTGCCAATAGTGCCTCTCCGCCATACTTTAGTGCCTCAGCGGGGATTCCAACCGCTCCCGTTGCCTTGTTGTTCTTGAGCTGGCGGATGGCCTTTTCTACCTCGTACAGGGCTGGAGTTTTGCTGAGATGGGGGCGGGTAGCATGCTGCAGGATGGAGTCGAGGACACTCGAGTCAAAGGCAGAGCTTCGAAGTGCTCCTTCCAGCGGGTCCTTGATGAGTGTTTCCCCGTTCTTGGCCAGCAGTGGGGTGTGGCCTTGGATGCTTGGGCCGTAGGTGGCCTTGACTGCGGTGAAGAATCCTCGCACATCATGGCTGTCGGCCAGCTGCTGTATCTCCTGTGCTTTCTCCACCCACCATCTATTCTTTAGGTCACGGGATTTTTGTTGAACCTCGGCCTGAAGCCGTCTGTAAAGCTGCTTTGCTGCTCCCGAGTTGTTTTAGGTTCAGAAATGCCCTGTGCTTGCGATATATTAGCTCGTGGATCTCCTGGTCATTCTCATCAAACCAGTCCTGGTGTTTCCTGGTTGAGTGACCGAGCGTCTCTTCGCAGGCACTGGTTATGGAGCCCTGGAGGGCAGACCAAGCGCTGTGGACCTTCTGTGTCTCAGGGTCATCAAGGGACGCCAGGTTAGCAGTGAGGCGCTGGCTGTATCGGGCTCTCTTAGCTGGGTCTTTGAGTGCCCCGGCATTGATTTTTCTGCGGCACTGCGGCAGTACAAAGTAAGCAGTAATGCTAAAGGTACAAATCACTGGTTAGTCTCCAGTTCGAATGTTGAGACCAGTTTTGGACACCCTACTTTAGGAAGGGCATCAAGACAATGGAGAGGAGGCAAGAGAAAGATTCACTAAGATGATACTGGGGATGAGAGGGTTTAATTATGAGAAAAGATAAGAGAAATTGGGGCTTTTTTATTGGAACAAACAAGGTCAAGAGGAGATCTAAAGAAAAGAAAGACTTGCATTTCTATAGCGCCTTTCATGAACACCGGACGTCCCAAAGCGTTTTACACCCAATGAAGTACTTTTGAAGTGTAGCCTCTGTTATAATGTAGAAAAAGCGGCAGCCAATTTGTGTACAGCAAGCTCCCACAAACAGCGATATGATAATGACCAGATAATCTGTTTTCGTGATGTTGATTGAGGGATAAATATTGGCCCCAGGACACCGGGGAGAACTCCCCTGCTCTTCTTCAAAATAGTGCCATGGGATCTGATAGAGATGTTCAAAATGATAAGGGGTTTTAATCAGGTAAATAGGAAAAACTATTTCTACTGGCCAATGAGTCGGTAACTAGAGGGAATGCATTTAAAATCATCATTAAAAGAATTAAGAGAGAGGTTAAAAGTATAAGAACATAAGAAATAGGAGCAGGAGTAGGCCATACGGCCCCTCGAGCCTGCTTCGTTTTAATTTCGGGGGTTGTTTGAACATGGAACACATGACCAGAAACAGTGGGGGAGGCACTATCCGTAATACATTTTAAAAGGGAAGTGGCTACATATTTGATAAAGAAAATTTTAAAAGGTTATGGGAAAAGGGCGGGGAAAGGGATGAAATGGATTGCTCATTCACAGAGAGGGCACACGCACGATAGACTGAATGCCCTCCTTCAATGCTGTAAAGTTCTATGATTTTATCTGTTGCTCATGGGAGTTGGATCATATGTTTGATAAGGAGAGGAGGATTACCTCTTCGAACAGAGAATGTCTTATTGTGCTGTATGTATTAAAATAAAGAAAGAAAGAAAGACTTGGATTTATATAACGCCTTTCACGACCACCGGATGTCTCAAAGCGCTTTTGGAGTGTAGTCATTTTTGTAATGTAGGGAAACACGGCAGCCAATTTGCGCATAAGCAAGCTCCCACACACAGCAATGTGATAATGATCAGATAATCTGTTGTTATGTTAATTGAGGGATAAATATTGGGCGCGTTTATTTGTTCAGCCAAAATGGCCACCATGCTCCACCCTTTGTCTATGATTGGTCCCCTTGGAGGATAAGCCACACCCTGAAGTTTCACTGGAATGTGTCACTGGAACCACCCATCACAAGGTTTCACTGACTTTGCAAATTGTCACTCGATCCACTTTGAATTCCTGAAGCGACAGAGGACATGGTTCCCCAGAAGTCAGCAAGGGCCGGCCAAAGTGCCTTACCCCAGTCCAAGTACATGCCTCCCCCAGCCAAAGTGCATTACCCTAGTCCAAGTGCATCCTCCCCCCCATCATAGATGGGGCATTGTGTACGGATTGTTAACAGGTTTATTGGGGATGAAGTGAATAGTGACCGTGTCGTAACTTCTGGATATCATCCACTCCAATTATGTCCCTTGTAGGGGGTTGGAAGAATGTGATCCGTCTTCCTTAAGTTCCCTCTCTCTCTTCCGATCCCCCCCCTTCCGTGTCTCTCTCTCGCCCCCTCAGCCCCTCTCTCCCCCCCTAGCCTCTCTCTCCCCCCTCCAGCCTTTCTCTCCCCCCCCAGCCTCTCACTCTCCCCCCCCAGCCTCTCACTCTCCCCCCAGCCTCTCACTCTCCCCCCAGCCTCTCTCTACCCCCCCAGCCTCTCTCTCCCCCCCAGCCTCTCTCTCCCCACCAGCCTCTCCCCCAGCCTCTCTCACTCTCCCCCCCCCAGCCTCTCTCTCCCCACCAGCCTCCCTGTCTCACTCCCCGCAGCCTCTCTCACTCCCCCCCCCAGCCTCCCTCACTACCCCCCCAGCCTCTCTCCCACCCCCCAGCCTCTCTCTCGCTCCCTCCCCCCCAGTCTCTCTCTCTCTCTTCCCCCCCAGCCTCTCTCTCTCACTCTCCCTCCAGCCGCTTTCTCGCTCCCTCCTCCCCAGTCTCTCTCTCTCACACTTCCCCCCCCAACCTCTCTCACTCTCCCCCCAGCCTCTCTCATTCCCCCCCCCCAGCCTCTGTCACTCCCCTCCCAGCCCCTCTCTTCCTCCCCCCAATCTCTCTCTTCCCCTCCCACCCAAGGCTCTCTCTCTCTCCCCCCATCCCCAAGCTCTCTCTCTCTCTCTCTTTCTCTCTCTCCTCCCCCCACCCCGCCCCCCCAAGCTCCCTCCTGCCACCATCGGGCCCAGACTGGCCGGGGGAGTGGGGGGTGGCAGCGGGAGAGAGTCGAAGCCTCATGTCCTGCTTCTCGGCACCACGCACATGGAATGATTTGGCCGGGAGGGGGGCGGGGAGCTTGACAGGGGGCAGGGCTTGTCACCTGTCAGTCAAAAAAGTGCAGTACGGGCAGTGGGTGGCGGGGCTGGACAGATGCCTGTCTGTCAGAAAGAGTGCAGTACAAATGGTTAGTCCCATAAATATTGGCCAGGAATAACTCCACTGATCTTCTTCAAGATAATGCCATGGGATCTTTTACATCCACCTGAGAGAGTAGATGGGGCCTTAGTTTAACTTCTCATCTGACAGATGGCACCTCCAACAATGCAGTTCTCCCTCAGCACTGCACTGGAGTGCCAGCCTAGATTTCTTTATGCTCAAGTTTGGACTGGGATTTGAACCCACAATCTTCTGACTCAGAGGCGAGAGTGCTACCCACTGAGCCCCAGCTGACACTGTTTATTATAGATCTCTGCACTCCTCTATTTCTGCCCTCCTGGCCATCCCTGATTATAATCGCTCAACCATCGGTGGCCGTGCCTTCAGTTGCCTAGGCCCCTAGCTCTGGAAGTCCCTCCCTAAACCTCTCCTCCCTCTCTACCTCTCTCTCCTATTTCAGGACGCCCCTTAAAACCTCCCTCTTTGACCAAGCACCTGCCCTAATTTCTACTTATGCGGCTTGGTGTCAAATTTATTATTTCCTAACCCTCCTGTGACGTTTCACTATGTTAAAGGCGCTTTATAAATGCAAGTTGTTGTTGTTGTTGCTGCATTATTGGTGTTGTTTTGTAATGAAAGCGCATTGGTTAAAAATAAGGAAATAGATTAAATGGTTGAGAGAAATGGTGCAGAAATTGAAATTAATGCAATTGGAAAAATGACACCAAATTATACATTGGAAGGTTTTATATAATTATAGAGATTTATCAATAAAAGAAATGGGAGTTAAACAATGATGGGTTTTTATTAAAACATAAAATGATCAAAAAAATTACTCCTGCAGTAAACTCCAGTAAACGTTTTGGTAGGACAATGTAATTACAGTGTGACACGTTCCATTAGAAATGTGAACATAGGAATTTAATAATGTTAGTGGAAAAATATGTACACAATGTGTGAGTATAAAATGTGGACTGAATTAGGTCCAATGAAACCCGCCTTTCTAACGCCACTTCACCCAAAGACTGCACTTGGTCTTGACTCTCATATTCTATATACAGATTAACTGAACACATTTGAATGTACTATAACTATTTCCATAGAGTGTGGGTGTGTTTGATTTCATTGTACGGAGAATTCTGCATACAGAAATAATAAAAATATTACTGAATTTTATATTGGGCTAAAGTATATTTGTGTTTATTTTGGCAAGTGTGTGAACATGTGTGTGTCCTGAGGCAGGAAAAATACAATCAGCATGAGCTAAACTAAAGGACTACAAAAACACTGGGTCTCGGACTACAACCTTTGGGGAAGGCTGGTTAATGGCCCAAGGTGATTTTATCTCGTCCCATCCCTCAAGCACCCTCCCACCATTCACCCCCAAATCACCCTTGCCCCTTATCCATCCACATCCTCTCCTCCTTCTCATCCCTCATTCCTCCTCTTCCAGGTTCCCAAATTTCCAGCTTATCTCTGAGCACTGAGCTGGGAAAGAGGATTTTTGGTTTTCCAATGCGCTTACACTGCATTTGCAGTTGGCCCATCCCTCCCCCACCCAGTCTTTCCCCGCCATCACCCATATACACTCACTTCCTCATTACTACCACCCCTCCCCACTTCTCCGTTCCCCTGGCCTCTCCCACCCTTCCTCTCTCATACCTTTCCCATCACTGCACCCACTTGTAGACACATCGTCATCATCATAGGCAGTCCCTTGGAATCGAGGAAGACTTGCTTCCACTCTTAAAAATCAGTCCTTAGGTGACTGAACAGTCCAATACGGGAACCACAGTCCCTGTCACAGGTGGGACAGATAGACGTTGAGGGAAGGGGAGGGTGGGACTGGTTTGCCGCACGCTCCTTCCGCTGCCTGCGCTTGGTTTCTGCATGCTCTCGGCGACGAGACTCGAGGTGCTCAGCGCCCTCCCGGATGCACTTCCTCCACTTAGGGCGGACTGGTCTTTGGGCCAGGGACTCCCAGGTGTCGGTGGGGATGTTGCACTTTATCAGGGAGGCTTTGAGGGTGGTCCCTGTAACGTTTCCTCTGCCCACCTTTGGCTCGGTTGCCATGAAGGAGCTCCGAGTAGAGCGCAGATGTAGACACAAACATAAAACTTGTTAACAGTTGAGTAGGAGTGAGTTATTAGCGGGAACACAATGTTAGGAGTTCAACCAACATTCCAGAACCAATCACGCTTTACCTTCAGAGTTTATTATCTCACATCAACATGTCAGTTATTTCGCAACATTGTCATGCACACCAGCTCAACTGCCATGATATCAAAATTCCTGTGTCATTGAATCAGATAAATTCCACTTGCCAAATCATGTGATTTGATTGGGGAAGTTGCTGTCTATCTGTTTTGTTTTAGTCCTCGAAA
Source organism: Pristiophorus japonicus (assembly GCF_044704955.1). NCBI lineage: Eukaryota > Metazoa > Chordata > Chondrichthyes > Pristiophoridae > Pristiophorus > Pristiophorus japonicus. The sequence goes on from NC_092010.1 coordinate 39,337,509, forward strand.
TAATTTTAACTTTAATTCTTGCCTTTTCTCTAGATCTCAAATGTTAGTTCTAATTTATTTATAGTTTTCAGAAGCAATTTACTTCGAATTTTAAATCTAGTCTTTTGCTCCCAAATTTTAGTTTGATTCTTGGAGAAAATTTAGTTTTTGCTTCCAATATTTTTGTTCCTTTCAAAATTCATGTTTCAAAATCAAACCCAGTTGTTGTTTCCTTTCTACACAACTCACGAGGGCCCAAGAAATGATAAACTGGGGGTTGAGTAACAACTAAGACTTTAAACATCTATTTCAATTTCCAACACCTTTATCAATCATCATAATAGGCAGTCCCTCGAAATCGAGGAAGACTTGCTTCCACTCTAAAAGTGAGTTCTCAGGTGACTGAACAGCCCAATACGAGTACCACAGTCTCTGTCACAGGTGGGACAGATAGTGGTTGAGGGAAGGGGAGGGTGGGACAGGTTTGCCGCATGCTCCTTCCGCTGCCTGCGCTTGCTTTCTGCATGCTCTCGGCGATGAGACTCGAGGTACTCAGCGCCCTCCTGGATGCACTTCCTCCACTTAGGGCGGTCTTTGGCCAGGGACTCCCAGGTGTCAGTGGGGATGTTGCATTTTATCAGGGAGGCTTTGAGGGTGTCCTTGTAATGTTTCCTCTGCCCACCTGGGGCTCGCTTGCCGAGTAGAGCGCTTGGTTTGGGAATCTCGTGTCTGGGGCATGCAGACAATGTGGCCCGTCCAATGGAGCTGATCGAGTGTGGTCAGTGCTTCGATGCTGGGGATGTTGGCCTGGTCGAGGACGCTAACGTTGGTGCGTCTGATCTCCGAGGGGATTTGCAGGATCTTGCAGAGGCATCGTTGGTGGTATTTCTTTAGCGATTTGAGGTGTCTGCTGTATATGGTCCACGTCTCTGAGCCTTACAGGAGGGCCTGACCCTGCCACACAGCACTACCCCCCAGTTATCAGATCTACGGTGCGGCCCTGGACAACGTGGACCACTTCCCATACTTCGGGAGCCTATTATCAACAAAGGCAGACATCGACGACGAGATGTAACCTCCTCCAGCCCTACAACCCTCCAAGATCTCTGCGCTCCTCCAATTCTGGCCTCTTGCACATCCTTCGATTTCCATTGCTCCACCATTGGTGGCCGTGCCTTAAGCTGCCTGGGCCCCAAGCTCTGGAATCCCCTGCCTCAACATCTCCCCCTCTAAGACGCTGCTTAGACCCTGCCCTAATAGATCATAGGCAGTCCCTCGGAATCGAGGAAGACTTGCTTCCATTCTTAAAATGAGTTCTTAGGTGGCTGAACTGTCCAATACGGGAACCACAGTCTCTGTCACAGGTGGGACAGATAGATGTTGAGGGAAAGGGTGGGTGGAACAGGTTTGCCGCATGCTCCTTCCGCTGCTTGCGCTTGATTTCTGCATGCTCTCGGCGACGGGACTCGAAGTGCTCAGCGCCCTGCCAGATGCTCTTCCTCCACTTAGGGCGGTCTTTGGCCAGGGACTCCCAGGTGTCAGTGGGGATGTCGCACTCTGAGGAAGGACGTTCTTGCTATTGAGGGAGTGCAGCGAAGGTTCACCAGACTGATTCCTGGGATGGCAGGACTGACATATGAGGAGAGACTGGATCGACTGGGCCTGTATTCACTGGAGTTTAGAAGGATGAGAGGGGATCTCATAGAAACATATAAAATTCTGACGGGACTGGACAGGTTAGATGCAGGAAGAATGTTCCCGATGTTGGGGAAGTCCAGAACCAGGGGTCACAGTCTAAGGATTAGGGGTTGACCATTTAGGACCGAGATGAGGAGAAACTTCTTCACTCAGAGTTGTTAACCTGTGGAATTCCCTGCCGCAGAGAGTTGTTGAGGCCAGTTCATTGGATATATTCAAGAGGGAGTTAGATATGGCCCTTACGGCTAAAGGGATCAAGGGGTATGGAGAGAAAGCAGGAAAGGGGTACTGAGGTGAATGATCAGCCATGATCTTATTGAATGGTGGTGCAGGCTCGAAGGGCCGAATGGCCGACTCCTGCACCTATTTTCTATATTTCTGTTTCTATGTTTATCAGGGAGGCTTTGAGGGTGTCCTTGTAATGTTTCCTCTGCCCTAATAATAGATATTATGAGGCCCGGTGTCAAATTTTGTTTGATAATCGCTCCCGTGAAGCACCTTGGGACGTATTGCTGTTAACGGTGCTGTATAAATGCAAGTTGTTCTTGTTGTTGAGAAGATTACAATAACTTGTATTTATATAATTATAATAAGATCATAATTTAGTTCATTTTATTTTGTGCTTCCTTTAGTTGGAATGGACCACTTGTGACAATGTTCTCTCAGTGCTGCCCTCCTCTTGCAGTGACGTTGTCTATTGGTCTCTCAGAGCCCTGGGCCTCTGGGGAGTGCCTCACCTTTGACCTTGAACCGCGTGAGCCCGCCCACCGACCGCAGCCCGGAGCTCGGGTGTTCTCGGAAACACTCGGCAGACGAAGCCACCGAGCGGATGGCCCGCCCCCCGGCCCAGCCGCGGTTGGGCCAAGCAGGCGGCGCGAAGGCGCGCGCGCGGGGGAGGGGGCGGCTTCCGATTGGCCAGAGCTGCTGGTCTGTCAGAGGGGAGTTCCGGCGGGAAGCGCGCGAGAGGCGGTGCAGTGAGAGGCGGCACTGGTCGCGCGACTGGAAGAATCGGCGGGGTTGGCCATCGAAGAGCACCATCCCGGGCCCAGTCACCTCATGCGGCGTTTACAGGAGCTCTGGGGGGAGGGTTTGCGGTTTGGTTTTGCAGGAGGAAGGGATGGTTCTGGCCCTGTAAGCTCAGACAGTGATTTGCATGTGTTCTTCTGAGCCTGACCCCTCCAACTTGTTGGCTCAAGTTTGCAGCTTCAGAATAATTCATATTCTGTGTGTGGGAGAGAGTATGTCAAACGACACTAACGTGAAGGACATCAAAGCTGGTTTAAAAAACCTGAACCTCCTCTTCATTGTCCTGGAAATAGGTAAGTGAATGTATATTTTTATATTCCTCTCCCCTCAAAGCTATCACAGCTCAATCCAATCCTGTCTTTGTTTGCTGGACTTTTCAGCAGGAGTCACTGGATGATGCTGGAGTTGCCAAGATCAGCAAACTCCGTGTGTACCACCAAATGAACCTGGGATCTTCCCATCCCTAGTTCTCCTGCGTAGGCATTTAAGGTCAACTTGCACTGGAACCATATGTGGGCAAGATCTGGAAAATGGCATTGGTGAACCAGTTGGGTTTTTAACGACACTCTGGCACTGTGTAATGCAGACCTGTGTTTGTCCAGGGGTCTAGAATTTTATAAGTGACATTGCTGCAGGCCTGGGGAACAAACCCGTCCCCTGTTTGCTCCCTTAGTTGGGAACGCTGCATGAAGTCTGAGAAAGGAAAATATGTGGAGTTTTGGAGGGAAAACATCCCCGGCATGTGTTTTAAGTCCTTGCGTGAATGCTGTCCGGTAGTCTGTCATTGTGTTTCCTGTTCTGTGTAGGACGAGTGACCAAAACGAAGGATGGCCATGAAGTCCGGACGTGTAAAGTAGCTGATAAAACCGGCAGCATCAACATATCTGTGTGGGATGATGTGGGAGGTCTGATTCAGGCTGGAGATATCATCCGGTTGACCAGAGGGTAACTTGCTTTTTTTTTTTAAACAAAACCTGATAAAGTTGGAGCAAACATTGAATGCAAACCGTTGTTAAATAGTGCTGACTTTTCTCCTCTCCTCCTCCTCCTCCTCAACTGGTTGAGATGTGTTGGAATGACACTTGTAAGGGTACTTGATGCCCTTTTTAGCTCACCTGAGTACCAATGTTTATTTGTTCTCTGGGTGTGGGTGATGGAGGCCGTTTACTGCCCATCCCTCGTTGTCCTGAGAAGGTGGTGGGCTTTCTCCTTGGACTACTGTAGTGCTTGTTGCGATGGTGCTTCCGCGGTCATTTGTGTTTGAGCTTGCACAGAGTATCGGCAGACCATTCAACTATAACAGGCATAACCCTGTCCCATCCGACATCCATGCCAGCACCTTCCAACAGGGTTCGATGGTTAGTGGAATCCCTGACCAACTTCCCCTTTCCCCCTCTCTAACCCAGGGTGCTGAGGCTAAGTGTAGTATCCTTGCATCACCTGAGATCAGCGCAGACTGAGAATCGGACCTGGGAATTTGCTTGGATATATGGTGCAGTGCTATACTAAGTACATACGAAATAGGAGCAGGAGTAGTCCCTAAGGCCACTCGAGCCTGCTCTGCCATTCAATAAGATCATGGCTGATCATCGACCTCAACTCCACTTTCCCGCCCGATTCCCATATCCCTTGATTCCCTTAGACTCCAAAAATTTATCAATCTCGGCCTTGAATATATTCAGAGTCTCAGCATCCACAGCCATCTGTGGGGCAGAGAATTCCAAAGATTCACGACCCTCTCGGTGAAGAAATTCCTCCTCATCTCAGTTGGCAGTGCTTCTGATCAAGCCATCAGGGGAAGTCCTTGCTTTCAGGAATTTGAAGAGTCGAGAACAATTCTACTTGTTTCTGGAATTCCTGAGATGGAGGGGTTGGTTTATGAGGAACGGTTGAGTGGGTTGGGCCTGTACTCATTGGAGTTTAGAAGAATGAGAGGTGATCTTATTGAAACTTATAAGATTCTGAGGGGGCTGGACAGGGTAGATGCTGATGCCCATCAGAGATGAGGCCACACTTCACAAGATCGCGACCATTCGACCTTTCTTAATTCATCAATCCAGAGATCCTAACGCCCCTCCCCCTCCTATTGTAGTATCAAATTGTTTCGTGAATGATTCCAGGGTTTTTGTCTCCACAGCAGTGTCTGTTCCACATATTCAGCGTTCTGTGTGAAGAAGGATTTCCTGATTATCACTCTAGCTTTAAAGGTGAAAGGACAGTGTGCAACCCACTGTGCCTGTGATTTAATAGTGGTCTCCCCTTCCATGCACCAGAGCATGACTGACAATTCACAACCCTCTGGCTGAGGTACACTGGTTGTGGGCCCATCCGACCAGCTCGATTAAGCAGCAGCCTGGTGGCATACATGGTTTTGAATGGCGTGCGTTTCAGATTTTAAGACTGATCTATTTTAAAGAAAATCTGTCTTGTATCTCGCAGATATGCCTCGATTTGGAAAGGATGTCTGACACTCTACACAGGGAGAGGAGGAGACCTCCAGAAAGTAGGAGAGTAAGTTCTTTGCCTTAAAACTGGAAACTGGAGAGCTGCTTGTAAACTGTCCTTCCTGCCGTGCTCCTTCGGTTGCCTCCCTTTGATCTAATGGTTTGAAAGGAAAAGACAGACTTGCATTTATATAGCGCCTTTCACCACCTCAGGACGTCCCAAAGCGCTTCACAGCCAATGAAGCACTTTTGGAGTCACTGTTGTAGGAAACGTGGCCGCCAATTTGCGCACAGCAAGCTCCCACAAAAACAGTGTGATAATGACCAGATCATCTGGTTTTTGTGATGTTGATTGAGGGATAAATATTGGCCCCAGAACACTGGGGCGAACTGCCCTGCTCTTCTTTGAAATAATGGGGTTGGGATCTTTTACATCCACCTGAGAGCAGGCGGGGTCTCGGTTTAACGTCTCATCTGAAAGACGACGCCTCCGACAGTGCAACTCTCCCTCAGTACCGCACTGGGAGTGTCAGCCTAGATTTATGTGCTCAAGTCTCTGGAGTGGGACTTGAACCCACAACCTTCTGACTCCGAGGCGAGAGTGCTGCCCACTGAGCCACAGCTAACTCACCGATAAAGTTTGAGACGTTTCAACGGTGCAGCACCGTAGTGAAGTTTCAATATGGAGTCCGCGGAGGGGTCAGTAGTGGGTTTGTGTCCACCAGTAGCCCACTGACCTGATTGCTGATCTCGATTGAGTTATTGTACGGAGGTGTCATTTCCCCACAGGAAGGGGAAGGATTGAGGGGGGAGGCATGAGGGATGATGGCATGGGTGAGGGTGCTATAATGGTTCGGCTACTCTTATAAACTTCCAGCAATCTGCTTGAGCAGAGATGGTGTCAGGTTGGGTTATGGCTCAGGAAAGTGGGAGACGAAAGAAAGGTGTCTTTCCTTTTAAAACGGGGGCACACCTGCCAGGTGAAAAGCTGTCACTTTGTTCCAGTGCTTTGACCTGTGATACATCTTGGATATAGTTTCCCATCAGGGACACCCCTCCCCTCCGCTAGGTGCCCATAGGGCTGCAAAAAATGAGCTGCTTTTGGGAGATCCAATACTGATCTGGAGATGAGAATTTGTTTTTACACAGCGAGTCACTATGACGTGGAATACGCTGCCTGCAAGGGCACAGGAAGCAGTTTCAATAATAACTTTCAAAAGGGAATTGGATATATATCTAAAGGGCAGCCATTTGCAGGGCTATGGGGAAAGAGCAGGGATGTGGGACTAATTGGATTGCTTTTTCAAAGAGCCGGCACAGGTATGATGGGCTGAATGGCCTCTTTCGGTGCTGTCTGATTCTATGATCATCGAACCCCTTTGCTGTCAGAATCACCTGAACACTTCAGCACTGGAAGGAGTTTTCATTTACACAAAGTAAAAGCTAACATGAATAAACGAGCAGCCTTTCAATCTCTGCACTTCTGAGGAGGGTAGAGTTCACTTCACTGGCACTGAGGTTGCTAGTACTGCCCCAATGATTGATCACTCAGCAGCGACCAGGAATCTCGGGAGTCAGTGCTGTTTTTCGGTTGTCCACTAAGAGGCACACAATGTTGGCTCTGTGTGACTAGTTTTGACAGCTGTGGCTCAGTGGGTAGCTCTCTTGAGTCAGAAGTTTATGGGTTCTAGTCCCACTCCAGAGACTTGAGCACATAATCTAGGGCGCCACTCCCAGTGCTGTACTTTGGAGCTGCCGTCTTTCAGATGAGACGTTAAACCGAGGCCCCGTCTGCTCTCAGGTGGACATAAAAGATCCCATGGCACTATTTGGAAGAAGTGCAGGGGAGTTACCCTGGTGTCCTGGCTAATATTTATCCCGCAATCAACATCACTTTTTAAAAAAAAAAATTATCTGGTAATTATCACATTGCTGTGTGTGGGAGCTTGCTGTGCGCAAATTGGCTGCCTCGTCTCCTACATTACAACAGTGACTACATTCCAAAAGTACTTCATTGGCTGTAAAGCGCTTTGGAAAGTATTGAGGTCATGAAAGGCGCAATAGAAATGCAATATATTTTCTTCCTGGTCGTCCCTACGTGTAACTACAACTCAGAGTCTTGACGAGTATTGGCAGGCTATTCGAGTGTGTTTTTTGGGTGCATTGGGCAAACCCCATCCCTTCTGGAGCAGCTCCGCGACCATCAGACTCTCATCCCCCACAGTGTGCGTGTTGCAAGGTTTTGGCGCCAGACTCTCTGCTGTTGTCTGCTTCTTGCTTGCAAGGATTGCAGTGGACTGCAATCCACTGGACGGGCTCTGACAGCGGGCGTGCACTGTGCAGGCGCGCGAGATTCTAGCGGCGTGTAATCGCTTCTGTGTTCCTTTTCAGGTTTTGTATGCAGTATTCTGAAGTGCCGAATTTCAGTGACCCCAATCCTGACTACATATCCCAGGCGCCCTCCCAGAACAAGTCTGTAAGTCTGATCCCTTTGGGCCAGGTTGCTGCTGTTTTAGTTCAATGTAAGTTTGCCTCCCCTGGCATCATGGGTTGCATTTCTGCAGGTGGCATCAGCCCTCTGGTACCTTATCCAAGTGGTCATTCCTTTTTTTTTCTTGCTAGTTTTCTCCTCTTCCCTCCTCTCCTGAAGGTGTTGGCTTTTCAAGAACATAAGAATTAGGAACAGGAGTCAGCCGTTCGGCCCCTCGAACCTGCTCCGCCATTTAATAAGATCATGGCTGATCTTCTACCTCAACTCCACTTTCCTGCACTATCTCCATATCCCTTGATTTCCCCTAGAGTCCAAAAATCTATCGATCTCAGCCTTGAATATTCTCAATGACTGAGCCTCCACAGCCCTCTGGGGCAGAGAATCCCAAGATTCACTACCCTCTGAGTGAAGAAGTTTCTCCTCATCTCAGTCCTAAATGGTCGACCCCTTATTCTGAGACTGTGACCCCTGGTTCTCCAGCCAGGGGGGACATCCTCTCAGCATCTACTTGGTCAGATGCTGGTCAACAGGTCCACAGGTGTCCCCTGGGACCTCACCCAAGTGCCATTATGTGGGCCAGGCGATGCAACCACAACGCTGTGGGGGGAGGGGGCATTCTGGCTGAGACTCAGCCTTTCATTGTCTGACAGCTGCACATCCACAGTTCCAGCAGAGGTCACTGGTGAGCAATCAGAAGTAGGAACCCGTGACCCATGACCACTCCCTAATGCTGGATGCTAAGGCCAATTGTAGCGCTCCTCACCCCTCTCCCTGCTGTGTGCAGCTAACTTCGCGCAGACCGAGGATCAAATCCGCGACCTTTCCAAAGTTGCTCTTCACGAGGGAGCCTCAACGGTGAGTGTGGGCCGGCTATTTGACCATGGAGGGCACCACAGCGATGTCCGATCCTGTCCTCACCCTCCTCTGTACCCCATCATCATGGGCGGTCCCTCGAAACGAGGATGATTTGCTTCCACGCCAAAAAAAAGGATGAGTTCACAGGTGTTTCAATGAAGGACCCGAACTACATCCTCGTGGGTGGAAGATGCCTGTGCATGGGTTTTTTTAACGTGGGGTGGCCGTTGCACACCAGCCACCACACGGGCTTGACCGAGCTAGATCTTGGTCCAGTGACGAGGGTTAACCAGGACGATTGGAGACCAGCTCTGCTGCACGGACCTAGTGCGCACACATCCCTGGCCCCGAGCTCACGCCTCCCCTGGGCCCCGATCACGAACCAGGGGAACGCTGGATAGTGATCAGCAATGGAAGCCCTGGGTTTTGAATTGCCCTTCCCCCAGCGTAGGGCACTGAGGCCAGTTGTCGTGTAGCGCAGACCAGTGATGGAACCTGGGGTCTACTTGGTGTGTTCGGCAAGGTCTAGGTGCAGCTGCGTCCTGACGCTATCGGGCACACACATCGTGCACTCTCCAGGACTGAGTGCGGCGATGGTAAAGTCATCCGAATTGCTGGGGGGAGATTCAGGGAGCTGCCAGGTTGGGGGCGACTCTTGCTTCGTTCCTCCAGCAAACCACCATTGAGTGGTTTGGATGGAGCTCGGGGAGCAGCTTCTATCCGGTCTGAGAGAATCCGGTTCATTTTATCTGATAACTGCTAAATCTGTCTTCAGTAGCCAATTGAGGGGAAGTTTATTGCCTCTTCCAGGAGATTACATGGCTGCAGGGTTGGTGGTTTGCTGGGGGTGCAGGGGGGGGAAGCGAAGGTGTTTATTCACGAAGCTCCGGCTATCATGAGTGTGGGGCAGACTTGACGGACCAGCTGGTATTTTCCCGCCCGTCAGTTTTGTATGTTCCTAAGATGTGTGTTTGTGGGGGCAGGGCTGAGGGGTGTATAACTTGGGTGGGGGGGAGGGGGGAGAGAATTCCAATAACTCATTATGTAACCGGAGCACTGTTTCCTTTTTAAGATCCCGGCTGAGCAAAGTAGTACGTCAACTGGCCCAGTGACTTCACCGCCCTCTGTGACCACTGGTAAGTACCTGCATTAAAGGACCAACAGTATTCCACACGACTGTCACCACCTATCCTGGAACACGAGAAGAAATTCTATCATATGATGAGACGCAAATACATGAAATATTTTCCATTTGAGGTTTTGAGGCAGCGCCGCGCTGTCGGAGGGGCAGTGCTGAGGGAGCGCCGCGCTGTCGGAGGGGCAGTGCTGAGGGAGCGCCGCGCTGTCGGAGGGGCAGTGCTGAGGGAGCGCCGCGCTGTCGGAGGGGCAGTGCTGAGGGAGCGCCACACTGTCGGAGGGGCAGTGCTGAGGGAACGCCGCACTGTCGGAGGTGCCGTCTTTCAGATGAGATGTTATAAAAGATTGCATGGCACTATTTGGAAGAAGAGCAGGGGGGAGTTATCCCCGGTGTCCTGGGGCCAATATTTATCCCTCACAAACAGATTATCTGGTCATTATCACATTGCTGTTTGTGGGAGCTTGCTGTGTGCAAATTGGCTGCTGCGTTTCCTACATTACAGCAGGGACTACACTTTATTAAAAGTGCTTCATTGGCTGTGAAGCGCTTTGGGACGTCCTGAGGTAGTGAAAGGTGCTATATAAATGCAAGTCTTTCTTTCTAGCAGGCACTACAGGCATCACAACATTATTGCCGATTCCTGCACTTGTTGGCTCAGCTCATCGACTTATTAACACACTGCTCTATGATGCTGGACACTACATAAAGTGATTCTGCTAAAATTTAATGCAAACTTCGTTAGTTTACTTGCAAGCGTTGTTCCCTCAACCAACATCACTAAAACAGATTATCTGGTCATTATCACATTGCTGTGTGTGGGAGCTTGCTGTGCGCAAATTGGGCTGCCGCGTTTCCAACAGTGACTACACTTCAAAAAGAGCTTCATTGGCTATAAAGTGCTTTGGGACGTCTTGAGGCCATGAAAGGCGCTATATAAATGCAAGTCTTTCTTTCCTCAGATGCTTTCTTTACATTTCTGGCCTGGATTGGATTTCAGCTCAGACTGAGGAGGTGAAAGTCTGCTGGCTGTCTTGAAGTGTATTTTTTTATTCATTCTTGGGATGTGGGCATCGCTGCGAAAGCAAGCCGTGACAACTGAGTGGCTTGCTCAGCCATTTCGGAGGGCAGTTAAGAGTGACATTGCTGTGGGTCTGGAGTCACATATCGGCCAGGCCGGGTAAGGGCGGCAGATTTCCTTAAAGGACATTAGTGAACCAGATGGTTTTTCTCACAATCATGCAACCAGCAGTCCTTTAGGAAAGGAAAGGTAGTTAAACGTCACCGTTACGAACTTTTGCTTAAAAAAAAATCTAGATTTATTTAATTAACTGAATTTAAATTCCCCAGCTGCCGTGGTGGGATTTGAACTCGTGTCTCTGGATCATTAGTCCAGGTGTCTAGACTACTGGTCCAGGAACATACCACCATGCCGGTTTTTGGACAGTTAATCTGGTTCCTAGTGGGTACTATGTTGGCAATCTCACTCAGACATGCCATAGAATAGCTGGTGTGGGAAAACGGAACAACGTCACCCAGGTGCAGTAGGGCTTGGGGCGCCGTCGTGTTGGGGGTTTTACTCTGCAGCTGCCTGTGCTACACCTAATTTGGGTGAACGAGGTTGAAAAAGGTCTTCCACTTCCGTTGCACTGATGTCCTTTTACTTGAGCGCAAAATTCACCTGAGCAAATGCCCCTGCAGCTGACTGAACGCTCGCGCAGTTGACTGATGTGTGACTCTCTGTTTGAACTCTTGCGTAAAAGAGACCGAGTTGCAGGCAATGGGGAGAGGGTTCCCCAAGTGACGGATGTGACATGCTGGAGCTGTGCTGCTTGGATCCTGTGTGGACTTATTGTGGATTAATGCAGAACATTGAGGTCCAGCAGCAGGCTTTTGTGTTCCTGGCACAACCCTCAAGGCCCCAGCCAGCCACGCTTGTGTCGCTGCCCTGACAGAGGGCTGGCAGCCTGGGCACAGCTGTGCTCTAGAGTGTGGGCCTTGGCATGGAGTAAGCTGGCTTCTGGCCCAGTGGCTTTGCCTTGGAACAAGACCAAGATGTGCACTTTCTTGCTCTAGAGACTCCTGATACTGGATACAAGACGTTCCAGTCCCTGCTCCTGACAGCCCTCGCCTTGCTGAACAAAAAAAAATGTCTATTGGATTGTATAATTGCTGGCGTTCACCAACTTTATGTATTAACTGGGTATCCACGTGCTGTTTGCTGAGCACTAAGTGATGATAGAGGCAGCTTTTGACTTGGGCTCCACTTAGTCCTTGTACCGACCTATGCCAAGGAGGGAGGCACTCCGCAGGAAGGAGGGCGGAGGACCTTTGGCGGATTTTGGGCAGTCGCCATGAGGTGCCAAGTCTGTGCCATTGGTGGCAGCCATGGGACCAAACGGGAGTGCCTACGTCGCTCGGGGGCAGGTAGCTAGGGGCGGGGGAGAGGAGAATGTTGCCCAAATAGCCCATAAAGGGAACTCTTCTCAATCGGGATGCTGTTGTCATTCGGTTTTGTTCCTTGTTCCAGTCGCTCCAGGTAACGACAGTCTGAATGCTGCTGGCTCAGGTGGAGCGTCCCCGGGCAACACGAATCACCAGCCGCCGCCACCAGCAGGTGGAAGAGGCAATGGACGCGGCCCAGGAACTAACCAGGCAGCGGCCACATCCGGCTCCACCCCGGCAACCACCACCCTTAGCAACGGAAGGGATCCACGGCGGGTACCGAAGCGATGATTTTCTGAACTTTTAATTTTTCATTTTCTTTTTTAAAATTCCCTTTTTGATAACCTGTAGCAGCAGTATCAAAGTCCTATTGTTTTTAACAAACTCCATCTCATCCTTCACCCCCTGGGCTCCTTCAGATTGGCATTGGAAGCAAGGCAGTTGGCAAGATGACTCAATCCTCCAACCGCCCCCTCCCCGATCATCTTGTTTGATGGGGCCTATCTGGGTAATCATGTCCCTTTTAAAATACTTTCACAGTGGTTAATGCATCTTGACAATTTGAAGGCGTTTGGTCCAAATCCGAGGAATGCAGCTTTCATGGGGCCCTGTCCTGGGGGTTGATGCTGAATATGACTGATCCCAAATGGTGAGGGGCATTGTGTGGCGGGGCTGAGGCGCCCTGGCGTCCTCGCACTTTCTCAACGCTCTCCTGTACCGACACGACCAAATCAACCGCAAGATGGGGCTGGGGACCGACACCGATTTGAAGGTGGGTTGGCTTCCTCCCTGCCACACGGTATGTAATTAGACAGCACCTTGCCCATTCAACCGTGCAACCAGCCCGTGACTGGATCAAATCTGCTTTTTGTATCAGCTGAATTTCTGCCTCTTAATAACTTAGACTGGGAGATCCACGTCCATTTTGTGGTGTCTTGGTCCTCTCTCATTTATTTGGGAACAGGCATTTTGTGCACCATTTCCGCCTCCCCCCCCTCCCCATTCCCCTCCCATAATGTAAGATTTACAATGTCACTGCCAACGGAATTTGACACGTAGCTGCCCCCCTTCCCCCATGAAATTTATTAGTATTTCGGTAAATCCTGTCACTGTTGGGTGTGTGAGAAGATTCCTTTTGTGTTTTTCTCTCCTGTCGGTGTTGTACCCTTGCTTGGGGTACGGTCGCACCCTTCAATGCCTCCCCCAAGCGCCAATTCGTCACGTGTGAGCCTTAATGGTGAATTTTGGCAGGCTATTTGATTGCAGGGTGCATCACATCTGAGCTCGATCCTCCCAATGTTCACACACAAAGACACTTGTCGTCTCCCACTCTCTCGTATACTCTCACACTCAGGAGCAAGCACCCTGGGCAATTTCCGCACCACCCTCACCCTTCCCTTTCTCTGTCTTACCTAGGTGTGGCCGCTATTTTTAGCCATTGGCTCTGCCACCTCGGCACAGCCTGGGAATCAACCTTGGCACTCGCCTGCGGTGTGTGGCACAGCTACCCACAAAGGCACCATGGAACCTCTTTCTCTTTTTCTGTAGGGATGTGCCCAGCCTCCACTTGGCAACTGCTCACAACGAAATGGGCCAAATCAGAAGGTCACCACATGGACAATCTCGGGTGCAGACCTCTGGTTGCAGGATTCCTGAGAAAGACCCTTGAGCGAGATACTGTCTGGGACCTCGACAAAAAGAAAGTAACAGCCCCAAGTATCCTCAGCTGCTATCTCATTGCCCTTTTCATTCCCCTTTCAGCACAACTCTTCCTCCACATTCAGTGTATAACAGTACATTTAAGGCATAGCAGATATCTTGAGTCAGGCAGTCATTTAATCTCCGAATTCTGATATTTGTAACTCTTGAGTTGCACTCTTGTGCTTTCAGACATTCCAGGCGCAGCGTGGTTGAATTGTTACCTTGGAACTCATTTCCAGCTAAGTCTTGAACTATCTGTAATTTGGGCTGTATTTAAACATTTTGGGTTTAAATGCCTCGTCCCAACTGCTGCGGGCGGTTTTAATTTGTACTTTTGTTATCCAGCGTGGATTGAAGTGAAGTCGGTGTTTGAACCTGCAACACGGCTTTGGCAGCAGCCTAGTGTAAGTGGTTTGTGAATCCCCAGAACTGCCTGGCACCAATATTTCAAAACAATTTCTGTGTGTGTGAGTGTATATAAAAATACTAGTTTTAAAGTAAGTGAAGTGCTTTGAAAGGACTAGTCCCAGCAGGTGTGGGAGTAGGTTCACGTACCTCGCTGAAGCCTGACAGTCCAGTCCATTTCAGACCGTGATTTGGACGGGGGAAGAGGAGGTGAACTCCAAGCACACTCTTAACTTATTTTATTGAGGGTTAGTGGGATAACGTGACTCGAAGACCGAGTCGAGCAATACTCCTCATCCCTTCACCTTCCCGCCTTTCTGTTACACATTTATACAACACCTCTGGGTTTAATCTCTCTCAATCTTTGTTGTAAATAATAGTATAAAATCCCCTCGTCATTTTTTATTAAAGTTGTTACCAGTCAGTACAAGATGAGCCAAAAATTGGGTTGCTTTTTTTAAAAAAAAAATGTCTTTATCGGTCAGCTGTGACTCAGTGGGCAGCACTCTCACCTCTTGAGTCAGAAAGCTGTGGGTTCAAGTCCCACTCCAGGGAATTGAGCACAAAAATCTAGGCTGACACTCCAGTGCAGTGCTACACTGTCGGAGGTACCGTCTTTCAGATGAGATGTTAAACAGAGGCCCTGTCTGCCCCCTCAGGCGGGCATAAAAGATCCCACGGCACTATTTCAAAGAAGAGCAGGGGAGTTATTTATCCCCAATGTTCTGGCCAATATTTATCCCTCGACCAACATCACTTTATAAAAAAAACAGATTATCTGGTCATAATCACATTGCTATTTGTGGGAGCTTGCTGTGCGCAAATTGGCTGCTGTGTTTCCTACATTACAACAGTGACTACACTCCAAAACTACTTCATTGGCTGTAAAGCGCTTTGGGACGTCGTGAAAGGCGCTATATAAATGCAAGTCTTTTCTATCTTTTTTCCCCCTCCCCCTCCTCCTTTGTGACGGGGTGGGGGGGGGTGGATTGGAGTAGCGGGGAACTTGGTGGGGGTGGGTGAGGCGTTGTCTTATCACTGTTGCAATTATCATCAAGTTTCGATGTCGCTGTGTTTCATTCGGGGGCGAGTAAATCAAAGTAATGGCAGGTATGTTTCCTAACTCTGCAAATGTTTTTTAGTAAACTTGTCGAGACCTCCCTCCTGCCCAGCTCCCAGTATATCGTTGTCTGTGTGCCATCGTGTATGTTTTCCATTTTCAGTACTTGCATTCTGTCGCTGAACACGTCCTTTCCATACACTTTATTTTTAAGTGCCAACAGTGGAGACATCTTTACATAAGCCAGTATACAACGCTGGCCTCCGAGCCACGGCATCTAATCAGTTATTGATCATCGAGACCATCTTTTGTAGTAACTACACACAGAATGCCGTGCAATCTATCATTTTAATGGATTTGTGGATTTTAATGGACTGTCCTGGGGTCAATATTTATCCCTCAACCAACATCACTAAAACAGATGATCTGGTCATTATCACAATCGCTGTGTGTGGGAGCTTGCTGTGCACAAATTCACTGCCACGTTTCCTACATTACAACAGTGACTACACTCCAAAAGTGCTTCATTGGCTGTAAAGTGCTTTGGACGTCCTGAGGTAGTGAAAGGCGCTATATAAATGCATGTCTTTTCTTTTTCCAGTGCTGGATAAGGATGTTACGCTGGTAGTGGATACATTTGAAAGAATTTGGGGTTCTAGCATCAACACCAGTTCCACCAGAAACTACAGCTTCAAGGCCACTTTTTAGATTTTGTCAGAAAATGGAGAATGTTTTTTTAAAAACTCTCATTTCCTCCCTTAGGCAACCCCTGACATTGGAGCAATGTAGCCAAGTCCAGTCCTATCCTCCCTTGACAGCCACACGCACGCACATAGTTGCCAGCAGTACAGTCACTGGCTGACTTCTCTTTTCCCTAAACCCCCCCCCCTCCCCCCCCCCGGATCACTGAGGGCAATTGCAGCCCCTCTACTGCCACATCAGTGCTAAATGGTATATACTTCAATGCAAGGAGTATAGGGAATAAGGCAGGTGAGCTGAGAGCACATATAGACACATGGGAGTATGACATTATAACTATTACTGAGACATGGCTGAAAGAAGGGCAGGTATGGCAGCTCAACATTCCTGGCTACAGGGTTTTCAGATGGGATAGAGAGGGGGGGAGAAAAGGAGGGGAGGGTCGTAGTATTGATTAAAGATACAATTACAGCTGTGAGGAGGGATGATATGTTAGAGGGATCATCAAATGAGGCCATATAGGTCAAATTAAAGAACAAAAAAGGGGCGATCACACTACTGGGAGTATACTATAGACCCCCAAACAGAGGGAGATAGAAGAGCAAATATGTAGGCAAATTTCTGAAAAGTGCAAAAACTATAGGGCGGTAATAGTTGGGGATTTCAACTACCCTAATATTAACTAGGATAAAATTAGTGTGAAAGGTATAGAGGGTGCAGAATTCCTAAAATGCATTCAGGAGAACCTTTTTAGCCAGTATGTAGCAAGCCCAACAAGGGAGGAGGCGGTTTTGGATTTAATTCTAGGGAATGAAGGTGGACAGGTGGAAGGGGTGTATCAGTGGGAGAGCATTTAGGTGCTAGTGATCATAATTCAGTTAGATTTAGGGTAGTTATGGAAAAGGAGAATGATAGACCAGGAATAAAAGTTCTCAATTGGGGAAACGCCAATTTTGATGAGCTGAAATGTGATTTAGCCATAGTGAACTGGAAACAGCTACTTGAACGTAAATCAGTGTCGGAACAGTGAGAGGAGATCCGGAGGGTTCAGAACAAGTGTGTTCCTTAAAGAAAAAGGGTGGGACAAACAAATCTAGAGCCCCCTGGATGTCAAGGAACATACCCAGGGTAGGATAAAGGAAAAAAAGGGAGGCTTATGACAGATACCGAGGACTAAATACTGCAGGAACCCTATATAGAAAGTGCAGGGGTGAAATTAAAAAGGAAATTAGGAAAGTAAAGAAGGAGCATGAAAAAATATTGGCAAGTAAAATCAAGGAAAACCCAAAGATGTTTTATAAATACATTAAGAGCAAGAAGATAACTAGAGAAAGAGTGGGGGCTATTAGAGACCATAAAGGAAATCTGTGTGTGGAGGCGGAAGACGCGGGTTGGATTCTTAATGAATACTTTGTATCCGTTTTCACAAAACGGAGGGGCGATGCAGACTTTGCAATCAGGGAGGAGGTGTGTGAAATATTAGATGAAATAAACACAGTGAGACAGGGAGTATTAAAGGGTTTAGCAGCTTTGAAAGTGGATAAATCCCCAGGCCTGGATGAAATGTATTCTAGGCTGTTAAGAGAAGCAAAAGAGGAAATAGCAGAGGCTTTGACCATCATTTTCCAATCCTCTCTGGCTACAGGTGCGGTGCCTGAGGACTGCTAACGTGGTACCTTTGTTTAAAAAGGGAGAATAGGATAGACCGAGTAATTGCAGGCCAGTCAGCCTAACCTCAGTGCTGGGAAAATGATTGGAAAATATTCCGAGGGACAGGATAAATCTTCATTTAGAAAGACACAGATTAATCAAGGACAGTCAGCATGGATTTACTACGGGAAGGTTGTGTCTGACTAACTTAATTGAATTTTTTGAGGAGGTAACACAGAGGGTAGTATGTTTGATGTAGTGTATATGGATTTCAGCAATGCTTTTGATAAGGTCCCACATGGCAGACTGGTCACGAAAGTAAAAGCCCATGGGATCCAGGGTAAAGTGGCAAGTTGGATCCAAAATTGGCTCAGAGGCAGGAAGCAAAGGGTAATGGTTGAAGGGTGTTTTTGTGACTGGAGGAATGTTTCTAGTGGGGTTCTGCCGCACTCTGTGCTAGGTCCCTTGCTTTTTGTGGTATATATTAATGATTTAAACTTTAATGTCGGGGGTATGATTAACAAGATTGCAGATGATACTAAAATCGTCTGTGTGGTTGATAATGAAGAAGCTGTAGACTGCAGGAAGATATCAATGTATTGGTCAGGTGGGCAGAACAGTGGCAAATGGAATTCAATCCAGAGAAGTGTGAGGTAGTGCATTTGGGGAGGGCTAACAAGGAAAGGGAATACACATTAAATGGTAGGACACTGAGAAGTGTAGAGGAACAAAGGGACCTTGGAGTGCAGGACCACAGATTCCTGAAGGTAGCAGGCCAGGTGGATAAAGTGGTAAGGAAGGCAAAAGGAATACTTGCTTTTATTAGTCGAGGCATAGAAAACAAGAGTAGGGAGGTTATGCTTGAACTGTAGTTACACTAGTTAGGCCACAGCTGGAGTACTGTGTGCAGTTCTGGTCACCATATTACAGGAAAGATGTGATTGCACTGGAGAGGACAGATTGGATAGGCTGTGTTTCTTTTCTTTGGAACAGAGGAGGCCGAGAGGAGATCTTATTGAGGAGTATAAAATTGAGGGGCGTAGATAGAGTGGATAGGACCTATCTATTTCCCTTAGCAGAGGGGTCAACAACCAGGGGGAATAAAGTAATTTTAAAGTAATGGGTAGAAGGTTTAGAGGGGACTTGAGGGGAAATGTCTTCACCCAGAGGGTGGTGGGGGTCTGGAACTCACGGCCTGAAAGGGTGGTAGAGGCAGAAACCCTCACCACATTTAAAAAGTACCTGGATGTGCACTTGAAGTGCCGTAACCTACAGGGCTACGGACCGAGAGCTGGAAAGTGGGATTAGGCTGGTGAGCTCTTGGTCGGCCGGCGCGGATACGATGGGCCGAATGGCCGCCTTCCGTGCTGTAAATTTCTAAGATTCAGTTGAGATAAGTTAACAGCACAGACGGGGATCTGAACCTGGAATCTTCCTAATCCATCTGCCTCAGTACCAGGCAGTGCATTCACCCACTGAGCCAGCAGGATCTTTTTTTTTTTGTTGGTTTTATTTGTTCGTTTAGGAATTGCCAAACGAGTAAGATAGTCAGTTGCTGCACTGTGGCCCCAGTGGAAGAACCAACTGCAGGCGTGACTCATCGGTGCCACTCAGTGGTGACAATCTGATACTGCACCAGTGTCATGTTTCACAGTAAACTTTTAAGTTCAAAAGAGGATTTTCTGCTGGTCAGAACAGTGGGATTTGTAACCTCTTGGTTGACGGCTAACATATACCCTAGAGATGAAGACTTTCACTACTTTTAAAAGTTGCTTAATTTTTCTTAAATTATTGTTGGCACTCAGCAATAATGTCAATGTGTATTAACAAGCGGACATGGACGAGGACTGCAATTATTGAAGGACTATCACTTGCCTTTGTGGACTGTATACACCTCACTATGTTGCAACATACCAATTTGCCACAACTACTGTTAATAAATGCTTCCTTTGAACTTTTGTGGGTTTTTTTATTTCATCGAATTACTATTTTTTTTTAAAAAGTGAGGACAGGTAAAAGGCATGGCTGACTGGAGCCAGCATTTGACTCCCAACATTTATCTCTGGCATCCGTTTCTGGGACACTCACAGCGTCCGCTGGGGCTCAGTGTCGTTTGTGGGAGCTTGCTGTGCGCGAATTGGCTGCCGCGTTTCCCATATTAACAACAGTACTTAATTGGCTGTAAAGCGCTTTGGGACGTCAGGTGGTCGTGAAAGGCGCTATAGAAATGCAAGTCGATCTCTGGTTAATGAAAGACTAAAAGGAAGAAAAGTGCAAAAGCAAGGCTTTCGGGAGGGGGATTGAGCCAAATATTGGCCCCAGGACACCTAGGAGAACTCCCCATGCTCTTTGAAATAGTGTCGTGGGATCTTTTACTTCCACCTGAGAGGGCAGAACGTCTCGGTTTAACGTCTGACGAAAAACGGCACCTCCAACAGTGCAGCACTCCCTCAGTACTGCCCTTCCGATAATTCGGTGCTCTCTCAGTACTGCCCCTCGGACAGTGCGCTGCTCTCTCAGTACTGCCCCTCCGACAGTGCGCCGCTCCCTCAGTACTGCCCCTCGGACAGTGCGGCGCTCTCTCAGTACTGCCCCTCCGACAGTGCTGCGCTCCCTCAGTACTGCCCCTCCGACAGTGTAGCGCTCCCTCAGTACTGCCCCTCCGACAGTGTAGCGCTCCCTCAGTACTGCCCCTCGGACAGTGCGGCGCTCTCTCAGTACTGCCCCTCCGACAGTGCTGTGCTCTCTCAGTACTGCCTCTTGGACAGTGCGGTGCTCCCTCAGTACTGCCCCTCCGACAGTGTAGCGCTCCCTCAGTACTGCCCCTCCGACAGTGTAGCGCTCCCTCAGTACTGCCCCTCCGACAGTGTAGCGCTCCCTCAGTACTGCCCCTCCGACAGTGTGGTGCTCTCTCCGTACTGCCCGTCCGACAGTGCGGCGCTCTCTAAGTATTGGCCCTCCGACAGTACGGCGCTTCCTCAGTACTGCCCCTCCCACAGTGCAGAGCTCCCTCAGTGCTGCATTGGAGTGTCAGCCTAGATTTTTATGCTCAAATCTCTCGAGTGGGATTTGAACCCACAACCTTTTGACTCCGAGGGAAGAATGCTACCGATTGAGCCACGGCTAACACCTTGATTGATTTTTCCCTTCCTTAACTCGTGTGCCAAATGAGGGCAATGGTATCTCTTCAACCCACTCCCATAGTTGAGATCTGCCAACTCTGCATAGAACCTGGCTGAAGAGACAACGTTCCTGGATTGTGTCACTCAGCACCCTCTGGAGGTTTGTCCTTTAAGTTGTCATAAGGCACTGAGCTTATTTTTGATTGTGAAACTTTATGGAATGCCAATAAAAGTGGGCAGTCTTTGTGTTTAGATGTTTTGGCATCCATAACCTATTAGCCTCAATTACAAATGGCTGATGTTTTCATATAGCGAAGGACATGATGCAATATGAGGTTAAAGAGTAACTAACCAGAAATCAGTTGGCACATGTGCTTTTCCTCATCACCTGTGAGGAGAAGGGGCTGGCTGCTAGTCCACATTTCAACATTTACAGAGAGTGGTGAGAATGTAGAACTCGCTACCACGGAATGGTTGAGGTGAATAGTGTAGATGCATTTAAGGGGAAGCTGGATAAACACATAAAATAGAAAGGAATAGAAGGATATGGTGATGGGGTGAGGTGGGCCGCATGGCCTGTTTCTCTGCTGTATATTCTGTCTAATTTTTGCAACAGGCAAATTGAATGAAACCTCATTTGCCAGTGATCGTGCTGAGTCTGTCGTTTCCTGTTTGCCACAAAATATAATAGGGTACGTGCGGACTGAGTCTTCACTGCTTCCCACCAGCAACATCATCCTGCTTGGAGTATCACGCTCCAAGTGATCAACGAATCAGTACAGGTGGGGACATGATGGAGAGGAAGAGGAAAAAAGATTCTGAACAAATAAAGGATTGAAATAGAAACAGAAGATGCTGGAAACACTCAGCGGGTCAGTCAGCGTCTGGAGAGAGAGAAACAAAACGTTAATCCTGTTTCTCCACAAACGCTGCCTGAGTATTTCCAGCATTTTCTGTGAATATGTCGTCATCATCATAGGCGTTCCCTTGAAGCGAGGATGACTTGCTTCCACGCCAAAAAGGGATGAGTTCACAGGTGTTTCGATGAAGGACCTAATATTCCAGGTCCTGAATTACATCCCGAAGGGTGGAAGATGCCTGTGGGTGGATTATTTTAACGTGGGGTGACCGTTGCACACCAGCCACCACACGGGCTTGACAGAGCGAGGTCTTGGTCCAGGGGCAAGGGTTAACCAGGACGACTGGAGACCAGCTCTGCTACACGGACGCAGTGCGCGCACATATCGCAGTGTGGGCTGGGCCCCGATCACGACCCTCTACAGTCTCTCGCCGCTGCTTCGCCCCGACCTCACCGATATATACTCTGGGTAGGTGTAATTATACTATCAATATGGTGTTAATCATCGTGCAATTACACACATCTCTCTGTGTCTCAGGTTAAGTATGTTAGAAAATGCTTCACTAAACAATGTACCTACAAAATTGTTTCTTTGCAACATAGCAGAACAATTCACAGCCCATCAGTTGACTTATTGGAGAGCTGGCTGCAAATTAGCTCCAAGTAGGTCTCGGTACTTGTCTAAAACATCACAGTAATCATATCTCCACACTTATAGCTGCTTCAGTGGGTAGATGCACTGCCTGCTGTGGTACTGCGGCCCACAGACCTGAGTGAGCTGGGATAGGGATGCTACAAGAGGTCTCAATGCTTCTGGGTGGGTGGACTAATTTAATTGGACCATAAAGGGTGGCACTGGGTAACCCAGTGGCACCAGGACAGAAACAGCACTACAAGTGCCCGCTCAGTTTGAGGGGGGTGGCAAAGCCAATAGAACCTTCTTACAGATAGTCCAATTAAATGATTGCAGGGATGAGGGACTTCAGTTACATGGATAGACTGGAGAAGCTGGGGTTGTTCTCCTTGGAGCAGAGAAGATTGAGAGGAGATTTGATCGAGGTGTTCAATATCATGAGGGGTCTTGTCAGAGTAGATAGAGAGAAACTGTTCCCATTGGTGGAAGGGTCGAGAACCAGAGGTCACAGATTTAAGATGATTGGCAGAAGAACCAAAGGCGACATGAGGAAAAACGTTTTTACGCAGCGAGTGGTTGGGATCTGGAATGCGCTGCCTGAGAGGGTGGTGGAGGCAGACTCAATCGCGGCTTTCAAAAGGGAGTTGGATAAGTACCTGAGGGGGGAAAAGTTGCAGGGCTACGGGGAAAGGACGGGGAGTGGGACTGGCTGAGGGGCTCTTGCAGAGAGCCGGCACGGGCTCAATGGGTCGAATGGCCTCCTTCCGTGCTTCACGGTCAATGATACAGTTGACGTCCTGTGGGGCCCACTGGTGGCGGAAGGCCTCAAGCGTAATGGTGGGCACTGTGTGGTCCCTCTCCCGGGCACCGGCACACGCAAAATCCGTGGAAGAGAGGCAGGCAGTGACATTCTATGTGGGGGAGGTACAAAATGAATCAGGGGTCCTGCTTTTGGTCACTTTCTCGGAACCCCCGTTGAAAAGTGCCTGTGGATGCTGGATGAGAAGAGGCAAGATTGGGGTCACTTCCGATGCCCCCCTTCCCACAGGCTCACGTGGGAAGAATGGCTACTTAGGAGTGCAGCTTGCACCTATTCAGTTGTATGAAGCTCTGGTCAGACCCCATTTGGAGTAACTGCGTCCAGTTCTGGGCCCCGCCCTTCAGGAAGGGTATATTGGCCTCGGGGAGGGGACAGCGCAGATTGCCCAGAATGATGCCGGGGCTAAAAGGCTTAAATCACGAGGACAGGTTGCACAGACTGGGCTTGTATTCCCTTGGGTTTAGAAGGCTGAGGGGTGATCTAATTAAAGTGTTTAAGATGATTAAAGGATTCGATAGAGTCGATCAAAATGGTTTCCTCTGGTGGGGGCAGTCCAGAACAAGGGGGCATCACCTTCAAATCAGTGCCAGGCCGTTCAGGGGTGATGTCAGGAAGCACTTCTTCACACAATGGGGAGTGGGAATCTGGAACTCTCTCCCCCAAAAAGGCTGTGGATGCTGGGGGTCAATTGGAGCTTTCAAGACTGAGATCGATGGATATTTTGGGGGGTAAGGGGATCGAGGGATATGGAGCAACGGTGGGTAAATGGAGTTGAGGTATCGATCAGCCATGATCTAATTACATAGAATGTACAGCACAGAAACAGGTCATTCGGCCCAACTGGTTTATGCTCCGCACGAGCCTCCTCCCACCCTATCAGCACAACCTTCTATTCCTTTTCCTTCATGTCTTTATCTAGCTTCTTAAATGCATTTTTGAATGGCAGAGCAGGCTTGAGGGGCTGAATGGCCTCCTGCTGTTCCTAATGTAACAGGCTCGAGGGGCTGAACGGCCTCCTCCTGTTCCTAATGTAACAGGCTCGAGGGGCTGAACGGCCTCCTCCTGTTCCTAATGTAACAGGCTCGAGGGGCTGAACGGCCTCCTCCTGTTCCTAATGTAACAGGCTCGAGGGGCTGAATGGCCTCCTCCTGTTCCTAATGTAACAGGCTCGAGGGGCTGAACGGCCTCCTCCTGTTCCTAATGTAACAGGCTCGAGGGGCTGA
Organism: Pristiophorus japonicus; assembly: GCF_044704955.1. Lineage (NCBI taxonomy): Eukaryota > Metazoa > Chordata > Chondrichthyes > Pristiophoridae > Pristiophorus > Pristiophorus japonicus. Next base: position 39,361,755 of record NC_092010.1, read on the forward strand.
ACGGCCTCCTCCTGTTCCTAATGTAACAGGCTCGAGGGGCTGAACGGCCCCCTCCTGTTCCTAATGTAACAGGGTCGGGGGCTGAATGGCCTCCTCCTGTTCCTAATGTAACAGGCTCGAGGGCCTGAATGGCCTCCTCCTGTTAAAATGAACCTAACCCCAGTAAATATACAGTGTAATCTGTGCTACCAATCTGTGCTACCAACCAGTGCTGAGGAACACCTTCCGATAGCTGATCTCAAGCCTCCCCTTCTAATATTGACCATGCGGAATACATAGAATAGTATCCAACAAGCAGTTGGCGTCCCTTATCTTTTTAAATGTAAGTGTTTGGTGAATTGTGCAGTGTGGTAACAGGGGTAATACTGGTGGACAGTGTACCACACGGCACTACTGATTGCTCGTGCCAATGGTCTAGGGTGCAAAGTACAATGCCAATCCCTTTACTGCCTGAAGGATCCTCAGTCGCATCGCTCTCTTCACGTCACTTGCTGGGCTACACAGGGCAGTCAGTAATTCGATATATGCTTCTATTCTTCAGCTCTCAGAGACACTGTGGAGGGTTAAAGCCGAGGAATTGGAGCAGAGGCTGTTGCACTGGACTTGTTCACTTTGTTTAAGGGGAGCTCTCGGCTGACAACTGCCTTTAAGGGTTGTTGACCACCTCGCCTGGCAGACTTCTGCCCTCCAGAAAGTCCCGGAGACTCAGGATTGCGGGGAACCAGAGAAAGACGCAGGTAAACCAATTTTGCAACGAATTAATTCCCTCCCTCCCCCCATACAATTGCTCTTCCGATGCTTTAAGATTGTGCTTTGGAAAAATGTCGGCGGGCACAAATGACCAGTGAACACGAGGGTTACCTATTAAAGGTGCAAGGAGAGGGGAGAGTAAACTCGGTACTTTGTCTGAGTTTAAGCCGCTCTATTCGGTCCCCAGCGCGATTTAACCGCAAGAGTCAGCCGGTTTCAAATGTTCATTTCCTCCACATGTGTCCCCGGGGGAAGTCAGCCGGATTGATTGACAGCCCGGATTGATTGACAACCGGCGTGTTCATTTCCCAGTCGGGAAACAGACTTGCGAATGTTGTGGTCACATTTAAAACCTTTCTTTTGGGGGGGGTGAGACCACTTTGTCGTCTGACAAAAAATGCAAAACTTCAGGAGCTGGGACACTCGAGTCAGTTTTGAAACCGAGCTTCTGAAAAGGGCACGGTTAACCCTTGCAAAGCTGTGTGTAAATGGGCAAATACTGTCACCTTTTAGTGATTTGGTGCCAAAAATGCCGTTGTGTTTCTTGTGGATTTTTTGATGGTGAAACTGGCGAGTGGATTTTCTAAGCATTTCACCTCCTCAGATTTCCCACATTACAACAGTGACTCACTCCACTTCAAAAGTACTTCATTGGCTGTAAAGAGCTTTGGGACATCCGTGAAAGGCGTTATATAGAAGGCGCTATATAAATGCAAGCTCTTTCCTTACTGCATAGAAGAGCCTCTATATCCTCCAATTTAGGAATTTGTATAAAGCTTCTGTTATAAAGCAAAGCTGTGACCCTAGTTCTGTCATAAAGTCACTGGATCTAAGCTTACAATTCCTTTTTTCAAAATGTCTCCCCTCCTTGCCTAACACACTGACTGGTACTGATAGTTCCTGGGCAGTGGTCAGCCTCTGATGACGTCCCCCAAGTGGTCCACTCTGCTTCGCCCTAGCTGGTGAGTGTCGAAAAGCTATTCAACCAGGTTAGATGCTGGACTCGCCTGATGTTGATATCTGCGTTTTCCAGCAGCAGTCAATGGATAACATAGAAACATAGAAAATAGGTGCAGGAGCAGGCCATTCGGCCCTTCGAGCCTGCACCACCATTCAATATGATCATGGCTGATCATTCACCTCAGTACCCCATTCCTGCTTTCTCTCCATACCCCTTGATCTCTTTAGCCGTAAGGGCCACATCTAACTCCCTTTTGAATATATCCAACGAACTGGCTTCAACAACTTTCTGTGGTAGAGAATTCCACAGGTTCACAATTCTCTGAGTGAAGAAGTTTCTCCTCATCTCGGTCCTAAATGGCTTACCCCTTACCCTTAGACTATGACCCCTGGTTCTGGACTTCCCCAACATCGGGAACATTCTTCCTGCATCTAACCTGTCCAATCCCGTCAGAATTCTATACGCTTCTATGAGATCCCCTTTCATTCTTCTAAACTCCAGTGAATATAAGCCTAGTCGATCCAGTCTCTCCTCATATGTCAGTCCTGTGTTCCTGAGAATCAGTCTGGTGAACCTTTGCTGCACTCCCTCAATAGCAAGAATGTCCTTCCTCCGATTAGGAGACCAAAACTGAACACCAGATGAGGCCTCACCAAGGCCCTGTACAACTGCAGTAAGACCTCCCTGCTCCTATACTCAAATCCCCTCGCTATGAAGGCCAACATGCCATTTGCCTTCTTCACCGCCTGCTGTACCTGCATGCCTACCTTCAATGACTGATGTACCATGACACCCAGGTCTCGTTGCAACTCCTCTTTTACTAATCTGTTACCATTCAGATAATAATCTGCCTTCATGTTTTTGCCACCAAAGTGGATAACCTCACATTTATCCACATTATATCGGGAAGCAGAGACTCTGACTGCTTTTCCGTGTTTCCACCCAGTTCCACGGTTGCTGAGGCCAGTTGCTGCCGTTGTTGATTGAGACTGGCCAACATGGTTTGCAAGGCTCAATGCCACATGATATCCATTTGGGGGGAAAGGAACCCCTGAGTCTAATTTTGTTTCTGTAAATCATTCTGTCTGCTCAGTGAACAATGACTGGATCGTGTGGAGCAGGGAGATCCCAAGGTGTGATCCCTGATCTGTACTGGCAAACAGTGGAGATGCTAAAATTGAAATGAGTATCCCTGAGCTATAGGGGAGGGACGAGGGATTTCAGCCAGGCTCAGATTGGTGTCCCTCCCATCATGGTGAAATCGTCATCATATCATCATAGGCAGTCCCTCAAAATCGAGGAAGACTTGCTTCCACTCTAAAAATGAGTCCTTAGGTGGCTGAACAGTCCAATACGGGAACCACAGTCCCTGTCACAGGTGGGACAGACAGTGGTTGAGGGAAAGGGAGGGTGGGACTGGTTTGCCGCACGCTCTTTCCGCTGCCTGATTTCTGCATGCTCTCGGCGATGAGATTCGAGGTGCTCATGGTCAAATAGCTCACTGACAATCAGCGTCCAAGCACGCACATAGAAATGTAGAAATTTACAGCACGGAAGGAGGCCATTTCGGCCCATCGTGTCCGCGCCGGCCGACCAAGACCTACCCAGCCTAATCCCACTTTCCAGCTCTCGGTCCGTAGCCCTGTAGGTTACGGCACTTCAAGTGCACATCCAAGTACTTTTTAAATGTGGTGAGGGTTTCTGCCTCTACCACCCTTTCAGGCAGTGAGTTCCAGACCCCCACCACCCTCTGGGTGAAGACATTTCCCCTCAAATCCCCTCTAAACCTCCCCCCAATTACTTTAAATTTATGCCCCCTGGTTGTTGACCCCTCTGCCAAGGGAAACAGGTCCTTCCTATCCACTCTATCCAGGCCCCTCATCATTTTATACACCTCAATCAAGTCTCCCCTCAGCCTCCTCTGTTCCAAAGAAAACAACCCCAGCCTATCCAATCTTTCCTCATCGCTAAAATTCTCCAATCCTGGCAACATCCTGGTAAATCTCCTCTGCACCCTCTACAGTGCAACATCCTGGTAAATCTCCTCTGCACCCTCTCCAGTGCAACATCCTGGTAAATCTCCTCTGCACCCTCTCCAGTGCAACATCCTGGTAAATCTCCTCTGTACCCTCTCCAGTGCAACATCCTGGTAAATCTCCTCTGCACCCTCTCCAGTGCAACATCCTGGTAAATCTCCTCTGTACCCCCTCCAGTGCAACATCCTGGTAAATCTCCTCTGTACCCTCTCCAGTGCAACATCCTGGTAAATCTCCTCTGTACCCTCTCCAGTGCAACATCCTGGTAAATCTCCTCTGTACCCTCTCCAGTGCAACATCCTGGTAAATCTCCTCTGTACCCTCTCCAGTGCAACATCCTGGTAAATCTCCTCTGCACCCTCTCCAGTGCAACATCCTGGTAAATCTCCTCTACCCTCTCCAGTGCAACATCCTGGTAAATCTCCTCTGCACCCTCTCCAGTGCAACATCCTGGTAAATCTCCTCTGCACCCTCTCCAGTGCAACATCCTGGTAAATCTCCTCTGTACCCTCTCCAGTGCAACATCCTGGTAAATCTCCTCTGTACCCTCTCCAGTGCAACATCCTGGTAAATCTCCTCTGCACCCTCTCCAGTGCAATCACATCCTTCCTGTAATGCGGTGACCAGAACTGCACGCAGTACTCCAGCTGTGACCTAACTAGTGTTGTGCTGAGGGACAACCACTTGGGCGAGATACCAGAGGGCTACCAGTGCCCATGGAACCAAACACTGGCAAGTGTCACTGACATCAGGGGTAAGGGAGAAAAAACTGGACCAAGAATTGGAGGAGAAAGAAAGGCCACAGAGAATGTGTGTTCTCAACAGAATTCAGACTCCCCTCCCCCAGCGGGAAGAACCTTTGAGTTTGTAAACGCACGAATTGAGATAAAGATTTGATTGTTTTAATTGGCAAACCTCATGCCATAAATAGAACCTCAATTTCAGTTTGCTTCAGCAGACCCAACATGTTTTGCAGAAGGGATGCCAATGACAGAATATTCTTTCGCTCCTTTTTGAGCAATGGCGCCACGTACAACGCAGCCCGCAAAGCTTTGAGCAGCATCCATACATTGGTGAGCTTCCAACATTGTCAGTCTTGTGACCCCCGCTCTACTGCTCCCCAAACTTTGCTGCATTCTAAATGGGGGGCGCTGGAGGAGCCGAGATTTGTTTTTCCAGCTGCGGTCCTTGAGTGCTCATCCCGACAATGCTGTACAAGAGCTTCCTCTCGTGGGCAGAGGCAGATGTACACGGTTAGCTAGGTTTTATTTCACGAAGGAGGAGGGGGCGGGACTGGCATGTTTGCTGATTCTGAAACCGAGGAGGGGAAAAGTCATTTCAAAGATCAGAACCAGAGGGACACAGATTGACGATAATCGGCGATGGAACCAGAGGGGGAGATGGGGAGAATGTGTTTACGCAGCGAGTTGTTGTGATCGGGAACGCGCTGCCTGAAAGGGCGGTGGGAGCAGATTCAATAGTGACTTTCAAACCGGGAATTGGGTAAATACTGGAAGGGGAAAAATTCACAGGGCTGTGGGGGAAAGAGCAGGGGGGAGTGGGACTGATTGGATCGCTCTGTCACAGAGCCGACACAGCACGGGCAACGATGGGCCCAATGGCCTCCTCCTGTTGCTGTGCCATTCTGTGATTGTATAAGCCTCGATCCCCTGAACCTAGGCAAACTGATGGTTTGATATTGAGTGACCCGGGGGATTAGAGTGACGTCCCTGTGTGTTGGTCTGAGGCTCTGACCCCAACTGATGAACAGAGACTCCACGATGCACCTTGAACCTTTCTCTGAGCTCGATTGTTCTCGCTGTTTCAGAAGCATCAATTTGCTGTTTGCGCTGGACATGAGCTGGAGTCATAGAAACATAGAGCCAGCACCGCCATTCAATATGATCATGGCTGATGATGCAACTTCAGTACCCCACTCCTGCTTTCTCTCCATAGTCCCTGATCTCTTTAGCCGTAAGGGCCACATCTAACTCCCTTTTGAATATATCTAACGAACTGGTCTCAACAACTCTCTGCGGTAGAGAATTCCACAGGTTCATAATTCTCTGAGTGAAGAAGTTTCTCCTCATCTCAGTCCTAAATAGCTTACCCCTTATCCTTAGACTGTGACCCCTGGTTCTGGACTTCCCCAACATCGGGAACATTTTTCCTGCATCTAACCTGTCCAATCCCTTCAGAATTTTATATGTTTCTATGAGATCCCCTCTCATTCTTCTAAATTCCAGTGAATATAAGCCTAGTCGATCCAGTCTCTCCTCATATGTCAGTCCTGCCATCCAGGACATCAGCCTGGTGAACCTTCACTGCACTCCCTCAATAGCAAGAATGTCCTTCCTCAGATTAGGAGACCAAAACTACACACAATACTCAAGGTGTGGTCTCACCAAGGCCCTGTACAACTGCAGCAAGACCTCCCTGCTCCTATACTCAAATACTCTCGCTATAAAGGCCAGCATGCCATTTGCCTTCTTCACCGCCTGCTGTACCTGCATGCCAACCTTCAATGACTGATGTACCATAACACCCAGGTCTCGTTGCACCTCCCCTTTTCCTAATCTGTCACCATTCAGATAATAATCTGCCTTCCTGTTTTTGCCACCAATGTGGATAACCTCACATTTATCCACATTATACTGCATCTGCCATGCATTTGCCCACTCACCTAACCTGTCCAAGTCACCCTGCAGCCTCTTGGCGTCCTCCTCACAGCTCACACTGCCACCCAGCTCAGTGTCATCTGCAAACTCGGAGATATTACATTTGAGAATATAATGTCACCGTGTTAGGGTGAGGGTGACTTTATTTTGTTGAAGCAGAGAGTTTATTTTGATGAGGGATGAATCCATACTGGGAAGTGGGGAGGGGGTTGACTCAATACTGGGATCAATTCGTCGGGGAGAGTGACTGCTGGGTGGCTTCAACAGGGTGGATCTGTGACAGGGTGATTATATTGCATGATATTGGCCACTGACACACACGCCTGTTACAATACAGAGGTTGCTTGCACACATGCACATCATACCTGGCTCAGCATTTGCTCGTGTGACAAAACTAACCAGGGGGCAGAGATTTAAAGTAATCGGTAGAAGGATTAGAGGGGAGTTGAGAACTTTTTTTACCCAGAGGGTGGTGGGGTCTGGAACTCACTTCCTGAAAGGGTGGTAGAGGCAGAAACCCTCACCACATTTAAAAAGTACTTGGATGTGCACTTGAAGTGCCGTAACCTACAGGGCTACTGACAGAGAGCTGGAAAGTGGGATTAGGCTGGGTAGCTCTTGGTCGACCGGCACAAACACAGACTCCTTCTGTGCCATAAATTTCTATGATTCTATACATGTAGGCACATTTTACTAGAGCGTGGAGCGGCTTCAAAAGAGGTAGGGGTTTAATATGCTAATTTTCCATGTATTTTAAATGATATGGAGTGAGCTTTATGTGTTAGGGTGGCAACTACTGGTCCCAAATTCCTTGTGGAGTTGGCTTAAGCTCTTGTTCTTGAAAATCTCACATTTGGAGAAAGCCCTTGGAGCGTAGATAGGAGCAGATGTTCACTGAGGCAGTCGGCTGCTCCAGAAGGATGGGGATCGGAGAGTTCTTGGGGGAAGGGAGGAGGGATCTGTGTTGCAGTGGATTAGACCCTTGCCTTTCACCTCCAGGACCAAGGTTCAAGTCCAGCCCGGATTGAAAGTCTCACTCTACCTTAAGCGCTCTCATAAGAACATAAGAACTAGGAGCAGGAGTAGGCCACGTGGCCCCTCGAGCTTGTTCCGCCATTTAATACGATCATGGCTGATCCGATCATGGACTCAGCTCCACTTCCCTGCTGGCTCCCCATAACCCCTTATTCTCTTATCTCTCAATCCAGTTTCTAGTAGGCATGGACTTGGTCGCAACAATTCAGGAATAAATTAGCAATCTCGCTCTGAGTGGAGAATGGTTGGTGTGGGAAATGGAGAAATGATGCAGTCGGGTGCTGTTTAGAGGTTGGGGCAAAGTAGAGGTAGATTCAGTCTGTACCTAACTATGCTACCATCATCATAGGCGGCTCCTCGAACGAGGATGACTTGCTTCCACACGAGTTCACAGATGTTTCAATGAAGCACCCGATGTTCCAGTCCTGAACTCCAGTTGAGAGGGGTGGAAGATGCCTGTGCGTGGATTTTTTTAACGTGGGGTGACCGTTGCACACCAGCCACCACACGGGCTTGGTCCAGTGGCAAGGGTTAACCAGGACAACTGGAGACCAGCTCTGCTGCACGGACCTAGTGCGTACACATATCGCAGTGTGGGCTGGTCCGTGCTGCCCCTGGGCCCTCGCCTCCTCTGGGCCCCGTACCCTCATTCGCCGTACCTCTGCCGCAATGTTCCAGGGCCTGGCGCTCCAGCTCTATTTATAGCCCCGACTTGCGGTGGTGGTCTCACACAGGTCGGGGCTGCCCACAATGTTCCAGGGCCACTATGCTATACCTGACTTAGGAGTACGTCATGTGGTTACTTGTTCCATTCCCCAGCCCAAATATCCTTCAATTTGATTCATAAAAAATCAAATGGATAATGGATTTAATTTTGGAACGCGTTGGGCTCCCTCAGAGTATTGTCTGAGGATGATCTTCTGAACTGCCTATGGAACCAGGACTTGTAACCACTGCATGGTATGACACTGAACCATACAGATCAGGAAGTTCCATCCTCATTAACCTCAGTTGGGGCAACAGCGGGGAGCTTTGAATCAGCCTCGATGCTCTCGGGAGGTCTAGCCATACGTCCAGGTCCCAGTGACTTTTATTAGAAATATACATGTGCAGATTCTGAGTGAAGACGACAGTGGGCTTAGCTGTGATAGCCTCCACATCGAATGACCGCTGTCACGCGCTGTCATTGCTCACACATGGAGGATGGCGACTTCAGCGAGGTGCAGCAGGGCTGCGATCATCATTCGAGCCGTCCACAAGGACGACACCAGAACAGAGAGGATATACTTCTCAGGAAAGACTGAACAGGCTGGGACTCTTCCCTCTAGAAAAGAGAAGGCCGAGGGATGATCTGACAAAGGTCTTTTAAAATTATCAAAGGGTTTGATAGGGTAGACGTAGAGAAGATGTTTCCACTTGTGGGTGGGGTAGAGACCAGAACTAGGGGGCCATCAATATCAGACAGTCACTAAACAATCCAATGGGGAATTCAGGAGAAACCTCTTTACCCAGAGCAGGGTGAGAATGTGGGACTCGTTGCCACAGGGAGGGGTCGAGGCGAATAGTATCGATGTATTTAAGGGAGAAGCTGGATAAACACATGGGGGGGGAAAGGAATAGAAGGATATGGTGATGGGGTGAGATGGAGGCGGGTGGGAGGGGGCTGGTGTGGAGTTTAACACCGGCACGGAGCGGTGGGCCCAATGGCCTGTTTCTGCGGTGTACACTTAGGGGCATAATCTTAGAATAAGGGGCCGCCCATTTAAAACTGAGATGAGGAGGAATTTCTTCTCTCAGAGGATTGTAAATCTGTGGAATTCGCTGCCTCAGAGAGCTGTGGAAGCTGGGACATTGAATAAATGCAAGACAGAAATAGACAGTTTCTTAACCGATAAGGGGATAAGGGGTTATGGGGAGCGGGCAGGGAAGTGGAGCTGAGTCCATGATCAGATCAGCCATGATCGTATTAAATGGCGGAGCAGGCTCGAGGGGCCAAATGGCCGACTCCTGCTCCTATTTCTTATATTCTTATGTAACTCTAGTGTGGGTGGCCCCAGCCAGGAGAAGAGGGGTAAGACGTGGAAACTGGAGAGCAAATTGGATAAACCAAAATGCGCTCGGTGTGTTGAATTCTTGCTCTGAGCTGTGGAGCTGTTGGGTTGAAGAATAACTTCAGAAGGCTCTTAAGACAGTTCATAGACAACACTGGCAGGGGCCTAGGTGGAGGTTATCTGCTTGACTCTTTCAGTTGGCGATTGTATCCTGGAAAATCTAAAAGGGGAAGCCAAGAAAATAAAATCGATGTATTTTTTAAATGACTCCATCTTCATTATAACATGATCCTGGGAACCCAGTGTATATTTATCTCCTAACCAGGTGCTTAGTATCATTAATATCCCATAATTTATTTTCTCTTATAATAGCCTCGTGCAAGAAAGTTGGGAGCCAAGGGCAAGATGCTCTGGTTTTCTTTACTCCCAGTTGTTTCCCCTTCGTTTCCTCCCCACCCACCCCGTGCTCCTGAAACCTTTCTCCTCACCGAAGGGCACTGGTCATCTTCAAGTACCTTGTCCAAATGACCATTCTTCATCAGTGAGCCGAGTCAGTGAGTTGCAGCAGCCTTCTCGACAACCGTGATCAGTCTTGCCCGAGTTACACCGGTTTGGCTGACAGACACAATCGGTTCTTTATCTTAAATCACAAGTTTTAGAACGTGACTGTGCTTGTGCATTGGGAGCACGGAAGGGCTTTCAGCCTTCCCCTGCTCTTGTCCACAGCCCTGTGCCTCACAGCTCTATTGTTGGGAATCATTGCAAGAGCACACATGAACTCTGCGGTTTCAGATTGAGAAATGAATCAGAAATAATATATTTTTTTTACTATTTTATTTCAGTCTGGGAAAAGTTGACAAAATCTGCAAGTGGAAACGTAATTGGACTCAAAAACTTGGGTGTCTATGGTGCTCACCCAGCACTCTGAGCACTTTGAAAGGTGGAAAGGAGAACATAGGAAGGAACACAGGAACAGGAGGAGGCCATTCAGCCCCTCGAGCCTGTTACATTAGGAACAGGAGAAGGCCATTCAGCCCCTCAAGCCTGTTACATTAGGAACAGGAGGAGACCATTCAGCCCCTCGAGCCTGTTACATTAGGAACAGGAGGAGGCCATTCAGCCCCTCGAGCCTGTTACATTAGGAACAGGAGGAGGCCATTCAGCCCCTCGAGCCTGTTACATTAGGAACCGGAGGAGACCATTCAGCCCCTCGAGCCTGTTACATTAGGAACAGGAGGGGGCCATTCAGCCCCTCGAGCCTGTTACATTAGGAACAGGAGGAGGCCGTTCAGCCCCTCGAGCCTGTTACATTAGGAACAGGAGGAGGCCATTCAGCCCCTCGAGCCTGTTACATTAGGAACAGGAGGAGGCCATTCAGCCCCTCGAGCCTGTTACATTAGGAACAGGAGGAGGCCGTTCAGCCCCTCGAGCCTGTTACATTAGGAACAGGAGGAGGCCATTCAGCCCCTCGAGCCTGTTACATTAGGAACAGGAGGAGGTCGTTCAGCCCCTCGAGCCTGTTACATTAGGAACAGGAGGGGGCCATTCAGCCCCTCGAGCCTGTTACATTAGGAACAGGAGGAGGCCGTTCAGCCCCTCGAGCCTGTTACATTAGGAACAGGAGGAGGCCATTCAGCCCCTCGAGTCTGTTACATTAGGAACAGGAGGAGGCCGTTCAGCCCCTCGAGCCTGTTACATTAGGAACAGGAGGAGGTCGTTCAGCCCCTCGAGCCTGTTACATTAGGAACAGGAGGAGGCCATTCAGTCCCTCGAGCCTGTTACATTAGGAACAGGAGGAGGTTGTTCAGCCCCTCGAGCCTCAGGGACGATCTGTATCTTACCTCCATCGACCCACCTTGGCTCTGTAACCCCTAACATCTTTGTCTGACAAAAATCTATCAATTTCAGTTTTGAAATTTCCAATTGACCACCCCACCCCCCCTCCACCCCCAGCATCAACAGCTTTTTGGGGGAGAGAGTTCCAGATTCCCACTGCCCTTTGTGTGAAGAAGTGCTTCCTGACATCACCCCTGAATGGCCTGGCTCTGATTTTAAGATGATGCCCCCTTGTTCTGGACTCCCTCTCCGTCCCTCCCCCCCCGCCCCCACCAGAGGAAGTAGTTTCTCTCTATCTATCCGATCAAATCCTTTAATCATCTTAAACACCTCGATTAGATCACCCCTTAATCTTCTACACGCAAGGGAACACAAGTCTAACTTGTGCAGCCTGTCCTCATAATTTAACCCTTTTAGCCCCTGGGGCTAAAAAAGGGGAGAACAGAGGTTGGAGAAGTGTTAAAGAGAAGAGATTAGGAGGCGTTTGGAAGCAGGAAAGGAAGATGCTGAGGTGAAGGGATTTAGGGAAGGTGTGCAAGAGGACAGGGACATAGTGGGTGAAAGAATGGATGCTGGTGAGGGTCAAGGGTGCTTGCAGAGATACGTGACTGAGGAGAACACAGGGGTTCGGGTGTGGTGAAACCGTAGAAAAATTTGCACACTGGGCTGGGGATCTTGTAGTCGATTGATTATATAATGTGGACCGAACATGATTTGGAAAGTATGGGGTATGTGTTGCATACATGCAAGAGGAGTTTACTGAAGCAGTAATTGTCCTGGTCAGATGCGTAACACATGATTCTCTGTGAAGCACAAAGTGCCAAAATAAAATCCCAGCAAGTATCCTACCTTTCAACTGTCTCGTATTGTGTGGGTCGTCACATGCTTAAAGTCTCTGCAAGGACTCATTGTTGATCCAGTTCTTAAACAGAGAAGAAATTCATTCACCCCCCCCCCCACCCAAGACCTCTAAATATTCCAGAGGTAACAGATCTCCCCCCCTCTTGCAGAGGTGCCGACCCATGTTACAAATGGTTGTCCAGCACTTCACCCAAGTATCCATTCTTCATTTAGGTCTCACAGTTTAAAAAGAAGTGAGTCTAGGCAGCGAGCGTTGACCAGGCAGCAAGGGCTGTTTGACAGGCTGAGCTCGAACTCCACACATGCACAGGAACAGCATAGGAACAGGAGGAGGCCATTTAGCCCCTTCAATCTATCCGCCATTCAATGAGATCATGGCTGATCTGTGAGCTAACTCTATCCCCTTGGTGAACAGAAATTTATCAATCTCCGATTTAAAATGAACAATTGATCCCCAGCATCAGTTGCCGTTTGCGGAAGAGAGTTCCAAACGTCTACCACCCTTTGTGTGTAGAAATGTTTCCTAACTTCACTCCTGAAAGGTCTGGCTCTAGTTTGTAGATTATGCCCCCTAGTCCTAGACTCCCCAACCAGCGGGAATAGTTTCTATCTACCTTATGTGTTCCCCTTAATATCTTGAAAACGTCGATCAGATCACCCCGTAACCTTCTAAATTCCATGGAATACCACCCCAATTTCTGTAATCTCTCCTCGTAATTTAACCCTTGGAGTCCGGTAAACTTACGCTGATTTTGCTCAGACTTTGCTCGCTCAATAGTGATCAGGTTTTAGAAGCCCAGCTAATATTCCACCCCACCCCAGTCCAAAGAGACACCCAATTGCAGAATGCCTAAGCTACCCTGACTGACATAGACTAACTCAGCATGTGACTGGGTTACTATGTAGCGTACTCGCACTCACTTCAGGTGGAGTAGGGAATTCTACTTGATGGCTCACTGGGTAAATGCACTGTATGTGATGGTTCTAAGTTCTTCAGTGGCACAGTAGTCCACAAATACACATCTTTGTTTGGGGCAGGGGATGGTCAGTCCTGAGCGTCAGAACAATATTTTTTTACCTCTTTTCCCATTAGTTCCTCAAGGGATGGGTTCCATGGGGTCCTCTGGTATTTGCCCAAATGGTGGTAGCACTCTCTCTCGCCTCTGAGTCAGCAGGTTGTGAGTTCAAGTCCCACTCCAGAGATTTGGGCACAAAAATCTAAGCTGACACTACAGGACTGAGGGAGTGCCGCACTGTCGGAGGGGCAGTGCTGAGGGAGCACCGCACTGTCGGAGGAATGGTACTGAGGGAGCGCCGCACTGTCGGAGGGGCAGTACTGAGGGAGTGCCGCACTGTCGGAGGGGCAGTACTGAGGGAGCGCTGTACTGTCGGAGGGGCAGTACTGATGGAGTGCTGCACTGTTGCAGGGGCAGTACTGAGGGAGCGCCGCACTGTCGGAGGGGCAGTACTGAGGGAGCGCCGCACTGTCGGAGGGGCAGTACTGAGGGAGTGCCGCACTGTCGGAGGGGCAGTACTGAGGGAGTGCCGCACTGTCGGAGGGGCAGTACTGAGGGAACGCTGCACTGTCGGAGGTGCAGTACTGAGGGAGCGCCGCAGTGTCGGAGGGGCAGTACTGAGGGAGTGCTGCAGTGTCGGAGGGGCAGTACTGAGGGAGCGCTGCACTGTCGGAGGTGCAGTACTGAGGGAGCGCTGCACTGTCGGAGGTGCAGTACTGAGGGAGCGCCGCACTGTCGGAGGTGCCTACCCTCTCAGGTGGATGTAAAAGATCCCATGGCCACTATTTCGAAGAAGAGCAGGGGAGTTCTTCCCGGTGTCGTGGGGACAATATTTATTCCTCAATCAGCATCACTAACACAGATGACCTGGTCATTATCACATTGCTGTTTGTGGGAGCTTGCTGTGCGCAAATTGGCTGCCGTGTTTCCTACATTACAACAGTGACTACACTCCAAAATTACTTCATTGGCTGTGAAGTGCACTGTAATGTCCTGAGGATGTTAAAGGCATCATATAAATGCAAGTCAATATAATGGTCCTTATTCATGTGTGAGTTTTGACAGCTAGTGTGGGCGGGCTATTTGACTGTGGCGAACATGACAAATGAGACAGATCATGTCCCCGCCCAATGTGTACACATCTGGAGTGCTGCGCTCAGTTTTGGAAGGATACGTTGGCCTTGGACTAAGAAGGGTGTATGGAGGCGGGGTAGTTATAGAAACATAGAAAATAGGTACAGGAGTAGGCCATTCGGCCCTTCGAGCCTGCACCACCATTCAATATGATCATGGCTGATCATTCACCTCAGTACCCCATTCCTGCTTTCTCTCCATACCCCTCGATCCCTTTAGCCGTAAGGGCCATATCTAATTCCCTCTTGAATATATCCAATGAACTGGCATCAACAACTCTCTGCGGCAGGGAATTCCACAGGTTAACAACTCTCAGTGAAGAAGTTTCTCCTCATCTCAGTCCTAAATGGCCTATCCCTTATCCTTAGACTGTGTCCCCTGGTTCTGGACTTCCCCAACATCGGGAACATTCTTCCTGCATCTAACCTGTCCCATCCCGTCAGAATCTCATATGTTTCTATGAGATCCCATCTCATCCTTCTAAACTCCAATGTATAAATGCCGAGTTGATCCAGTCTCACCTCATATGTCAGTCCAGCCATCCCTGGAATCAGTCTGGTGAACCTTCGCTGCACTCCCTCAATAGCAAGAACGTCCTTCCTCAGATTAGGAGACCAAAACTGAACACAATATTCCAGGTGAGGCCTCACCAAGGCCCTGCACAATTGCAGTAAGACCTCCCTGCTCCTGTACTCAAATCTCCTAGCTATGAAGGCCAACATGCCATTTGCCTTCTTCACCGCCTGCTGTGCCTGCATGCCAACTTTCAATGACTGATGAACCATGACACCCAGGTCTCGTTGCACCTCCCCTTTTCCTAATCTGCCACCATTCAGATAATATTCTGCCTTCGTGTTTTTGCCACCAAAGTGGATAACCTCACATTTATCCACATTATACTGCATCTGCCATGCATTTGCCCACTCACCTAACCTGTCCAAATCTCCCTTCAGCCTCTTAGCATCCTCCTCACAGCTCACACCGTCACCCAGTTTAGTGTCATCCGCAAACTTGGAGATATTATACTCAATTCCTTCATCCAAATCGTTAATGTATATTGTAAAGAGCTGGGGTCCCAGCACTGAGCCCTGTGGCACTCCACTAGTCACTGCCTCCCATTCCGAAAAGGACCTGTTTATCCCGACTCTCTGCTTCCTGTCTGCCAACCAGTTCTCTATCCACGTCAGTACATTAGCCCCAATACCATGTGCTTTGATTTTGCACACCAATCTCTTATGTGGGACCTTGTCAAAGGCCTTTTGAAAGTCCAAATACACCACATCCACTGGTTCTCCCTTGTTCACTCTACTAGTTACATCCTCAAAAAATTCCAGAAGATTTGTCAAGCATGATTTCCCTTTCACAAATCCATGCTGACTTGGACCGATCCTGTCACTGCTTTCCAAATGCGCTGCTATTTCATCCTTAGTAATTGATTCCAATATTTTCCCCACTACTGATGTCAGCCTAACCGGTCTATAATTTCCCGTTTTTTCTCTCCCTCCTTTTTTAAAAAGTGGTGTTACATTGGCTACCCTCCAGTCTATAGGAACTGATCCAGAGTCGATAGACTGTTGGAAAATGATCACCAATGCATCCACTATTTCTAGGGCCATCTCCTTAAGTACTCTGGGATGCAGACAATCAGGCCCCGGGGATTTGTCAGCCTTCAATGCCATCAATTTCCCACCTAATAAGGATATCCTTCAGTTCCTCCTTCTCACTAGACCCTCGGTCCTCTAGTACATCCGGGAGATCATTTGTATCTTTCTTCGTGAAGACAGAACCAAAGTATTTGTTCAGTTGGTCTGCCATTTCTTTGTTCCCCATTATTAATTCACCTGAGTCCGACTGCAAGGGACCTACGTTTGACTTCACTAATCTTTTTCTCTTCACATATCTATAGAAGCTTTTGCAGTCAGTTTTTATGTTCCCGGCAAGCTTCCTCTCATACTCTATTTTCCCCCTCTTAATTAAACCCTTTGTCCTCCTCTGCTGAATTTTAAATTTCTCCCAGTCCTCAGGTTTGCTGCTTTTTCTGGCCAATTTATATGCCTCTTCCTTGGATCTAACACTATCCTTAATTTCCCTTGTTAGCCACGGTTGAGCCACCTTCCCTGTTTTATTTTTACTCCGGACAGGGATGTACAACTGTTGGAGTTCATCCATGTGACCTATAAATGTTTGCCATTGCCTATCCACCCTCAACCCTTTAAGTATCATTTGCCAGTCTATTCTAGCCAATTCACACCTCATGCCGTCGAAGTTAGCTTTCCTTAAGTTTAGGACCCTAGTTTCTGAATTAACTGTGTCACTCTCCATCTTAATAAAGAATTCCACCATATTATGGTCACTCTTCCCTAAGGGCCTCGCACAACAAGATTGCTAATTAGTCCCTTCTCATTACACATCACCCAGTCTAGGATGGCCAGCTCTCTAGTTGGTTCCTCGACATATTGGTCAAGAAAACCATCCCTAATACACTCCAGGAAATCCTCCTCTACCGCATTGCTACCAGTTTGGTTAGCCCAATCAATATGTAAATTAAAGTCGCCCATGATAACTGCTGTACCTTTATTGCACACATCCCTTATTTCTTGTTTGATGCTGTCCCCAACCTCACTACTACTGTTTGGTGGCCTGTATACAACTCCCACCAGCGTTTTCTGCCCTTTGGTATTCTGTCGCTCCACCCATACCGATTCCACACCATCCAAGCCAATGTCCATCCTTACTATTGCATTAATTTCCTCTTTAACCAGCAACGCCACCCCGCCTCCTTTTCCTTTCTGTCTATCCTTCCTAAATGTTGAATACCCCTGGATGTTGAGTTCCCAGCCTTGGTCACCCTGGAGCCATGTCTCTGTGATGCCAATTACATCATATTCATTAATTGCTGCCTGTGCAGTTAATTCGTCCACCTTATTACGAATACTCCTTGCATTGAGGCACAGAGCCTTCAGGCTTGTCTTTTTAACACACCTTGCCCCTTTAGAATTTTGCTGTAATGTGGCCCTTTTTGTTTTTTGCCTTGGGTTTCTCTGCCCTCCACTTTTACTCTTCTCTTTTCTATCTTTTGCCTCTGTCTCCCTTTTATTTCAATCTGCCTCACTGCATAAGTTCCCATCCCCCTGCCATATTAGTTTAACTCCTCCCCAACAGCAGTAGCAAACATTCCCCTTGGACATTGGTTCCGGTCCTGCCCAGGTGCAGACCGTCCGGTTTGTACTGGTCCCACCTGCCCCCAGAACCGGTTCCAATGCCCCAGGAATTTGAATCCCTCCCTTCTGCACCACTCCTCAAGCCACGCATTCATCTGAGCTATCCTGCGATTCCTACTCTGACTAGCACGTGGCACTGGTAGCAATCCTGAGATTACTACTTTTGAGGTCCTACTTTTTAATTTAGTTCCTTGCTCCCTAAATTCATCTCGTAGGACCTCATCCCGTTTTTTACCTATATCGTTGGTACCTATGTGCATCACGACAACTGGCTGTTCATCATCCCTTTTCAGAATGTCCTGCACCCGCTCTGAGACATCCTTGACCCTTGCACCAGGGAGGCAACATACCATCCTGGAGTCTCGGTTGCGGCCGCAGAAACGTCTATCTATTCCCCTTACAATTGAATCCCCTATCACTATCGCTCTTCCACTCTTTTTCCTGCCCTCCTGTGCAACAGAGCCAGCCATGGTGCCATGAACTTGGCTGCTGCTGCCCTCCCCTGATGAGTCATCCCCCTCAACAATACCCAAAGCGGTGTATCTGTTTTGCAGGGGGATGACTGTAGGGGACCCCTGCACTACCTTCCTTGCACTGCTCTTCCTGTTGGTCTTCCATTCCCTATCTGGTTGTGTACCCTTTACCTGCAGTGAGACCAACTCGCTAAACGTGCTATTCACGTCATTCTCAGCATCGTGGATGCTCCAGAGTGAATCCACCCGCAGCTCCAGTGCCGCAATGCGGTCTGTCAGGATCTGCAGGTGGATACACTTCCCGCACACGTAGTCATCAGGGACACCGGAAGCGTCCCTGAGTTCCCACATAGTACAGGAGGAGCATAACACGTGTCTGAGCTGTCCTGCCATGACTTAACCCCTAGATAAACTTAATTTGGCAACAACAATGCGAAATGTCACTTACTGATAGAGAAAAGAAAAAAGAAAAGCTACTTACCAATCACCAGCCAATCACTTACCCCCTTGGCTGTGACGTCACCTTTCGCTTTCTTTGTACTTCTTTTTTGCCTTCTCCCTGTAGCTGCATCGGCTGGGCCTTTATCGGCCTCGGACGCTGCCCCGGACTCACGCTTCCTCCTCGACCACGAACTCCCGCTGCCTCTCGCGGCCTTTATATGTCTGGAAGGGAAGAAAGCTCCATCACCCATTTTTATTTATGGGAAACAATTTGTTGGAACTCCTTTGGGATCCCAGCAGCTCGCAGTGCGCCAGGAGTTTGACCTGATTGAACCAGACTGTACTGAATTCTATTCCGTCCAAGCAGACCTCATTCATAGCATCATAGAAACTTACAGCACGGCCATCGTGTCTGTGCCGGCCGACCAAGAGCTACCCAGCCTAATCCCACTTTCCAGCTCTCGGTCCGTAGCCCTGTAGGTTATGGCACTTTAGTGCACATCCAAGTACTTTTTAAATGTGGTGAGGGTTTCTGCCTCTACCACCCTTTCAGGCAGTGAGTTCCAGACCCCCACCACCCTCTGGGTGAAAACATTTCTCCTCAAATCCCCTCTAAACCTCCCCCCAATTACTTTCAATCTATGCCCCCTGGTTGTTGACCCCTCTGTCAAGGGAAACAGGTCCTTCCTATCCAGGCCCCTCATAATTTTATAAACCTCAATCAGGTCTCCCCTCAGTCTCCTCTGTTCCAAAGAAAACAACCCCAGCCTATCCAATCTTTCCTCATCGCTAAAATTCTCCAGTCCAGGCAACGTCCTCGTAAATCTCCTCTGTACCCTCTCCAGTGCAATCACGTACTTCCTGTAATGCGGTGACCAGAACTGCACGCAGTACTCCAGCTGTGGCCTAACCAGTGTTTTATACAGTTCAAACAGTCCTTGCTCTTGCATTCTCATCATCATAGGCAGTCCCTCGAGTCGAGGATGACTTGCTTCCATGTCAAAAAGTTCACAGATGTTTCAATGAAGGGACTTAATATTCCAGATCCCGAACTACATCCTGAAGGGTGGAAGATGCCTGTGGGTGGATTTTTTTAACGTGGGGTGACCGTTGCACACCAGCCACCACACGGGCTTGACAGAGCTAGGTCTTGGTCCAGTGGCAAGGGTTAACCAGGACGTCTGGAGACCTGCTCTGCTGCACGGACCTAGTGCCCACACATATTGTAGTGTGGGCTGGCCCGTGCTGCCCCTGTGCCCTCGGCTCTTCTGGGTCCCGAACTCACGCCTCCTGGGCCCCGATCACGTCCCTCTACAAACTCTCGCCGCTCCTTCGCCCCGATCTCGCCGCTCCTGCTGTACCTGCCCACGCTCCAATCAGCAACCTGGGTTATGGTGACGTCCCTCTTCACTGCCATTACTCTCCTGCACCAGCACATGCTGCTCCCTGGAGTGGTACGCTGCCACATTGATCCTTCCGCTCCCCGGCCTGCTCCGATAGCGCTCGCAGGCCAGGGGCCGCGCAGACTGCTGGGCCAGGCTGCCAGGCTGCTCCTTCTGCTCCATACATTCTTGCATTCTATGCCTCGGTTAATAAAGGCAAATATTCCGCATGCCTTCTTAACCACCTTATCTACCTGTCTCATTCTTCCTCTGCTGTAAGCTATCCTGTTTCCATCATCATCATAGGCAGTCCCTCGGAATCGAGGAAGACTTGCTTCCACTCTAAACATGAGTCCTTAGGTGGCTGAACAGTCCAATACGAGAACCACAGTCCCTGTCACAGGTGGGACAGACAGACGTTGAGGGAAGGGGAGGGTGGGACAGGTTTGCCGCACGCTCCTTCTGCTGCCTGCGCTTGGTTTCTGCACGCTCTCTGCGACGAGACTCGAGGTGCTCAGCGCCCTCCCGGATGCACTTCCTCCACTTAGGGCGGACTGGTCTTTGGCCAGGGACTCCCAGGTGTCGGTGGGGATGTTGCACTTTATCAGGGAGGCTTTGAGGACTAGGCCCCCTCACCCAGGGAAGCTCCCCGTATGAGTGATTGAGCCTTCTACCTTTCCCGAACAAGAACCCCCCAACCATTGGAGCCTTTTAAGTGGCCGATGGTTCCCAGAATTGAAAATACGGTCCACGGCAAGATCTTATTCTCTGATGTAAATAGTGAAAAAGGACTGCAGTGTCAACTTGTTTTTTTTTTGTGTTTCGCAAGAGCTTGTAACACCTTTTTTTTAAAAACACTTTGTTCAGCAGTGACTGGGTGAAGCTGATTCCCTGGCGTAAACAATAGGCTTTGCACAAGACTGGGGCTTCATTCTCAATTACAGGCTGTAAACTTCAAAGGTCAGTCACTGCAAGCAATCTATTTAACAGTAAATCAGGCAGTCGCACCTTGCAAAGCAGTTTCTTTCCGCGTTTGTGTTGCTTGCATTTCCGCAAGGGGTAGCCGTGTCAGAGTGGCGCAGGTGGCACATTGCTGCCCATGGCAAAGTGGCAAATCCCTAGAGCAAGCCCCCTGACTACATGGTACAAATTCCACAACATCAACGCAATCTGTCAACCCTCCCGTCCGCTTTGTAAACACGTTCCTTTAATTAGTTCATCTCACGATAACCTTATCCCTTCACCTCACACACCTGGCCTGCTTTTATTCCAATGTTAAGAACATCAGAAATAGGAGCAGGCGTCAGCCATTCGGCCCCTCGAGCCCGTTCCACCATTCAATAAGATCATGGCTGATCTTTGACCTCCTCTTCACCGTCCCCACCCAATCCCCATATCCCTCGGTTCCATTAGTGTCCAAAAATATAACGCTCTCGGCCTTGAATATACTCAACGACTGAGCCTCCACAGCCCATTGGAGCAGAGAATTCCAAAGATTCACAACGCTCCGACTGAAGAAATTCCTCCTCATCTCAGTCCTAAATGGCCGACCCCTTATCCTGAGACTGTGTGACCCCTGGTTCTGGACTCCCCAGCCCGGGGGGAAACACCCTCCCTGCATCTCCCCTGTCAATCCCCCTCAGAATCTTATACGTTTCAATGAGATCACCTCTCATTCTTCTAAACTCCAGCGAGTACAGGCAAAAACGGTGGCGAGAAGTTCTCCCCTTTCCCTTCCCTCCCTGAAAGCAGTGTGTCTTTACTGGGATACGGTTTGATTGAGGCCAGCAGCTGTCACTGATTGTGACATTGCTATATGTCACTCCCACTCACCTCTGAGTCAGAAGGTTGTGGGTTCAAGTTCCACTCCAGGGACTTGAGCACATAGGCTGTCACTGCAGTGCGGTGCTGAGGGAGTGCTGCTCTGTCGGAGGGGCCGTCGAAGGCCCGTTTGCCCCCTCGGGTGGATGTAAAAGATCCCACGGCCACTATTTGGAAGAAGAGCAGGGGGCGTTCTCCCCGGTGTCCTGGGCAATATTTATCCCTCACTCAACACAACACAATCAGAGTACCTGCTCATTATTGCATTGCTGTTCGTGGGAGCTTGCTGTGCGCAAATTTCTGCTGTGTTGCCTATGTTACAACGCTTGAAAAAAGTACCTCAAAGCATTTTGGACGTCTTGAGTTGATGAAAGGCGCTATAGAAATGCAAGTCTTTTTGCTTTTGTATTCATTTGCAGGTGCCGGCAGAAGAATGAAGCATGGGATCTGGACTATTTTTCTGACTGGCTTTCTGGCTGTTTGGATGGAGCAGGGCCATTTCTGCAAGGCCCACGGAGCGCGGACGAGGCCCAGCCACAAGCACAATGAGTTGGCGGAAGCGGAACCTTCCGCTGTGGCGCCCAGCAGCAGGCCGCCGAGCAAGAATGGGACGGTCTTTCGGGACGCCCTGACTGAGCAGCGCTACTACCTGCTGCAGCTCTTCCGGCATTACGGAGAGAACGGGAAGCTGTCCTTCGACGGGCTCCACAAGCTGCTCGCGAGCCTTGGCCTGGGCGAGGTGCAGGTGGTGGAGATCGAACATGAGGATCTGGGCCATGCCCACGTCTCGCACCTGGACGTGTTGGACCTGCAGGAACACAAGCACGTGCACAGCCACACCTCCATGGACCATATCTCCATGTCGACCAAGGAAGGCAAGGCACACAGTGTAGGGCCCCACCACTCAAAATTGCTGAGTGGAAGCTCAACCACGTCCTCCACCCTGAGGTAAGTAAAACTAGTCTGTTGCCAGGTGGGGTCAAAGGGCGTTGCTGTTCGACTAAGTTATTTATTTTTTTTACAAGGCCCTATTTTAGGTTTGTAGGTACAAGTACAATGTTGCTGACGTCATTGCATGAATTGGACGCTTCCTGGTGAATACATTCAATGAGTTTTTCCCTTCCAATTTTCTGGCCCAATCCCACGACTGGTCAGTTTTGCTGAAGCCAACTTCACAACTTGTCCTGGTGGATTTGAACTTGGATTTGAGGTGTCGGGTGTGGCTCAGTGGGCAGCACTCTCGTCTCTGAGTCAGAAGGTTGCGGGTTCAAGTCTCACTTGAACCCACAAGTGAGACTTGGTCATAAAAATCTAGGCCAACACTCCAGTGTAGTACTGAGGGAGCGCCGCACTGTCGGAGGGGCGGTACTGAGGGAGTGCCGCACTGTCGGAGGGGCAGTACTGAGGGAGCGCCGCACTGTTGGAGGGGCAGTACTGAGGGAGCGCCACACTGTCGGAGAGACAGTACTGAGGGAGCGCCGCACTGTCGGAGGGGCGGTACTGAGGGAGCGCCACACTGTCAGAGGTGCAGTACTGAGGGAGCGCCACACTGTCAGAGGTGCAGTACTGAGGGAGCGCCGCACTGTCAGAGGTGCAGTACTGAGGGAGCGCCGCACTGTCGGAGGGGCGGTACTGAGGAAGTGCTGCACTGTCAGAGGTGCTGTCTGTTGGATGAGACGTTAAACCGAGGCCCCGGGTGGACATAAAAGATCCCATGGCCACTATTTGAAGAAGGGTTCTCCCCGGTGTTCTGGCAAATATTTCTATCTCAATCAACGTCACGAAAACAGATTGCTGTTTGTGGGAACTTGCTGTGCGCAAATTGTCACGTTTCCTACATTTCAACAGTGACTGCACTCCAAATTGTATTTCATTGGCTGTCAAGCGCTTTGAGACGTCCGGTGGTCGTGAAAGGTGCTATATAAATGCAAGTCTTCTCTCTTTTCTTTTGCAACCTCTGGGATACTAGTCCGGTACCATAATCATTATGTTTCAGGCAGGGTACAGTTCCATGAATGCTGGTTGTCTTCCAGTACCTCTCCCAAGTGTTCATACTCCACCTGGACAATAGGTTTTGTTTGAATATTTCGCCATGGGGTCCTCAAAATGATCCTGATTCTGTCCTCGTCCAACATTGCCAGAAGTCCGCTTTCTAGTGATGGTTGGTCCTTGGATGGTGACCAACAGCTGTTGCTTCTTGTCCATAGTCAGGGCGTGTTATGGTCAACTGTGACATCAGCACCACTGACCCAGCTGGGGTCAGCTTAAGTCAGCACAGAGCAGGGGTGGAAATGGAGAGCTTCCTGGTCTGAATGGCTCAGTATCACACCGGGAAGGGCATGCATCCCCTGAGCCGCCGAGAGCCTCTTTGATTTGTGCAACATAACCAGACTGTGACCAGGACCATCCCACTGCACGAAGCAACTGATTTGGGTGAGCTGGTAACGAAGCTCTGCTTCTCTGTTTGAACTCTGGCTAAGCAGCGCCTCAATTTCAAAATTCTCATCCTTATTTTCAAATCCCTCCATGGCCTCGCCCCTCCCTATCTCTGTAATCTCCTCCAGCCCCCTACACCCCTCCCTATCTCTGTAACCTCCTCCAGCCCCTACACCCCTCCCTATCTCTGTAACCTCCTCCAGCCCCCTACACCCCTCCCTATCTCTGTAACCTCCTCCAGCCCCTACACCCCTCCCTTTCTCTGTAACCTCCTCCAGCCCCTACACCCCTCCCTATCTCTGTAACCTCCTCCAGCCCCTACACCTCTCCCTATCTCTGTAACCTCCTCCAGCCCCTACACCCCTCCCTATCTCTGTAACCTCCTCCAGCCCCCTACACCCCTCCCTATCTCTGTAACCTCCTCCAGCCCCTACACCCCTCCCTATCTCTGTAACCTCCTCCAGCCCCTACACCCCTCCCTATCTCTGTAACCTCCTCCAGCCCCACAACCCCCCGAGATCTCTGCACTCCTCTAATTCTGCCCTCCTGACCATCCCTGATTATAATCGCTCCATCATCGGTGGCCGTGCCTTCTGTTGCCTGGGCCCCAAGCTCTGGAACTCCCTCCCTAAACCTCTCCACCTCTCTCTCTCCTCCTTCAAGACGCTCCTTAAAACTGACCAAGCTTTTGGTCACCTGCCCTAATTTCTACTTATGTGGCTCGGTGTCAAATTTCTATCGCATTGGGACATTTCACTACATTAAAGGCGCTATATAAATACACGTTGTTGTTGTCTGCAGGTCTCCACAAGGAACGAAAGGGAAGACCACGCTCTCCCCTGCGGGCAGACGCGATGCGCCGGGAGACCCACGGCGGGCTAGCCGAGGAGGGGAGGGACGGCAGCGGCGCGGTACGGCGGAGCGTGGCACGGAATCGGCGAGAGGCCGGCGTCACGCCAAAAAATCCCACGGCGCGTCGGCCAAGGACAACATCTTCAACCATTCAAAGGACAACATCTTGAACCATTCAAAGTCCAACCACTTACATGGAAACGTGAGTCTGAAGAAGATCAAGAGAATCAGCTTTAGACTGCCAAAGTCTGACGTTATTATCGATGTCGACATGAGCTGGGGGTGTGGGGGCGGGGGGGTTGTGTGTGGTGGGGGCGGGGAACCGAACCAAACCCGCCCGGCGGGAGGCTGACTGGATCGGAGCAGCCGCCCGTTTTACAACCCACCCTGCTTTTACTTTCATTCGTGTCAGTCGGGCGTGTGTAAAAACAGGCGGCCCATCTAATACCGTTCATAACCGGCCGAGTTAGGTTCGAAGGACCCCCGTTGTCTTTAGGAAGTGGAGTAGGGATAACAAAAAAAAAAGGGAAGACCAGGACCTCAAACCCGGCACCAAGCTCATGGTCTACAGAGCAGTAGTGATACCCGCCCTCCTGTATGGCTGAGAGACATGGACCATGTACAGCAGGCACCTCAAAACACTGGAGAAGTACCACCAACACTGCCTCCGCAAAATCCTGCAAATCCCCTGGGAGGACAGACGCACCAACGTCGGCGTCCTCGACCAGGCCAACATCCCCAGCATCGAAGCACTGACCACACTCGGAACAGCTCCGCTGGACGGGCCACATCGCCCGCACGCCTGGCGCGAGACTCCCAAAGCAAGCGCTCTACTCAGAGCTCCGACACGGCAAGCGAGCCCCAGGCGGGCAGAGGAAACGTTTCAAGGACACCCTCAAAGCCTCCCTGATAAAATGTAACATCCCCACCGGCACCTGGGAGTCCCTGGCCCAAAGACCACTCAAAGCGTAGGAAGTGCATCCGGGAGGGCGCTGAGCACCTCGAGTCTATTCGCCGGGGGCACGCTGAAGCCAAGCATCAACAGCGGAAGGAGCGCGCACCAACCCAGGCCCCCCCATCCACCCGTTCCCTCAACCACCGTCTGCCCCACCCATGACAGAGACTGTGGTTCCTGCATTGGACTCTTCAGTCACCTGAGAACTCATGTTAGTGTGGAAACGAGTCATCCTCGACTCCGAGGGACCGCCTATGATGATGAGGGATAATTTAAAAAAGCACTATTGAACAATGTTCCCCTTGAGCTGTGCGACCAGCGCTCTGTGGGTCCCGCGCAGCCAGTGAGACGGCTTTTAAATAAAAATGAGAGGGAACATTGTTCTTGAATACAATTGCCACAGATCATGCAGCAGCCAGATGCTTGTGTAAAAAGGAGTGTGTTCCTTTATTTGAACTCGGCTCAAATTTAGTTTTGTTTTCTCTCTCCAAGTTTTACCCCTTCCTCGCTCCTGTGACTCCTTTCCTGGGACACAGTTCCACGTGTAAGCAAGTAAACAGTCTTGTGGCTTTTCCACAGCAAAACGTCGAAGCAATGCCTAGTATTGGAGACATTCTGCTTTTATATCCATCCCTGCATCGATCTTTTCAGGCTGCTAACTGGCTCTGCAGAATGACTCTTTGAAATCATTTCCACAGAACATTTCAGTCAGTTTCGTGCTTTAGACACACGCCTACTTTGAAGAAACTTCTAAATTATTACAAAGTATTGATTGACACATAATAGCCCACATTGCAGGATGAAAAGATCTGCTGAAAATCTGAAGAAAAGATCTGATCGTTGCACTGTTCCTCGGGTGTTGTGGGTGTACGAATATACGAACAATGACGGACAGGTAAAGACCTTCTGGTCCATCGAGTCTGTCCCACACAATCCCGATACCTTGTGTATCACAACATAGACTCTCCACCCCACGCCAAACTACATGATCGCCTGGGAGAGGCAAAAAAACCCAAGCCAATTTGTGGG
The DNA here is from genome assembly GCF_044704955.1 of Pristiophorus japonicus. Taxonomy (NCBI): domain Eukaryota; kingdom Metazoa; phylum Chordata; class Chondrichthyes; family Pristiophoridae; genus Pristiophorus; species Pristiophorus japonicus. The sequence goes on from NC_092010.1 coordinate 39,388,723, forward strand.
GGGGGGGGGGGAAATCTGAGAAATTCCTCTCTGACCCATCTCGGCGATCAAAACTAGTCCAGGAGACCACTCTGGCCTTCCTGCAGTACCTACCTTCTGTAAGAGTTCATCTCCACCACAGTCAGAAACTAATCCAGCTCTCGCTTGAAGGAGTTCAGCAAGTCTGTATCCACCACATGGAACGGCAGGTTGTTCCGGAGGTCGACTGTTCTCTGGGAAAGACACACCTCCAGACATCGAACCTAGATCTAGCCCTATACAACTTACATTTGTGCCCCCCTGGTCCTGCCTAACCTTAATTGAAATAAATTGTCAGCTGGATCACCGTCCATTCCCTTCATTATCTTATAAACCTCAATCAGATCACCCTAAGTCTACGCTGCTGATACGGTGTGATACTGACGGTCACTTGCTTTGTTTCATGTCGACAGTGTTTGAATGTGACCCAGCTCCTGGTGAACTTTGGGATGGGTAATGTGCATGAGATCACCCCAAAGCAGTTCACCTACATCTGCCCAGCCCTGCTGTACCAGATTGACAGTCGTGTCTGCATACACCACCACGACTGGCTGGAGGATAAACAGGAAGACACGATCTCTAAATCAGGTGAGCGCACTGCACGGCTTTTCATTCCAAGTGCCTTCTTCTATAAGTGCTCTTATCCTCCCAAGTTCACTCTACGCCCCTTGTATGATCCTCACAAATAAGACGGGTGAGATACCTGCTCCAAGGCCTCTGCCAAATGCGACTGTATGACCGGACACACTAGAGTGTGCATAGAGATACTTCAGCTGGGTACAATTGTGTCCCTGGTTTAGACAGGAAAAGAATCAGCCAGGATTCATGCATGGTGGAACAGGCTTGAGGGGCTAAGTGGCCTACTCCTGTTCCTATGTTCCTATCTGCTTGTTGGGTTTATATAGGATAGCATCATTTATCCCTAATGCCCTTGTGTGGAGCTATAAGAGGATATTGTCATATATCCTTTACCTTGCATACAAGTTCGAGGACTAGGAGACATTGAAAACGCCTGGTTAATATTCTTTATTCAATCAAGGAGATAATAAAACACAGCCTCTTATATGAGATATAGGTACCAATTACAAATCACATACCATGGACCATGTACAGTAGACACCTCAAGTCGCTGGAGAAATACCACCAACGATGTCTCCGCAGGATCCTACAAATCCTCTGGGAGGACAGGCGCACCAACATCAGCGCCCTCGACCAGGCTAACATCCCCAGCATCGAAGCACTGACCACACTCGATCAGCTCCACTGGGCAGGCCACATTGTCCACATACCAGACACGAAACTGCCAAAGCAAGCGCTCTACTCTGAGCTCCTTCACGGCAAACGAGCCAAAGGTGGGCAGCAGAAACACTTCAAGGACACCCTCAAAGCCTCCCTGATAAAGTGCAACATCCCCACTGACACCTGGGAGTCCCTGGCCAAAGACCAGTCCGCCCTAAGTGGAGGAAGTGCATCCGGGAGGGCGCTGAGCACCTCGAGTCTCGTCGCCGAGAGCATGCAGAAACCAAGAGCAGGCAGCAGAAAGAGCATGCGGCAAACCTGTCCCACCCTCCCCTTCCCTCAACCACTGTCTGTCCCACTTGTGACAGGGACTGTGGTTCCCGTATTGGACTGTTCAGTCATCAAAGAACTCACTTTAGAAGAGGAAGCAAGTCTTCCTCGATTCCGAGGGACTGCCTATGATGAAGATGATGATGACCAGGGACTCTTGCAGATCAAAAGCATGTCATCTTGAACTTCTTACACTAGCCTCAGTAAGACTAGATTAAAAAGGTCCTCGAGGAGCCCCACTGTCTGTATCTTTTCATATGTTTAATTACGTCTTCCTAACCTAATGTTGTTATGTCAAAATGTTTTCTAACTGTGTCTGGTTAATCTCCTTTCAACTAGTCTGCGCAATCACCTCTCTCACGAATAAACCATGGCGATCAGTTATGGCCTTCCTCTTATCTCTTTCCAGTGCGTTCACAATGCAAGGCTATTCACACCACATTACCTCCCTACAGTCTGCTTTCATTGACTTACTATATGCTGACTATATTTCTTAATCTCTTCTCTTGGATGGTTAATGAGGTAATGTCTCCACTACTCCAGACCCAACCTTGTATAGCCACTGCACAATAAGAACATAAGAATTAGGAGCAGGAGTCAGCCATTCAGCCCCTCGAGCCTGCTCTGCCATTCAATAAGATCATGGCTGATCTTCTCCCTCAACTCCACCTTCCTGCAGTATCCCCATATCCCTTGATTCCTTTAATATTCAAATTTCTATCGATCTCAGCCTTGAATATACTCAACGACTGAGCCTCCACAGCCCTCTGGGGCAGAGAATTCCAAAGATCCACCACCCTCTAAGTGAAGAAATTCCTCCTCATCTCAGTTCTAAATGGCCGAGCCCTTATCCTGAGACTGTGTGACCCTGGTTCTAGATTCTCCAGCCCTAGGGAAACATCCTCCCTGCATCTACCCTGGCATGGATTAAAAATTGGTTAACTGACAGGAAGCAAAGAGTAGGAATAAACAGGTCTTTTTCGGGGTGGCGGGCAGTGACTAGTGGGGTACCACAGGGATCAGTACTGGGGCCCCAGCTATTCACAATATATATAAATGATTTGGATGAGGGAACCAAATGTAATATTTCCAAGTTTGCTGACGACACAAAACTAGGTGGGATTGTAGTTGTGAGGAGGATGCAAAGATGCTGCAAGGCGATTTAGATAGGTTGAGTGAGTGGGCAAACACATGGCAGATGCAGTATAATGTGCATAAATGTGAAGTTATCCACTTTGGTAGGAAAAACATAAGGACAAAGTTATTTAAATGGTGACGGCTTGGGAAGTGTCGATGTACAGAGGGACCTGGGTGTCCCTTGTACACCAGTCATTGAATGCAAACACGCAGGTGCAGCAAGCAGTTAGGAAGGCAAATGGTATGTTGGCCTTCATTGCGAGAGGATTTGAGAACAGGAGCAAGGATGTCTTACTATAGTTATACAGGTCCTTGGTGAGACCACACCTGGTGTACCTAAGGAAGGATATACTTGCCATAGAGGGAGTGCAGCGAAGGTTCACCAGACTGATTCCTGGGATGGCAGGACTGTCGTATGAAGAGAGATTGGGTCGACTAGGCCTGTATTCACTAGAGTTTAGAAGAATGAGAGGGGATCTCATTGAAACGTATAAAATTCTGACGGGGTTGGACAGACTGGATGTGGGGAGGATGTTTCCCCGGGGCTGGGAAGTCTAGGACAAGGGAGCACAGTTTCAGGATACGGGGTAGGAAATTTAGGACCGAGATGAGGAGAAATTTCTTCACTCGGAGGGTGGTGAACCTGTGGAACTCTCTACCACAGAAGGCTGTGGAGGCCAAGTCACTGAATATATTTAAGAGGGAGATAGATAGATTTCTAGAAACAAAAGGCATCAAGGGGTATGGGGAGAAAGCGGGAATATGGTGTTGAGATAGAGGATCAGCCATGATCATATTGAATGGCGGTGCAGACTCGAAGGGCCGAATGGCCTACTACTGCACCTATTTTCTATGTTTCTATGTCAAGACCCTTCAGAATCTTACATGTTTTAGTGAGTACTAATATGCGTAGATATATTTGAAAAGCTTACTGTGGCTATTCTACCTGTTAGGCCTATATTCACACTGCTCAGAATCCTGTGACCTTTCTTGGAATGTGTGTGTGTTTGGTGAGGACAGAATTGGGTTTAGCTGTGATACTCCTATGGTTGAACAGCCCACTGAAACTCACTGGCTAAACTTTGAACTGTCAATGAGGCAGTGCAGGTCTTCCCGTATCTGCGGAATGTAGTCCAGCATGTGTGTGTCGGCGCCTTCAGAGTAGCAGACGGGACAACCGGGGAAAAAAAAGTCCAAGAATATATCTTGCTCCGTGTGTAAAGGATAAAGAAAAATTCTCCTGCTAGATGGAGGAGGTTAATAATGGCCGTTTAGTAAAATAATTTTTCTTTAACTTAAACTGAATGTTGTCTCTTTAAAGTGTGGCCGTCTTTCACCTGCCGTTTCTCCCTCCTTACAGTATGGGGCTGGGGCTTTGTTGCCATTACTCTCATCAGCCTGACGTCACTCATGGCCGTGGCCATCATCCCCTTCCTCAGCCGCTCCTTCTCCACGGTCCTCCTCACCTTCCTGGTGGCACTGGCGGTCGGCACCTTATCCGCAGATGCCCTGCTTCACCTGATACCTCACGTAAGTACAACTGACCGCCCCGCCTTCGCTCCCGCTCAGCGTCTTAAATGCCACTCAAGCACCTTCAACTGCGAGGGGAGGAGACGATTAGGAACAGGAGGTGGCCATTCAGCCCCTCGAGCCTGTTACATTAGGAACAGGAGGAGGCCATTCAGCCCCTCGAGCCTGTTACATTAGGGACAGGAGGCCATTCAGCCCCTCGAGCCTGTTACATTAGGAACAGGAGGAGGCCATTCAGCCCCTCGAGCCTGTTACATTAGGAACAGGAGGAGGCCATTCAGCCCCTCGAGCCTGTTACATTAGGAACAGGAGGGGGCCATTCAGTCTCTCGAGCCTGTCACATTAGGAACAGGAGGAGGCCATTCAGCCCCTCGAGCCTGTTACATTAGGAACAGGAGGAGGCCATTCAGCCCCTCGAGCCTGTTACATTAGGAACAGGAGGAGGCCATTCAGCCCCTCGAGCCTGTTACATTAGGAACGGGAGGTGGCCATTCAGCCCCTCGAGCCTGTTACATTAGGAACAGGAGGAGGCCATTCAGCCCCTCGAGCCTGTTACATTAGGAACAGGAGACCACCATTCAGTCCCTCGAGTCTGTTACATTAGGAACAGGAGGAGGCCATTCAGCCCCTCGAGCCTGTTACATTAGGAACAGGAGGTGGCCATTCAGCCCCTCGAGCCTGTCACATTAGGAACAGGAGCAGGCCATTCAGCCTCTCGAGCCTGTTAAATTAGGAACAGGAGGAGGCCGTTCAGCCCCTCGAGCCTGTTACATTAGGAACAGGAGGAGGCCATTCAGCCCCTCGAGCCTGTTACATTAGGAACAGGAGTAGGCCATTCAGCCCCTCGAGCCGGTTACATTAGGAACAGGAGGAGGCCATTCAGCCCCTCGAGCCTGTTACATTAGGAACAGGAGGAGGCCGTTCAGCCCTTTGAGCCTGTTATACCACTCAATTATAGCTTGTCTGATCTGTATCTCAACTCCATTTACCCATCTTTGATTCACATCCCTTGATACCCATACACATCAAAAACCTTGCGATCTCAGTCTCAAAAGGTGTCAGTGCCTTTTGGGGGAGAGTTCACTATTTCCACGACCCTTCAGACCTCAATTCTCCATTACTCTGGTGCTTTGGGCAGTTGCTAATAGCGTGGTCAAACGGCATCGGGCAGCGATCAGGACGTCCCTTCGACTGAGGAATGTACACAGTATGCAGATGCCTAAAGAGGTGCATTGTTCTTAAAATGTCTATAAAAGCAATGTAAATACTGGTAGATGCACAGGAGCTGACACAGACTATGCATGGAGCTTGTGCTGCTGCTCAGCATGCAGGGTGGGTCTTGCTGTGAGTCGTGCACCCCGATTATGAAGACTTGTCATTTTCTGTAGGCTCAGGACAACCAGGATCACAGTCACAAGAACGTGGAGAATGCAGACATACACACGCTCCTGGACGGGAAGGACGCTATCTGGAAAGGGCTCGCTGTGTTGGGGGGCATCTACCTGCTTTTCCTAATCGAGAATCTCCTGGCTTTGATCAGGAAATGCAGAGGAGGCAGGGTAGGTGCTGAAATAATGAGCGGTGAAAGAAAGACTGCTCTTTTTGAAGTGCCGTCACTGTTGTAATGTGGCAAACGCGGCAGCCAATTTGCGCACAGCAAACTCTCACAAACAGCAATGTGATAATGACCCAGATAATCTGTTTTAGTGATGTTGGTTGAGGGATCAATATTGGCCCCAAGACACCGAGGAGAACTCCCCCTGCTGTTCTTTGAAATAGTGGCCGTGGAACTTTTACGTCCATCTGAGAGGGCAGACGGGGCCCCGGTTTAACGTCTCATCCGAAAGGCAGCACTTCCGACAGTGCGGCGCTCCCTCAGTACAGCCCCTCCGACAGTGCGGCGCTCCCTCAGTACTGCCCCTCCGACAGTGCGGCGCTCCCTCAGTACTGCCCCTCCGACAGTGCGGCATTCCCTCAGTACTGCCCCTCCGACAGTGCGGCACTCCCTCAGTACTGCCCCTCCGACAGTGCGGCATTCCCTCAGGACTGCCCCTCCGACAGTGCGGCACTCCCTCAGTACTGCCCCTCCGACACTCCCTCAGTACTGCCCCTCCGACACTCCCTCAGTACTGCCCCTCCGACAGTGCGGCGCTCCCTCAGTACTGCCCCTCCGACAGTGCGGCGCTCCCTCAGTACTGCCCCTCCGACAGTGCGGCACTCCCTCAGTACTGCCCCTCCGACACTCCCTCAGTACTGCCCCTCCGACAGTGCGGCGCTCCCTCAGTACTGCCCCTCCGACAGTACGGCGCTCCCTCAGTACTGCCCCTCCGACAGTGCGGCACTCCCTCAGTACTGCCCCTCCGACAGTACGGCGCTCCCTCAGTACTGCCCCTCCGACAGTGCGGCACTCCCTCAGCGCTGCACAGGACTCAGTCTTGATTTTTGTGCTCAAGTCTCTGGAGTAGGACTTGAACCCAGAACTTTCTGACTCCGAGGCGAGAGTGCTGCCCACTGAGCCACAGTGATTGTAGATCAGGGTCACAAATATTGCTTAAAGGGGGCAATGTCATCAGGAGTTGCTGACTGACAAGTGAAAAACTCCTGTTCATGTGCATGTGTTTGAAAGAAAGAAAAGCTTGTATTTATATAGCGCAATGCAGAAAAATGGCAGTAAAACCAGACCGAGAATGCTCATCGCTTTAGTAAAAGGTTTGAGTTTTTGCTCACCCAGTTGGTAAAACCACCCTGTGTTGAACTGAGACACAGACTAGGAAGGCCCCCGATTGGATCCTTGGTCTTTGTTGATTTCGATACTCTCTACTGGGGCAGCTGTAGTTGGGACGCCACAGCTGGCCAAAGTGCCTTGGGGTGGGTGGGGGAGGGAATTAGCCTGGGGTATCATCATCATCATCATAGGCAGTCCCTCGGAATTGAGGAAGACTTGCTTCCACTCTTAGAATGAGTCCTTAGGTGGCTGAACAGTCCAATAGGGGAACCACAGTCCCTGTCACAGGTGGGACAGATAGTCGTTGAGGGAAGGGGAGGGTGGGACTGGTTTGCCGCACGCTCCTTCCGCTGTCTGCGCTTGGTTTCTGCACGCTCTCGGCGACGAGACTCGAGGTGCTCAGCGCCCTCCCGGATGCACTTCCCCCACTTAGGGCGGACTGGTCTTTGGCCAGGGACTCCCAGGTGTCGGTGGGGATGTTGCACTTTATCAGGGAGGCTTTGAGGGTGTCCCTTGAAACGTTTCCTCTGCCCACCTTTGGTTCAATTGCCGTGAAGGGGTTCCGTGTAGAGCGCTTGCTTTGGGAGTGTCGTGTCTGGCATGCGGACAGTGTGGCCCTGCCCAGCAGCCCTTCCCCACTGAATAGTGTGTGCGGATGTTACGTCAGACCAGGATCAGTCTCCGCCGTGGTGCCAACCATGGTGGAATAGGCAGCCCACACTCACTCCCTAAGATAACGTCAAGAATGGTCGCTTGGAGGGCAGCCAGCAGATTTGGAACTGTACTCCGGTGAGGAATCAGCACCATCTGGAGAGGAGGGGGAGAAAATACCTCGAATGTACAGCACAGAAACAGGCCATTCGACCCAACAGGTCTATGCCGGTGTTTATGCTCCACTCGAGCCTCCTCCCGCCTAATTTCATAGAAACATAGAAAATAGGTGCAGGAGTAGGCCATTCGGCCCTTCTAGCCTGCACCGCCATTCAATGAGTTCATGGCTGAACATGCAACTTCAGTACCCCATTCCTGCTTTCTCACCATACCCCTTGATTCCCCGAGTAGTAAGGACTTCATCTAACTCCTTTTTGAATATATTTAGTGAATTGGCCTCAACAACTTTCTGTGGTAGAGAATTCCACAGGTTCACCACTCTCTGGGTGAAGAAATTCCTCCTCATCTCGGTCCTAAATGGCTTCCCCCTTATCCTTAGACTGTGTCCCCTGGTTCTGGACTTCCCCAACATTGGGAACATTCTTCCTGCATCTAACCTGTCTAACCCCGTCAGAATTTTAAACGTTTCTATGAGGTCCCCTCTCATTCTTCTGAACTCCAGTGAATACAAGCCCAGTTGATTCAGTCTTTCTTGATAGGTCAGTCCCGCCATCCCGGGAATCAGTCTGGTGAACCTTCGCTGCACTCCCTCAATAGCAAGAATGTCCTTCCTCAGGTTAGGAGACCAAAACTGTACACAATACTCCAGGTGTGGCCTCACCAAGGCCCTGTACAATTGTAGCAACACCTCCCTGTCCTTGTACTCAAATCCCCTCGCTATGAAGGCCAACATGCCATTTGCTTTCTTAACCGCCTGCTGTACCTGCATGCCAACCTTCAATGACTGATGTACCATGACACCCAGGTCTCTTTGCACCTCCCCTTTTCCTAATCTGTCACCATTCAGATAATAGTCTGTCTCTCTGTTTTTACCACCAAAGTGGATAACCTCACATTTATCCACATTATACTTCATCTGCCATGCATTTGCCCACTCACCTAACCTATCCAAGTCGCTCTGCAGCCTCATAGAATCCTCCTTGCAGCTCACACTGCCACCCAACTTAGTGTCATCCGCAAATTTGGAGATACTACATTTAATCCCCTCGTCTAAATCATTAATGTACAGTGTAAACAGCTAGGGCCCCAGCACAGAACCTTGCGGTACCCCACTAGTCACTGCCTGCCATTCTGAAAAGTACCCATTTACTCCTACTCTTTGCTTCCTGTCTGACAACCAGTTCTCAATCCATGTCAGCACACTACCCCCAATCCCATGTGCTTTAACTTTGCACATTAATCTCTTGTGTGGGACCTTGTCGAAAGCCTTCTGAAAGTCCAAATATACCACATCAACTGGTTCTCCCTTGTCCACTCTACTGGAAACATCCTCAAAAAATTCCAGAAGATTTGTCAAGCATAATTTCCCTTTCACAAATCCATGCTGACTTGAACCTATCATATTACCTCTTTCCAAATGCACTGCTATGACATCCTTAATAATTGATTCCATCATTTTACCCACTACCGATGTCAGGCTGACCGGTCTGTAATTCCCTGTTTTCTCTCTCCCTCCTTTTTTAAAAAGTGGGGTTACATTGGCTACCCTCCACTCTATAAGAACTGATCCAGAGTCAATGGAATGTTGGAAAATGACTGTCAATGCATCCACTATTTCCAAGGCCACCTCCTTAAGTACTCTGGGATGCAGTCCATCAGGCCCTGGGGATTTATCGGCCTTCAATCCCATCAATTTCCCCAACACAATTTCCCGACTAATAAGGATTTCCCTCAGTTCCTCCCCCTTACTAGACCCTCTGACCCCTTTTATATCCGGAAGGTTGTTTGTGTCCTCCTCAGTGAATACCGAACCAAAGTACTTGTTCAATTGGTCCGCCATTTCTTTGTTCCCCGTTATGACTTCCCCTGATTCTGACTGCAGGGGACCTACGTTTGTCTTTACTAACCTTTTTCTCTTTACATATCTATAGAAACTTTTGCAATCCGCCTTAATGTTCCCTGCAAGCTTCTTCTCGTACTCCATTTTCCCTGCCCTAATCAAACCCTTTGTCCTCCTCTGCTGAGTTCTAAATTTCTCCCAGTCCCCGGGTTCGCTGCTATTTCTGGCCAATTTGTATGCCACTTCCTTGGCTTTAATATTATCCCTGATTTCCCTAGATAGCCACGGTTGAGCCACCTTCCCTTTTTTATTTTTATGCCAGACAGGGATGTACAATTGTTGTAATTCATCCATGCGGTCTCTAAATGTCTGCCATTGCCCATCCACAGTCAACCCCTTAAGTATCATTCGCCAATCTATCCTAGCCAATTCACGCCTCATACCTTCAAAGTTACCCTTCTTTAAGTTCTGGACCATGGTCTCTGAATTAACTGTTTCATTCTCCATCCTAATGTAGAATTCCACCATATTATGGTCACTCTTCCCCAAGGGGCCTCGCACAACGAGATTGCTAATTAATCCTCTCATTACACAACACCCATCTTCAAAATAGGGAGGGAAGGAGGAGAGTGGGGAGGTTTCTCGTTTTTTTTGGATATACCCTGCTGATGGAGGGGAAAGTTGATCAGGTGAACTAATTCTCCGAATCAGCAGGTGAATATTTAGCACATTAACTCCATCATCATCATAGGCAGTCCCTCGAATGAGGTCCACACCAAAAGGGATGAGTTCACAGGGGTTTCAATGAAGGACCCGATGTTCCAGTCCTGAACTCCAGGGGTGGAAGATGCCTGTGTGTGGATTATTTTAACGTGGGGTGACCGTTGCACACCAGCCACCACACGGGCTTCACAGAGCGAGGTCTTGGTCCAGGGGCAAGGGTTAACTGGACAACTGGAGACCAGCTCTGCTACACGGACCTAGTGCGCGCACATATCGCAGTGTGGGCCCCTTGGCCCTCGGCTCTTCTGGGCCCCGTACCCTCATTTGCCGCACTTCCGCCCTGATCTCTCGCCGCTCCTCCGCCCCGATCTCTCGCCGCTCCTCCTCCCCCGATCTCTCGCCGCTCCTCCTCCCCCCGATCTCTCGCCGCTCCTCCGCCCCGATCTCTCGCCGCTCCTCCGCCCCGATCTCTCGCCGCTCCTCCGCCCCGATCCCTCGCCGCTCCTCCGCCCCGATCTCTCGCCGCTCCTCCGCCCCGATCTCTCGCCGCTCCTCCGCCCCGATCTCTCGCCCCTCCTCCGACCCGATCCCTCGCCCCTCCTCCGCCCTGATCTCTCGCCGCTCCTCCGCCCCGATCTCTCGCCGCTCCTCCGCCCCGATCTCTTGCCGCTCCTCCGCCCCGATCTCTCGCCGCTCCTCCGCCCCGATCTCTCTCCGACCCGATCTCTCGCCGCTCACCCGCCCCAATCTCTCACTGCTCCTCCGCCCCGATCTCTCGCTGCTCCTCCGCCCCGATCTCTTGCCGCTCCTCCGCCCCGATCTCTCGCCGCTCCTCCGCCCCGATCTCTCTCCGACCCGATCTCTCGCCGCTCACCCGCCCCAATCTCTCACTGCTCCTCCGCCCCGATCTCTCGCTGCTCCTCCGCCCCGATCTCTTGCCGCTCCTCCGCCCCGATCTCTCGCCGCTCCTCCGCCCCGATCTCTCTCCGACCTGATCTCTCGCCGCTCACCCGCCCCAATCTCTCACTGCTCCTCCGCCCCGATCTCTCGCTGCTCCTCCGCCCCGATCTCTTGCCGCTCCCCCGCCCCGATCTCTCGCCGCTCCTCCGCCCCGATCTCTCTCCGACCCGATCTCTCGCCGCTCACCCGCCCCAATCTCTCACTGCTCCTCCGCCCCGATCTCTCGCTGCTCCTCCGACCCGATCCCTCGCCCCTCCTCCGCCCCGATCTCTCGCCGCTCCTCCGCCCCGATCTCTCGCCGCTCCTCCGCCCCGATCTCTCGCCGCTCCTCCGCCCCGATCTCTCGCCGCTCCTCCGCCCCGATCTCTCTCCGACCCGATCTCTCGCCGCTCACCCGCCCCAATCTCTCACTGCTCCTCCGCCCCGATCTCTCGCTGCTCCTCCGCCCCGATCTCTCGCCGCTCCTCCGCCCCGATCCCTCGCCGCTCCTCCGCCCCGATCTCTCGCCGCTCCTCCGCCCCGATCTCTCGCCGCTCCTCCGCCCCGATCTCTCGCCCCTCCTCCGACCCGATCCCTCGCCCCTCCTCCGCCCCGATCTCTCGCCGCTCCTCCGCCCCCGATCTCTCGCCGCTCCTCCGCCCCGATCTCTCGCCGCTCCTCCGCCCCGATCTCTCGCCGCTCCTCCGCCCCCGATCTCTCGCCGCTCCTCCGCCCCGATCTCTCGCCGCTCCTCCGCCCCGATCTCTCGCCGCTCCTCCGCCCCCGATCTCTCGATACTCCTCCGCCCCCGATCTCTCGCCGCTCCTCCGCCCCGATCTCTCGCCGCTCACCCGCCCCGATCTCTCGCCGCTCCTCTGCCCCCGATCTCTCGCCGCTCCTCCGCCCCGATCTCTCGCCGCTCCTCCTCCCCCCGATCCCTCGCCCCTCCTCCGCCCCGATCCCTCGCCACACCTCCGCCCCGATCTCTCGCCGCTCCTCCGCCCCGATCTCTCGCCCCTCCTCCGCCCCGATCTCTCGCCGCTCCTCCGCCCCGATCTCTCGCCGCTCCTCCGCCCCGATCTCTCGCCCCTCCTCCGCCCCGATCTCTCGCCGCTCCTCCTCCCCCCGATCTCTCGCCGCTCCTCCGCCCCGATCTCTCGCCGCTCCTCCGCCCCGATCTCTCGCCCCTCCTCCGCCCCGATCTCTCGCCGCTCCTCCTCCCCCCGATCTCTCGCCGCTCCTCCGCCCCGATCTCTCGCCGCTCCTCCGCCCCCGATCTCTCGCCGCTCCTCCGCCCCGATCTCTCGCCGCTCCTCCGCCCCGATCTCTCGCCGCTCCTCCGCCCCGATCTCTCGCCGCTCCTCCGCCCCGATCTCTCGCCGCTCCTCCGCCCCGATCTCTCTCCGACCCGATCTCTCGCCGCTCACCCGCCCCAATCTCTCACTGCTCCTCCGCCCCGATCTCTCGCTGCTCCTCCGACCCGATCCCTCGTCCCTCCTCCGCCCCGATCTCTCGCCGCTCCTCCGCCCCGATCTCTCGCCGCTCCTCCGCCCCGATCTCTCGCCGCTCCTCCGCCCCGATCTCTCGCCGCTCCTCCGCCCCGATCTCTCTCCGACCCGATCTCTCGCCGCTCACCCGCCCCAATCTCTCACTGCTCCTCCGCCCCGATCTCTCGCTGCTCCTCCGCCCCGATCTCTCGCCGCTCCTCCGCCCCGATCCCTCGCCGCTCCTCCGCCCCGATCTCTCGCCGCTCCTCCGCCCCGATCTCTCGCCGCTCCTCCGCCCCGATCTCTCGCCCCTCCTCCGACCCGATCCCTCGCCCCTCCTCCGCCCCGATCTCTCGCCGCTCCTCCGCCCCCGATCTCTCGCCGCTCCTCCGCCCCGATCTCTCGCCGCTCCTCCGCCCCGATCTCTCGCCGCTCCTCCGCCCCCGATCTCTCGCCGCTCCTCCGCCCCGATCTCTCGCCGCTCCTCCGCCCCGATCTCTCGCCGCTCCTCCGCCCCCGATCTCTCGATACTCCTCCGCCCCCGATCTCTCGCCGCTCCTCCGCCCCGATCTCTCGCCGCTCACCCGCCCCGATCTCTCGCCGCTCCTCTGCCCCCGATCTCTCGCCGCTCCTCCGCCCCGATCTCTCGCCGCTCCTCCTCCCCCCGATCCCTCGCCCCTCCTCCGCCCCGATCCCTCGCCACACCTCCGCCCCGATCTCTCGCCGCTCCTCCGCCCCGATCTCTCGCCGCTCCTCCGCCCCGATCTCTCGCCGCTCCTCCGCCCCGATCTCTCGCCCCTCCTCCGCCCCGATCTCTCGCCGCTCCTCCTCCCCCCGATCTCTCGCCGCTCCTCCGCCCCGATCTCTCGCCGCTCCTCCGCCCCGATCTCTCGCCCCTCCTCCGCCCCGATCTCTCGCCGCTCCTCCTCCCCCCGATCTCTCGCCGCTCCTCCGCCCCGATCTCTCGCCGCTCCTCCGCCCCCGATCTCTCGCCGCTCCTCCGCCCCGATCTCTCGCCGCTCCTCCGCCCCGATCTCTCGCCGCTCCTCCGCCCCGATCTCTCGCCGCTCCTCCGCCACGCTACTTTTAGATTAACTCCAATGCCTCGCCAACACGCCATCTGTTGTTGTTTGCTAGTCTTCCCTCCGATAGTCCTGTTTCGTGGAATTTGTTCCATGTCCGTTCTGTGAAAGGTTTTTGGAAGTGGCTCAACAGGTGTCTCTCTTCCACCCCTCCCCCTCTCCTGGAAAGTGTACGCACTCACAAGGTTTTTAAAACGGTCCCTACCATTTAAAACGTCCATGTTTGAAGCGGGCAGCAGTGTTCCTGCGCGATCCCCACAGGCCGCTCACCTGCCGCCGCCGGAAGAGATCCCGCGCATGTGCGGCTGCACAGTAAAGTTAAAGGGACCATGCACACAAAACAAATTAGAGGGAGCATTGGCGGGCAGTCTCTTACAATGGCCAAAATGTGATAACCATTAGCCATTGATGAATGCATGATGATGATGATGATGCATTAACGTCAATTTTGGAGTTGCCGGTTATCGCGTCGTCATCGAATCATCGAAATTTACAGCACGGAAGGAGGCCATTCGGCCCATCGTGTCCGCGCCGGCCGACAAAGAGCTACCCAGCCTAATCCCACTTTCCTGCTCTGGGTCCGTAGCCCTGTAGGTTACGGCACTTCAGGTGCACATCCAAGTACTTTTTAAATGTGGTGAGGGTTTCTGCTTCTACCACCCTTTCAGGCCGTGAGTTCCAGACCCCCACCACCCTCTGGGTGAAGACATTTCCCCTCAAATCCCCTCTAAACCTCTTAAATGCTCTGTTTATTTTGGACTGTGCTTACTCTGCTGTGACATTGTCTGACTGAAGTACACATGACGAACTGATGAGTGTTTTTAAATATATATATTTCATTTAACAAAGACACTTCATGCACAATCATCCCAGCAGCCGAGATGTAGTTCCTTGTTGAGGTGTTTGGGTTGCTTTAACAGGAGCATCAGCGTAGGCTGCTTGGGCCGAATGGCCTGTCCCTGTGCTGTACGTGTAGATAGTTGCCCCGCTCTCTGCTCCTCCAGTCTCCTGATGCCCGCGGCCAGGGCGAGGTTGGCGCGGCCGAGCTCGGGGTCCTGGGTCAGGACAAGCCTCCGGCAGTAAGGAGGTTCGTTCGGCCAGCGGTTCAGGCAGCTATAGGTGCTGCTGAGGAACGACAACATTCTTATAGTGCTGCCAGATTATACTGGCAGCACTATAAGAGCGTAGAGCGGGCAAATCACATTGGCACGAACTCGCCCACTATAAGCGGTGGGGACTGTAATATAGAGATAGATTTTTATTCCCCCTCTTATTTCGAGTCGAGATGTTGATATTTGTAAAGGGTTTCAGGCGAGATCTCGCGCTGGTTGTGAAGCGGAATAGAATTGCCCATAGGTTGGCACCAGAAGCATTCAGTTATAAATGGACAGCTGCTTTCTTCCCATCTTTTATCAACAAGACCTTTCTGTTCTCCAGCCGACAGGCAAAAGATGCCAGCGCCTTTATATGGAGAAAGACCTCGCCAGCGTCCAGGTGGACGACAGGGCTGACCTTGAACTTAGCCGTTTAAATCCTGCCCGAGGTAATTGAAGTTGCAGACTTTCGCTGCAGGTCGGGGGCGGGGGGGCGACGGTTTGCAGAGGGGACGCGCTGCCTCCCCGACACAAGAGGAAAATGAAAACGGCTCAGTAAGTCGAGCCCAAGCACTCGGAGCAGTGTGGGTAAGGGCGACTGAGGAGAGGGCCGCCATGCATTGGAACCCATTGGGAACGGCTTTGAGACTGCAAGGCCGGACGTGGCAAGTTGCCAATCTCAGCCAACTGGAAGCCAGACACTTCTGCACAAGGCAGGAAAACAGGAGGAAAGATACCTCCTGGGAGGGAACCGCCCTCATACAGTGAGGACCCTTTTAAAGAATGGCACAGGAGGAGGCCGTTCAGCCCCTCGAGCCTGTTACATTAGGAACAGGAGGAGGCCGTTCAGTCCCTCGAGCCTGTTACATTAGGAACAGGAGGAGGCCGTTCAGTCCCTCGAGCCTGTTACATTAGGAACAGGAGGGGGCCATTCAGCCCCTCGAGTCTGTTACATTAGGAACAGGAGGAGGCCGTTCAGCCCCTCGAGCCTGTTACATTAGGAACAGGAGGAGGCCGTTCAGCCCCTCGAGTCTGTTACATTAGGAACAGGAGGAGGCCGTTCAGCCCCTCGAGCCTGTTACATTAGGAACAGGAGGAGGCCATTCAGCCCCTCGAGCCTGTTACATTAGGAACAGGAGGAGGCCATTCAGCCCCTCGAGTCTGTTACATTAGGAACAGGAGGAGGCCATTCAGCCCCTCGAGCCTGTTACATTAGGAACAGGAGGAGGCCATTCAGCCCCTCGAGTCTGTTACATTAGGAACAGGAGGAGGCCATTCAGCCCCTCGAGCCTGTTACATTAGGAACAGGAGGAGGCCATTCAGCCCCCGAGCCTGTTCCGCCATTCAATGAGATCATGGCGATCAAGAACCTAACTCCATATACTTGCCTTTGCCCCATATCCCTTAATACTCTTTGGTTAAGAAAAATCTATCAAAATCCAATTTAAAATGAAGAACTGATCGATCACGTGACCAATCCCTGACAGCTGATTGTCCGCTTGCTCCTTTGGCCAAGGGTGCGGGGGGTGGAGGACATGTATCGAGTTCGTTTGTTTCACATTGAACACACAACCTACCTGAAGTCTAAGTGCCTTTCTAATCAGTTCCCTCCGTACCCTGACCCCTGCTTTAGGTTCAGATGACCTCGCTCACAAAGAGGACAACTGGGAAGTTATGCTGCATGGCTTTGAACAAACTGTGTCCGCTAACATACCTGAGCAAGGTCAGGAGGAGGCAGCAGTGGCATCAAGGGAACCCTGTACTCAAGAAACTGACGAGGGCCCAGAAAGTGGCCA